>NC_073382.1:17819012-18144012 GCF_028641065.1 Leucoraja erinaceus
TCACAGTGAAGAATGTGGAGGAGTCACGATGGTGGATGTTCATGTTGAAATGTGTTTTGTGTGTTCTGTTGCTTTTTATTTGTATGACTGACTTGGCAAATGAAATTCCTGGTATGTTGCAAAACATAATTAGCTAATAAAATATTATTGTGGGTACACAAAAAAGCTGGAGAAACTCAGCGGGTGCAGCAGCATCTATGGAGCGAAGGAAATAGGCAATGTTTTGGGCCAAAACCCTTCTTCAGACTGATCGGGGGTGGGGGGGTCAAGAAAGGAAAAAGGAGGAGGAGCCCGAAGGCTGGGGGATGGGAGGAGACAGCAGGGGGACTGAGGAAGGGGAGGAGATAGCAAGGACTAACAAAATTGGGAGAATTCGATGTTCCACTATAAACCCACTGAGAGGGAGAGGGTGACCCTCACCTGACAGGTTTATGAAGAGGATGATTACAGAAGAGTCACACTATAAACCCACTGACTCCCATGGCTATCTGGACTACACTTCTTCCCACCCTTCTTCCTGTAAGGACTCCATCCCCTACTCCCAATTCCTCCGTCTACG
The DNA here is from genome assembly GCF_028641065.1 of Leucoraja erinaceus. NCBI lineage: Eukaryota > Metazoa > Chordata > Chondrichthyes > Rajiformes > Rajidae > Leucoraja > Leucoraja erinaceus. Next base: position 17,819,572 of record NC_073382.1, read on the forward strand.
CCGCATCTGCTCCACCGATGAGGCGTTCCACACCAGGACATCTGAAATGTCCTTATTATTCGGGGAACGGGGGTTCCCCTCCTCCACCATAGATGAGGCTCGCAGCAGGGTCTCTTCCATACCCCGCAACACTGCTCTCTCTCCCCATCCCCCCACTCGCAACAAGGGCAGAGTCCCACTAGTCCTCACCTTTCACCCCACCAGCTGAAATAAAATCAGATTTTGCTGCAAATATTCCACCGGCCAGGCAATTTTCATGATGAAAGAAACAGAATTAACATTTCAAATTAATAGCCTTTCATTAGAGAAGCATAGACTAGTAATGAGATAGTAGTAGTACATATTTTATTTTGAATGTACAACAAAAAACATCACAAATAAAACCTTACATGTTCAGAAAGTAGGAGGAAGTATACACTTATTTATTCCTACCACTTCTCCGCTACTCATCAATTAATTCACACACTTTATTTCATCTACATATACATATTATATATATATATATACATACACAAACATATACATACATACATACATATATCCATACAAAAGCCACATACATTCATACATATATACACGCATATGCACGCACGTAAACGTACATGTATACAGTTTATAAACAATTTTACAAATTCTATGTACAACACGAATATCACACTGTGTCAATAAACTAAAACATAACCGTCATCACACCCCTTCCTCATTCTTATACCTCTGGAAAATAATTTTTTTGCACTTCTTAAACTGAGTAATGTTTGTGCTTTGCTTGATTTCCACATCCAAATCATTCCACAATTTCACCCCACAGATTGAAATACACATTCTCTTGATAGTTGCACGAACACACAGTTTCTTTAAATTAAACTTTCTTCTCAAATTATAACCACCCTCCCTGTTAAAGTGTTTTTTTTTTGTATATTACCTGTTAGTAAATTATTTCCTGCTTTATACATTATTTGTGCTTATTCTACTAAATCCACAAACTTCAAGGCATTTGACTTAAAAAACAGAGAGTTGGTGTGTTCATGAAATCCTACATTATTAATTATCCTTATGCCCCTTTTTTTGCAATATGCATAATGGATATAGGGTGCTTTTGTAAGTGTTACCCCATACCCCCACACAGTACTTTAGATATAGCAATACAAGTGAACAATAAACAATGTACAGTGCTTTGTAATTCAGAATGTGCCTTGTTCTTCCCAGGACTGTAATGCTCATTGCCAGCTCATTACGTCCAGCAGAGCAACAGCGGCACAGCGGGAGTCAGGCGCTCCCGCTATGGAGGTGAAAGAACGGACCGTCAGGTAAGCTGATGTTGGGTTTTTCTTTCACAGGGAGCCTTCTGCTGTCCGGCAGAGAAGAAAGGCTCGGCAACAAACCTGTCCCCCGCTCGCCTCTACGGAGGAGCGTCCATCTGGGGGGGGGACAGCAACAGAACAGACCTGTCCCCCGCTCGACTCCACGGAGGAGCGTTCCATCTGGGGGGGGGGGCAGCATCAAGGAGGTAGGATCACTTACCCGGCGGACAGCTATCCTGACACCGCGCCGAGCCCTGCACCGCTAGCGCCTAAGCAGCGGGCTGGAAGTACTGCCACGGAGGTGTCTGGCCGGTGGCTCCGACTTATCGGACGGGACGTCTTTCCACCCGCACGGGGGGAAAGACAGCCGCCTGAACAGACCTGCCTCCGCTCGACTCCACGGAGGAGAGTTCCATCTCGCGGGGGGCAGCAACAAGGTGGTAGGTCCGCTTACCGGGCGGTCCGCTATCCCGACACCGCGACCGAGCCCAGCCCCGCTAGCGCCTGAGCAGCGGGCTGGATGTAAAGCCATGGAAGAGGCATCCGGTCGGTGGCTCCGACTTATCGGACGGGGACGTTTCTCCACCCAGGCGGAGGAGAGACAGCCGCCTGAGCCGCATGGAGCGGCTCTTGGAGCAGGAGTTCCAGCGAGGTGCACCCCAGGAGGGGCGCTCTCGCAGAGGGGGGGTCAGGCACTCCCTCCACAGTGCCTTGTGCACTGTCCATTGCTTCCTCCTTTCCAGAGGATAGCTTTGGTGACCAGGACTGGGCTGGTCAAGAACAGGGGCAATGGCTGAAAATCTCGGGAGTATGCAAGGGGTGCAGGAACAGGAAGAGCTGCTAGGTGTGGTGGACAGCTACATGGAAACCCCACATGCAGGAGGCCGTTAAAAGCTTGACGACAGCCATCACATAGTGTTTTCCTCGTTCCATGGACAAATACGGAGATGACCACAACCTTCGTAAACAAGTCATAAGACCTGCCATAAAATTCTGCATTGCGGGGTTGTGCATACACTAGCCACTGAGCCAGACCCACTGCTCTTTGCCAAAAACCTCACAAAGCATATGAAGGACATGCAAAAGGTTTTACAAAACTTTCGGCTCATGAGGGCAGGGCCGGGACGAGTAACCAAAAACAGTAATTCCTACGCAGCAGCACCCCATCGCGTCCATCAGTCAACGTCTATCATATCGGACTGATGAAAGCTCGGGGTCAGCATTCTATCACCGAAAGTCTTCTTTAGACCAGGGCCCAGAGTTGACCCCATGAAAATGTGCCACCCCCAATGTCACCGCCACGTCAGACGACGTGCAACACTCGTTGGACCGGCAGGAAACAGAAGAATACCCATAACCATGGAGGTAGGTGGGTCTGGTTCCTACCAGTATATAGAGTTTTACTAACACATGGGAGTCCATCACGAGTGATCAGTATATACTCAATGGCATTAGTGAATACAAATACAATTCATACTAGAAAAATTGCCACCAGATCAACATTCACCCCAGAGGGTATTTTTCCGCTCTCCATTAAAGAAACAAGAGGGACAAGCTGAACTGATGAGAATAATTACAAAGGGTATCATGGGAAAACCTGAACCCTTGCAATTTGTATCAAATATATTCACTAAACCCAAAAAAGATGGTGGATGTCGCATCTTCATTGACTTAACTTCACTAAATATGTTTGTTCAGTATAAACATTTCAAAATGGAACCGGTTGTTACTGCCAAACAACTAAATTCCAAAGGATACTTCATGGCAAGCATTCATCTTTAGATGTTTACCATTTAGTACCATTCTCAAGGATCATCAAAGATACCTGAAATGTACCTGGATGGGGCAGCTATAGCAGTTTAAAGCGTTACCCAATGGGTTCACATCAGCCCAAGAGTGTCACCAAGATACTAAAACCAGCTCTGGCAATATTCAGAAGACAAAAACATATTGTCATGGCATATCTTGATGATATCCTAAATGGTAGGCAAGACCATGAATTTGACTATGTTAGCTGTTCAGCTACCAAACAGTTATTCGAAACCCTGGGGTTGTCTTACATCCAGATAAATCTAAGTTGAAGCCATCCTCTATCATGGACTACTTGGGCTTCACAATTAATTCAGTCTACGTGACTGTAATATTGCCAAGAGACAACATAGTTGAATTGGCACAATCATGCAACAATTTAATGGTCAACAAACTACCAACTACTCGACAAGTAACAGAGTAATTGGGAAAATGGTAGCAGCATTTCCGGCTACATAATTCGGACCTTTGTACCAAAAACGACATACAGGTCATTATGATCATTTCATGAAGTTACCCACTGAAGTAATATCAGAACTACAGTGGTGGGCAAAAAACGTTTGACATATTTTCAGCCTATTATCATCACTAACCCTACGTCAGTTATCCAAACAGATGTCAGTGCTCAAGGCTGGGGAGCAACTAACTCTATATCCAGCACAAGTAGTAGATGGACTAACCCAGAATCATCGTTACCACTTACACTGGGAATTAATTATCTAGAGATGTTGGGTGACTTTTATGGTTTAAAAGCATATGCATAAATGTGCATCACTTGCATGTACGGTTATAAATAGATAATACTACGGTGGTGGCCTACATTAACCATATGGGCGGCATAAAATCGGTATCATGCGACAAGTTGGTCAACACAATTTGGCAATGGTGTCCAAAGACATATTTGGCTATCAGTAATTTACCTACCAGGTAAGCTAAATACAGTGGCAGACACCAGGTCACGTAAATTTAATGACAACATCGAATGGATGTTAAAACCCCCAAAAACATTTTCACAAAAGTTATCAAGCAATATGGCACGCCAGATATCGATTTATTTGCATCGAGGCTGAATCACCAGGTACCTATGTATGTCGCTTGGGAACCAGACCCTGAGGTAGCAGCCGTAGATGCGTTCTCGCTGGATTGGGGAAATTCTTCTTCTATGCATTTCCTCCCTTCTGCCTCATCAGTCGGGGACTACGCACAGTACAAATTAACTCTGCTTCAGGTATTTTGATAGTACCCGACTGACCTACACAGCCATGGTTCCCAATACTCCATGACATGGTTGTTGAAACTCCGATGGTATTCCCCAGTGACCCAGAGTTGTTAACACCCAGTGTCGGGCACAAGCCACCCGTTCCATGAAAAAATCAAACTCCTGGGTTGCAGATTCTGCACAAACCACTTCTGGGACTGGGATTATCATAACAAACCATCGACACCATGTCACCGTACCTCTGAACATCCACTAAAAAACAGCACTTACCCAGCATCAAAAAATGGGAGAAGTACTGCTTGGATACAGGGACCACCTACTCAACCGCTACAGTTACCAACGTACTGGAATTCCTGGCGAACCTTCACCACGATGAAGGACTCAGCTACAGAGCCTCAACACAGCTAGAATTGCCCTGCCTGTCTATTTAAAGCCAGCTCCAGGACAACATGCCACGGGGTCCCACCAGCTGGTGGTCAAACTAATGAAGGGTATTTACAACTCTAACCCCCTAAACCAAGTTACACCCATATATGGGATGTCAGTGTGGTCCTGACATACCTCAGGGGATGGCCACCAGCCAGATCCCTCAACCTGGAACCCTGTATGCTCAAAACACTCATGTTCATGGCACTTGTAGCTGCACAGGCGGTCCAGTCACTACACCTATTGCGACTGGACACCATGCTCACAGCTCCAGACCAGATCTCTGTCATTATCCAGGGAATGATCAAAGAGAGCAGACCAGGAACACCTAATCCAGTCGTGGAATTCCGGGCTTACCCGCCAGAAACACGGTTATGTGCCATGACCCTATTATCCTACATAGACACAACCAAAATATTTGAGGGAGATGAAAAGCCTTGTGGGTCAGTCATAAAAAACCTTATGGCCGCGTGACGAGCCATTTCGAGATGGCTCAAGCAGGTGCTAAAAGCTGCTGGGATAAAAAATAACATGTACAAATTTCATTCCACCAGGGCAGCATCCACGTCGACGGCTAAAAGAATGGACATGCCTATAAACCAAATTCTGGCTACAGCAGGATGGTGGGGGGAAAGACCGTTCAGAAATTTTTATAATAAGCCATTGGAAAAACCTTTATTTGCAGGAAAGATTTTACAGACTGCAAATATTTAATTTAAGCCCAGGGGAGCAATTTAATTTCTTTGTTGTTATTGTTAAAAAATACCATTGTGTTTTTCTACAGACAGATTCATTGGTTGGTTACGATAACACACTTCCTCCCACAAAGACTTCGGCTGTGATGTAGTAATAATTGTTACATGGTTTGAAATCACATAGCTTTGAAATCTTCACGGAATCACTCACGGGACTCCAAAGTAAAATAGTAAGATTAAACGAGAACTTACCCGTGTGAAGTTTGATCTGTATTTTATGAGAAGTTACGATGAGGGATTACGTGCCCTCCGCTCCCGCCCTCAATAATATGGGTCAAGTTCATAAACTGATGTCTCATTATCTTTACTATGTTTACTTCAATAACTGTGTCTATCTGTGATTCCACACCACTGCTTTGAAGTATGCCGCGCATGCGTGCTGAGCGGGTTCTTCACGTAGTCCCTCATCGTAACTCCTCATAAAATACAGATCAAACTTCAAACTGGTAAGTTCTTGTTTAATCTTACTATTCTGTTTCTCTCTCCCCAAGTACTGCCTGATCTACTAAATATTTCCAGCATTCTTGGTCATTTCTCCTGTGGTTTGGCTTGGGATCTAATTATGGCTGATAATGCTCCTCTGAAACATATTGGGATGTTTATCCCAGTAAATAGCTGCAGAAATGAAAGTTGCATTGAGTCCATTCATAATTTTATTTCCCTAATATGCCCTACAGTTCCTTAATTAAGTTTCATGTCCATCCTCTTTCACTTTATGTTGTAATTTTATTTTTAACCACACCGACATTTAATATTTACAGAAGGGAAACATGCTTAATATGCGAGGTAATTATGCAATTTGCATACAGTTCACAGTCTAACCGTGTCTGTTTCAAGCCAAAATAAACTATTTGCAATGCAACAAACTAATCTCAAGATAACGAAAAAATATAAGCTCTTTTGGCCAGCTCAGTCTTGGGATAAATTAGGTTTTCGTTCCAAAGATTTTGCAGTGCTAAATATCCATCAGCATGTACAAACTTGGTCAGACTGTGATAGACACTATTCACAAGACAAATCTCATCAGGATTGATTTCCACTCCATTTGCTCAATGCAGACTTGCAGACATGCCAGCTTTGGTTCAGTGTGCAACTCACTCACCGATGGGTTAGTAGGTTGTGTCTCAGCTTTTCACACTCTCTCTACCACACTGGAAAACAGTGGATGATTCAAACCAACATGGATGGCACCATGGTGGCATAGCAGGAGAGTTGTTGCCTTAGAGCGCCAGAGACGCCGGATCGATCCTGACTATGGGTGCTGTCTGTACGAAATTTGTACTTTCTCCCCGTGACCTGCGTGCGTTTTCTCTGGGTGCTCCAAAGATGTGCAGGTTTAGAGGTTAATTGGCTTCGGTAAAATTGCACATTTTTCCTAGTGTGCGTAGGATAGTGTTAATATGCAGGGAATGCTGGTTGGCATGGACTCGGTGGGCTGAAGGGCCTGTTTCCATGCTATATCTCTAAACTAAAGTAAACAAGGGTAATTGAAGGGTGATTTTTAAAAAAATATATATTTTATTGGAAGCAATTTTACAAAATACTTGACAATTTTACAACTCTGGCGCAGCTTCAATTTTAACATTTTTCAAACAGAACATTAATTAAAAAGAGAAGAAAGAGAAGAAGGAGAGAAAGGAAAGAAAGAAGAAAAAAGTGGATATATCCGTCGATCCACCCATGCACCCGCTCACCCAGCCCTAGATCCATTTTGAGTATAAATTGTTTGAGTTTATCATTCAAGACAAACCTAATTCTAGATGTCACTACAATCCAGATGTAGTGTATCTGTCATTTCTGCAATCCACATCTTCACTGAAGGGACTGCTGTCTTTTTCCAGAATCTAAGTATAAGTTTTTTTGCTGAGATTAGACTGTAATCGAGAAAGCAGCGTTGAGAGACCATTAACTTGCTACATGCCTCTGATATTCCCAGTATTATCAATTTTGGGTCTGGCTCTAATGGAGTTTTCAGTGTTTTGGAGGCGATGCTGAATACTTCCGTCCAAAAACTTTCTATTTTTGTACACAGTACAAAACTGTGGGTTAAGGTGGCTTCTTGAGATTGACATTTATCGCAAAGAGGGGAAACACTGGGGACAATTTTGCTCAATTTGGTATTTGAGTAATATAGTCTGTGCAGCACTTTGAACAATATCAGGCAGTGTCTGGCATTTAAGGAGAAATAGTGGATGTATTGTAAGCTTTCATCCCATATATCGTTGGAGATTTGTTGACCAATCTCATCCTCCCATGCATGCCTATAAACCTCAGATGATGGGATGTCGATGTTTTGGAGGGCATTGTAAATGTGGGATATCAACTTCTCTGTATTTGCATGTCTATTCAAACATTCATCAAGTTTGTCTGGACCTGCAGAAGAGCAGTCTTGCCTGTATGTTCCAACATAGTCCCTAACCTGGAGGTATCTGAAAAAATTATTAGTTCCGATCGTATTTCTCCTGCAATTCTCGAAAGGAGGAAAGAGTCCCCTTCTGATAAAGGCCTCCCACCGTATTGATTTCCTTATTCTTCCATTGGGCAAAAACACCATCTAAAATAGAGGGTTTAAAAGAGGGATTGTTTGCAATAGGAAGAAGGAGAGACATGTACCTCAATTTGACACTAAGCTTCAACTGTTTCCAGATACGAATAGTACCATGTATTATAGGATTATGCTCATAGATTGACTTATTCAGGGGTATTGGAGACAGGACAATCGAGCCTATGAAGAAAGGCAAGCAATCTTCTCTTTCCATTTTTAGCCAGTTTGCCCGTTGGTGTGAGTCATCCAGCGAGAAAATTATAGTATTAATATTTGTTGCCCAATAGTATAAGAGGAAATTGGGTAAGGCTAGAACTCCATTCTCTTTGGATTTGCACAGGTGTCATTTATGTATTCGGTGGCTTTTGTAGTCCCAGATGAATTTGGCGACAATGGAATCATTGTTGGTATTGTGTGGAATAGATATAAAAGCTGCGGGAGAAAGATCACCATTGTGGCATTTAGTCTGCCGAGTAGGGAAATAGGCAATGTTTTCCAAAATTCAATATACGTATGAAGTTTAGTGATTAATGGAGGAAAATTTGTTTCAAACAGAATGGAATATTTTCTGGTAACGTAAACTCCGAGGTATCTGAATTTTTCAGTAACAATTCTAAAGGGGAACTGTTGGAACTGGGTGACGTCTTGTTCGTTTATTGGCATAATTTCGCTTTTGTTCCAATTGATTCTGTAGCCAGAGAAGGAGCCAAATTGATCTATAGTGGTTAGTAAATTTGGAATACTGATTCTGAGCTTAGTAATGTATAAAAGTACATTGTCTGCATATAGGGACATTTTGTTCATAGTGTGTTTAGTATTGTATCCATATATGGCTGGGTGGGACCTAATACTCTCGGCAAGAGGTTCTATGGCTAAGGCAAATAGCATCGGGGAGAGAGTGCATCCTTGTCTATTGCCGCTGAATAGGTAAGATTTAGGTGAAAGCATTTGATTGGTTAGTATTTTGGCAGTCGGATTAGTATATAAAAGCTTCACCCATAAGATGAAGTTTTCGCCCAATTGGAATTTTTCCAACACTGTGAAAAGATAAGGCCATTCAACTTGGTCAAAAGATTTTTCCGCGTCCAATGAGATGATTGCTAGGTCTTCGTTTGGTATTCTATGCGAATAAATTATATTAAGCAGGTGTCTCAGATTTAAAAATGAGTGTTGTTTGGGTATGAACCGAGTTTGATCTGAGTGTACAAGTTTGCCAGTGACTCGGCTGAGTCTACAAGCCAGAATCTTGGCTACAATCTTCTGGTCAGTATTTAATAAGGTAATTGCTCTATAAGATCCCAGCTCTTCCAGGTACTTATTATTTTTAGGAATTAACGTGATAATTGATTCCACTAAAGTCTGCGGTGAGGTCTGCGCTTTGAATGCTTGGATATAGAGGCTTTATAGACGTGGGGAAATTATGTCGTTAATTTTTTGTAAAATTCATTATTGAGGCCGTCTGGGCCAGGAGTTATTCCATTTTTCAGTGAATTAATGTTCTCTTAATTGTCCTTTATTGTTATCTCTGCACCTAATTCCTCACGTTCAGTCTCACTGAGTGGTGCGAGATTTATCAGAGGTCTTCATCAGAGGTCTTTTTTTTAAACCATAAGAAACAAGGCACAGATTAATCCAATAAAATCCTCAGACTGCTCTAATATCCTATAAGATCTTGGTTGATCCAACATTCTTCAACTCTACATTCCCGCCCTTTCCCCGTAACTCAGGACTCCCCCCTTGATTGAAAAATCTATGTAATGCAAGTAGTTGAATATACTGGAGGATACAACCTCCACATCTTTTAAGGCAAGGAATTCCAAATATCCACAAAGAGGAGAATTCTTAAGGGTCTGTCCCACTTGCCGTCATTTACGTGACAGACCGGTAGTGACTGACGCATGACAGTCGCGCGGCGGTCACGCACATCATCATGCGTCCGTACATCCGTCTGACGCGTGACGTCATTTGAAGATAGACACAAAATGCAGGAGTAACTCAGCGGGACTGGCAACATCTCTGGAGGGAAGGAATGATTGCTTCTCTCCAGAGATGCTGCCGGTCCCGCTGAGTTACTCCTGCATTTGGTGTCTATCTCCAATCATCTTGGCCCCGCTCCGGGAGTAGGAGTGGGGGCGGATCCGGATCCGCTACGGCCGTGAGCCCAAGGCCGAGCTTGGCAATCGCTTGCCTTCTTCTGCTGCTGTTGGAGGTGAGACGTTGCGCCATGCCAGGGTGTCCCACTTGGCCATCATTTACGTGACAGGCCTGTGGCACGCGAAGATATCGTGAAGAACGAAATCCTGGAATGCTGCGCGATACCGCGTGCAACTCCACACTACTCCATGCCACTCCATGTGCCTATCACGCGATACCCACATGCTACCCACGCGCTACTAAGGTTGCGTAAATGGCGCGCAATGACTGCCAAGTGCGACTGGCCCTTTACTCATCTCGTGGTGGCACCTTGATTGTGAAGCTATTCCATCTGGTCCGGAACTTCCTCAAGAAGGGGAAACATCCTTCCTGTATTTACCCTGTCAGGCGCCCTAAAAATCTTCCATGTTTCAATAAGATCACACCTCATTCTTCTAAACTCCAATTAGTAGTCTCAATCTGTTCAACTTTTCCTCTTTTAGACAATACTCCACCCCATATTGGGTTCATTCTAGTGAAGTGACTCCATTGATAATATAGTTTTTCTTTCAGTAAGGGAACCAAAATGTTCACAGCACTCGAGATGTAGTCCCATCACAGTGGTAAAGTGCCTTGTACAGCTGTGATAAGACTTCCCTACTTTAAATTGTAATCCTCGTGAAAGCCAGGATTCAATTAGCTGCTGCATCTGGGTGCCAGCTTCCTGTGATTTTATTACATTTATGAAAAGTTTGCAGTGTTAGGATAGCTTTTTCTTACTAGTTTTTCTTCCACAGAAACAGTCAGATGCTGGTATCTGCAAAGTTGCATACCGAAGAGCAGTTAATCCTTAAAGTGGCATGGCCTTAAAATAACAATCAGTCCTTGGAGCCAATATTACTCATGACACACACACACCACTGGTTAGGGGTTCAGCTGCCATTGCAGGGATGTTTTGTCTTATTAATCTGATGTTGCACAAGGTCTGCATGAAGAAGAATGCGGGTGAGGGTGTCAGTAGAAGGATCTGTGAGTGTATCTGTGGAAAAGCCATCAGTGAAAGTGTGTCTATGGCCTCTGTCAGTGAGAGTGCATCTGTTCAAGTGCTTTAGTGGAAGCGCATCATACGATGTGTTTGGAGAAATGTGTGTAAGTGCAATTGGGACTGAGTCAGTGGGAGTTTGTCAGTGGAGTGCATCAATAGAACTATATGTTAATGGGAATGGTTTCAGTTTTGTCTATTGTCACGTGTACCGAGGTACAGTGAAAAGCTTTTGTTGTGTGCTAACCAGTCAGCAGAAAAACAATATGTGATTACAATCGATGCATTTACACTGTATAGATACATGATAAGGGAATAACATTTAGTGCAAGGTAACGCCAGCAAGGTCCGATCAAGGATAGTCCAAGGGTCATCAAAGAGGTAGATAGTAGTTCAGCACTGCACTCTGGTTGTGGTAGGATGATGCAGTTCCCTGATAACAGCTGGGAAGAAACTGTCTCTGAATCTGGAAATATGCTCTTTCACACTTCTAGACCTTTTGCCAGATGGGACAGTAGAGAAGAGGGAGTGGCCAGGGTGACTCGTCCTTGATTATGCGCTGGCTTTGCCGAGGTAGCATGAGGTATAAATGGAATCAATAGAAGGGAGCTTGGTTTGTGTGATGGCCTGGGCTGCATCCACAATTTGCTGCAGTTTCTTGCGGTCCTGGATAAAGCTGTTCCCAAACCAAGCTGTGATGCATCCTGATAAAATGCTTTCTATGGTGCATCTGTAGAAGTTGGGTGTCATTGACAATATGTCAGCAAGTGTCTCATTGAGAGTCTGTCAGTGAGAGTGTGTATGTTGAAGTGTTTCACTGGCTGTGAAATCGGTTAGAGTATGTCCTTCAGAGTGTGTGTGTGATGAAGTGGGTGACCGTGTCATTCTCACTGTGACACAGTGAGTTTGTCTCAGTGAAGCATATGCACTGACAGTGTGCTAGTGAGAGTGTGTCAGTGCAATGTGTGCTAACGGGAGTGTGTATCAGTGAGAGTCAGTGGGTTGTGTAACATAAATTCATAAGTTCTAGGAGCAGCATTAGGCCATTCGGCCCATTGTCTACTCCACCATTCAATCATGGCTGATCTATCTTTCCCTCTCAACCCCATTCTCCTGCCTTCTCCCCATAACTCCTTGGGTAGCCCTTGGGAAGCGTTGGGTACCTGTGTAGGTTTATTTTTCAGTAGATTCACTTGTCAGTTGGTTAGTGTGTCAGTGTGTGTCAGTGTGTGTGTGTGTGTGTGTGTGTGTGTGTGTGTGTCTGTCTAGAGCTGTGTGGGTTTGTGAGTGTTCTTGTCCCTGGGTGTATTCTACAAACATAATCACAGCAAAGATTTCACAGAATTTGCCCTGCCTGCTGCACATGCCCTGCCTGCTGCACATTGCACATGCTGAATGTTTCATTAGCTGTGTGCTAAGTTGCTGACAGTGGATTTCACTCAAGCCAGGAGCATTCATCCTTGAAGCTTTCACTCAATCATAAAATCCATTGAGGACATAGCGCTGAAATTTGGAAGCAGTTGTTGATGTACGCATACTTTAACCATTTTCTAAACAGCCAAGCACAAAATGAGAAATTAGTGAGGGAATGAAGCAAAAAAAAAGACACACTTATATAGAATCCTTTGCAACATTTTCAAGAAGGACATCCCCAAGCATTTTACTGTGTTTCCAGTCCTGTCATTATTTGAAGATGGTAGTCATACAGTACCTTCAACCATGTACTGCTTGCTGTTGCTCCCTGGCCTTGATCTGGTGGGCTTCTCATACAGACTGCCAGTGGGATCCTTCAACAAGCTCTCATTCTAGGAGCACACCCATGAATACATGCCAGTTTATTCTTGGAACAACCATGTAGCCTTATTTGTTGAATGGGAGGAATGGGCTACTGGGAGGAAGATAAAGTCAAAGTCATAGAGCTGTACTACAGGTGCACAACCTTTTATCCGAAAGCCTTGGGACCAGACACTTTTCGTAATTCAGAATTTTTCGGCTTTTGGAATGGAAGATTTTTAGCGTAGAGTTTAACGACTGGCTCAGTGGTAGAGTGCTCGGCTCATATCCGCAAGGTCGCGAGTTTGCGCCTCGATCCCGGCAGTTACTCGATCGCGAGTTTGAGTCTTCAATGTAGTTTTTTCTTGCAGAATAGGAGAGAATAGGGAGGGTTAGGCTGGGATCATTCTCTGCGAGATAATCTTAGTGCGGGAGACAAGTGTAGGAGAGGTGTACTGACTGTGTGGGCAGAACTTTGGAAGTGATTGCCCACCATTCTCAAAAGCCGCTGTGTCTCCCTGTCCCTCCAACTCCAGAGGAATCCGCTGCCCGATGGGCCGCTACGGCGACAAGTGGCAGTTCGCCCACAGCCCGAGCTGCGGCCCCTCATTCGCAACCCGGGTTCCTCTGGAGTTGGAGCGGGGCTGGGCTAGAGTTGCTGCTGGCTGTGAGTCTCTGGGACCTCCGTGCTTGCAGTCGGTGTCCCGTTGGTCCTGACGTCTCCGGTCACTCCCCTGGAATGGAGCTGAGACTGGGAACTGTACCGCCCTTACCCCCTCCCTCTGCGACTGCAAACAACCCCACAGTTCCCAGTCTCAGCTCCTGTACAGGGGGGTGGCCGGAGACGTCACAGCCCGAGCTGCGCCCCCTCATCCGCAACCTCAAGACAAAGATGCACCTTGCACACCATCAGCTTCGGTCCCTACGGGGAGTGTGTCCCTCTGGAGTTGGAACGGGACTGGGCTGCTGCTGGCTGTGGGTCTCTGGGATCTCCGTGCTTGCAGTGGGCCTGGGGGCCGGTGTCCCGTTGGTCCTGACGTCTCCGGTGACTGGCACTAGCTCCGACGTGAAGACAGTGCAAAACCCCCGCGCCGGTGCAATGGGCGGGGAGCTGGAGAGGGGAGGGAAGGGGTCACACACATGGCCTGGAAGCAGAGGGGTGTAGGTGGGGTGAAACTTAAGGGAGCGACAATTTGCTGCTGCCTGCACGCTGAGTTAAAAAGTTCTCATGCAAGACTCACGATACACTGTGTATCGTGAGTCTACCGTGGGAACTTTTTAACTCAGCGGGCAGGCAGCAGCAGATTGTCAATTATTAACCCTCCCGCAATATACCCTCACCTTCTCTTTTATGAATGGGGATTTAGTTCCCCTTTCTTCGAGGACCGACCGGAGGTTCCGCTGTCACCTCTGCGGGCCGCCCTCGGTGAACGTTTTCAAGGACCTTTCTTCAAGGACTGAAAAAATGTCGCTATTCGGAGGTTTTCGTTATTTGGAACCCGGATAAAAGGTTGTGCACCTGTATATGGAAACAGGCCCTTCAGCCCGAATTTGTCCATTCCGAACAATTGGCTTTATGATGTAGACCCGTTTGCTTGCATTTGGCCTATATCCCTATAAACCCTTGCTATTCATGTACATGTTCAAATGTCTTTTGAAAGTCATAATTATATCCATTTCTTCCCATGTTCAAGATCCACCCATCTGTGAAAACATCACTGAAGCAGACAGCCTGAGCCCGGGCAGACAGCTGCCCTAGGATCTCACCACGGTCAAGTTTAGAGGAAACACCCTAAATTACATTTCACTGGGTTAAAGGAACTACGTAAATGCAAGCCATGGTTAAGACATATGCCGTAGCTAGATCTTTTACCTAAAGAGCCCAAAATTGACTTCATTGAAATGAATGCATGATATAAAGTGGAGCTGCCTTTCCTGTTTTTGTTTCAGTCACCCGCTTAACATCAAATGCTGCCAAAAGACTTTTGACTTTTAACTGGAGCAGGCAATATTGCTTGGTCTCACTGACAAAGTTTCACAAAACTTGCCCCCATGATGAATGTGAAACTTTATTGTGCATCGGGCTTGCATGCCAGATGTTTCATCAGGGAACCAAAATGCTGACATTGAAAAATATGTGTGTTTTGGTGAGAGGCTGAGAGATCCCCTTGTTCTTTTGCATCTTCTACCACTCTGCTGGCATGCTCTGCATGAGTGAGAACCTTGACATGCCGCTCATAAATCAGTCGCCTCCATGACTGAGAGAAATTGACAATCTAAATGATATACTGTATCCCAGTTTTTTTTCCCTCGTCGTTGCAAAGATTCTTCATCCAGAAAACCTTCAAAGAAGATTATTAAAGTTATTCTTTACTTTTGTACCATGGTCAGACACTGGTTCGTGCCATACATCACGTCTCAGCAAAGCATCTTAATTCTTGCATAATTTAATAGTGGATGGTGCAGGTTACAACTTGAAGGCATAAATTATTATGAGGAATTGATGAATGAGGGTCTAACTAACAAGCAGGCAGTAAATACGGAGAGATAAAGGGAAACATCACTATCATTCATTCGATTTTGTTGAAATACCAGCATACAAAAATTATTTCAGTGATTTTAGTTGCATTTGTGTAGGGCATGGTGATAGTCTGACCTGCTTAGATGTGGATAAGTTAATGAAGAAGGCTCGCATAACGTTGTAAATATCTTGCAAATGAATAAGAGTATTCAGCAGCTCAGACAAATTTTGCAGAGAGCGAAGGAGTTAATGTTTGAGATCAACAACCTTGGAAATCTATATTAAGAGGGTGGAATCAACTATAAGGAGAGGTGGATAAACTTGGGTTGCTTTCGATGGAGCATCAAAGGCTGAGGGGATGACCTGATAGAAGTATATCAAATTATGAAAGCCGTAGATACAATGTCTGTCTTTCTTCCAGATCATTGATCTACTGACATGAGTTCAAATGTCACCATTTCACCATGACAATTAAGAAATTGAAATTCAAAGAAACAAATAAATCAGTAAATTGTTGATCGCTGACTGGATTAGGGATTATTAGAATAAGAAAAGGTTGAACAAACTGAATTGATTGCATCAGCAGCTGACCTGAGAGCGCGTAGAAAATTATGAAAAAGTTACCCCTCGGATTCCTATTAAATAATTTCCCCTTCACTTTGAACCTATGTCATCTGGTCCTCGATTCTCCTTCTCTAGTCCTGGCTACATCCTCGTAAATCTTTCCGAACCCTTTCAAGCTTGACAATATCTTTTCTATAACATGGTGCCCAGAACTGAACACAATATTCTAAATGCAGTCTTATGCAACTGCAACATGACCTCCCAACCTCTGTACTCAACATTTGATGACTGATGAAGGCCAAAGTGCCAAAAGCCTTTTTGACCACCTTATCTACCTGCAACTCGACCTTCAATGAACCATGCACCTGTACTCCTAGATCCCTCTGCTGTACAACACTACCCAGTGGCCTACCATTTACTGTGTTGGTCCTGCCCTTGTTTGACGTTCCAAAATGCAACAACTCACACTTCTCTGGATTAAATTCCATCAACCATTCCTCCACCCACCTGGCCAAACGATCCAGATCCTGTTGCAATCGTTCACAGCCATCTTCACTATCTGCAAAACCACTAACTTTTGTATCATCGGCAAACTTGTTAATCTTGCCCTGTATGTTCTCATCCATATCATTGATGTAGATGACAAACAGTAACGGGCCCAGCATTAAACCCTGAGGCACACCACCAGTCACAGGCCTCCAGTCTGAGAAGCAACCTTCCACCATCATCCTCTGCTTCCTTCCATGAAGCCAATTTGCTATCCATTCAGCTATCTCTCTTTGGATCCCATGCGATCTAACCTTCCAGAGCAGCCTACCATGTGGAACCTTGTCGAACGTCTTACTGAAGTCCATGTACACAACATCTACAGCTCTGCTCTCAACAACCTTTTTGATCAGGTCTTCAAAAAAAATCAATCAGATTTGTGAGACATGACCTCCCACGTACAAAACCATGCTGACTATCCGTAATCAGCCCTTGCCCATCCAAATGCCTGTATATCCTATCCCTCAGAATACTTTCCAGTAACTTACCAACTACAGATGTTAGGCTCAAGGGCCTATAGTTCCCACCATTTTCCCTGCAGCTCTTCTGGGAAAGAGGCACAACATTTGCCATCCTCCAGTCTTGTGGCACCTCTCCTGTATCTAAGGATGACTCGTAAATTTCAACCAGGGCTCCTGCAACTCCCTCTCTAGTTTTCCGCAATGTCCTCGGATGTATCTGATCAGGCCCTGGAGGTTTGCCTACCTTCATATACAACAGTACCTTCAGTACTTCGATGGGAACACTGTTCTCAAGACACTTCCATTGACTGCCCCAAGTTCCTCTGTCCTACTGTCTTTCTCCTTGAAGAGGGGAAATACACAGTGAGGACCTTGCCCATCTCCTGTGGCTTCACACAGAGGTGACCGCTTTGATTCCTGATTGGTCCCACTCTCTCTCTAGTTACCCTTTCCTCCCTTATGTATTTTCAAAATGTTTGGGATTGTCCTTGATGCTACCCGCCAGAGCTATCTCCTGGCCCCTTTTTGCCCTTTTAGATTTCTTTTTCAGTTTACTCCTTAGTTCCCGAAACTCCTCTATGGATGCACTTGATCCCAGCTAACTATACCTGTCCCATGCATCCTTATTGTTTTTGACTAATGTTTCAATTTCCCACGTCAGCCAAGCTTCCTTCTGTTTGCCTGCTTTGCCCTTCACTCTAACGGGGACGTACTCATCCTGAGCTTTCTTCAGTGCACTTTAAAAAACATCGCACTTGGCCGATGTTCCTTTCCCCTCAAATAACCTGCTCCAGTCAACTTGAGCGAGACCTTCTCTCATATCCTCAGGGCCAGATTTACGTATAAGCTTGACAAGCTTAAGCTTAGGGCCTCGAGTTCTAGGGGAGCCTCGCAGAGCCGGATATACCACTAGGTTTCATAGGCTGAAGCCTAGGGCCTCGAAATCTAGGCGGCCTCCGGCCAAGGCAGGACACCTGTAGTTCAACTCTGGGTGGGTCCCCCTCTCTATCTCTCTCTCTCTCTCTCTCTCTCTCTGTCAATCTCCGTCTCCGCCCGCCATCCGTATCCATGTCCGGGTCTTCGCTCGCCACCCGCTCCTCATCCGCCGGCACGGCAGGCCGCCTTGCACACGTGCACTGCTATGGCCAGCACATCCTCCCTCCTGCACATGCGCAAAACAACGGCCAGCACATCATCGGCCGCCCTGCGCAGGTGCACTGCCACGGCAACTGATCGGCGCTGGGCACTTTCTCCCTCGCTTTGAATTGTATGAGATCTGGCCACCAATGCTGTCCAGTCGTCGCCTCGCCGTGACCGCTGAAAACCAACTCAGAATCACCCCCTGACCCTGGATCTGGAGTAACTCCCTGGAATAACTCTTCTGGTTTCCTGGTCCTCCAAAAATATTCTAAATGGAATTTAAACTGGAGGTTGTGGAGGGCTGAACAATTACAGCCTATTGCATTTTATCTGTTTATTTATTGTGTATATATATATGGTCTATGGTATATAGACACACTGAACTTTTATCTCCTGTTCTGTATTATGTTTACATATTCTGTTGTGCTGCAGCAAGCATGAATTTCATTGTCCTATCTGGGACACATGACAATAAAATTCTCTTGACTCTTGACTTGGATTTAAGCAAAAAAAGGATTCTTGGGGAAAAAAGAGGTACCTTAAATTGTGTACCTTAAATTTAGTTGCGTCTGGTTGGGTAAATATGGTAGGGAGAAGACTATTCCATGCTTTAATTGTGCAGGGGAACTCCATGTAGCAGCCAGCAACTCTGGATAGAAGAAATTGGGTGACGTTTCGGGTAGAGACCCTTCTTTAGACTCCCTCTGGTTTTAGTGTTTTTAGTTTAATTTAAAGATACAGTGTTAAACAGGCCCTTCGGCCCACAGAGTCTACGCCGACCACCGATCACCCGTACACAAGTTGTAACCCACACATTAGCGGAGTAAGTCAAGAGTCAAAAATGTTTTATTCTCTCACGTTCCAGTTAGAACAATGAAATCCTTACTTGCAGCAGCACAACAGAATATGTAAACATAGTACTCTGTGAACAATGTGATAAACGAGAAAACAAAACGCTGTATATTTATATATGAATATATAACTATATAAATATATATATATGTGTGTGTGTGTATAATGTATATACCCACACACACACACAATTTCCCTCCTGGGATTAATAAAGTTCTATCGTATAGTATCGTGTGTGTAGGAAGGAATTGCAGATGCTGGTTTAAACTGAAGATAGACACAAAAAGCTGGAGTAACTCAACAGGTCAGACAGAATGTTTAAGAGGGAACTGCAGATGCTGGAGAATCGAAGGTTACACAGAAAAGCTGGAGAAACTCAGCGGGTGCAGCAGCATCTATGGAGCGAAGGAAATAGGCAACGTTTCGGGCCGAAACCCTTCTTCAGACTGATCGGGGGTGGGGGTGGGTCGGGACAAGAAAGGGAAAAGGAGGAGTAGCCAGAAGGCTGGAGGGTGGGAGGAGATAGTAGGGGAGCTGAGGAAGGGGAGGAGACAGCAAGGACTAACAGAATTGGGAGAATTCGATGTTCATGCCCCGGGGGTGTAGACTCCCCAAACGGAATATGAGGTGCTGTTCCTCCAATTTCCGGTGCTGCTCGCTGTGGGCATGGAGGAGACCCAGGACAGAGAGGTCGGAGGCGGAGTGGGAGGGGGAGTTGAAGTGCTGAGCCACCGGGAGGTCAGCTTGGTTATTGCGGACCGAGCGGAGGTGTTCGGCGAAACGATCGCCCAACCTCCGCTTGGTCTCACCGATATAGATCTGCTGGCATCTAGAGCAGCGGACGCAATAGATGAGGTCAGACAGAATCTCTGGACAAAAGGAAAATAGCATGTTTTGAGGGGTCTGAAATAGGTTCCTGCACACCTTTGGAAGGAAACAAGAGCACCCAGAGAAAACCCATGCGATCAAAGGGAAAAGGAGCAAACTCTATACAGACAGCACCCATATTCAGGATCAATTCCAGGTCTCTGGCACTTTTAGGCAGCAACTTTATGGCCAATGTACTGCCCCATAATCTTGAACGTAATTAAACAATACAGTAGCTGTAAAGGGGGACATAGCGTCACTTGGAGATTTAAAACTGAAAATGGATATTTTCATTTTTTTAGAAACCAAAGTTATCAACGTATAATTATTTGTGTGTTGGAAAACAAAATATAGTGGCACAGCTGGTAGACTTGCTGCCTCACATGCCAGAGATCTGTGTTCGATCCTGTCCTCGGGCACTGTCTGTTGAATTTGCACATTCTCCCTGCAAGCGTGTGGGTCTCCTCCCACATCCCAAAGACGCATTGGCTTTGTAGGTTAACTTGTCTCTGTAAAATTGCCCCAAATGTGTAGGGAGCGGATGAGGAAAGTGGGATAACAGAACATGTGTGAATGGGTAGACAAAAATGCTGGAGAAACTCAACGGTTGAGGCAGCATCTATGGAGCGAAGGAAATTGGCGACCTTTTGGGTCGAGACCCATCTTCAGACTCTGTGAGGGTGGGGGGGACGGGACAAAGAAAGGAAGAGGCGGAGACAGTGGGCTGAGGGAGAGCTGGGAAGGGGACGAGAAGGCAGGAATTACCTGAAATTGAAGAAGTCAATGTTCATACCGCTGGGGTGTAAACTGCCCAAGCGAAATATTAGGTGCTGCTCCTCGAATTTACGGTGGGCCATGGAAGGCCCAGGTCAGAAAGGTCGGATTCGGAATGGGAAGGGGAGTTGAAGTGCTGAGCCACCAGGAGATCAGGTTGGTTATTGCAGACCGAGCAGAGGTGTTGGGCGAAGCGATCGCCAAGCCGACGCTTGGTCTCACCAATGTAGAGCAGCTGACACCTAGAGCAGCGGATGCAATAGATGAGATTGGAGGAGGGCAGGTGAACCTCTGCCACACCTGGAAAGACTGTTTGGTTCCTTGAATAGTGTCAAGGGGGGAGGTAAAGCGACAAGTGTAGCATTTCCTGCAGTTCCAAGGAAAAGTGCCAGGAGAGGGTGTGGTTTGGGTGGGAAGGGACAAATTGACCAGGGAGTTATGGAGGGAGCGGTCTCTGCGGAAAGCCAACAGGGGAGGAGATGGGAAGATGTGGCCAGTGGTGGGAGCCCTGCAAGGTGTATAATGTTTTTGACACTGTCATGGGCGTCACAACACACTGTAGTCTCTAAATAACCCTTCAGTCATTTTCCTTGCTCTCAATTTCAGAATAATAATGTTTTAAGCCAATAACTCGACACTGGCACTGGCAATAAATAAATAAATAAATAAGCACAGCTTTCCAGCCCCTTATCTCATTGGCCACGCTCGGCTGCAAATCGGTATCAATCTGGTGGACCGTCTTC
The DNA here is from genome assembly GCF_028641065.1 of Leucoraja erinaceus. NCBI lineage: Eukaryota > Metazoa > Chordata > Chondrichthyes > Rajiformes > Rajidae > Leucoraja > Leucoraja erinaceus. The sequence continues at coordinate 17,841,043 of NC_073382.1, forward strand.
CTCTAGTCATGGGGTGCGGGATTGGGAGGGACCTCACAAGTGGAACAGCTTAAGGCCTGTCTTCATCCAAATCCGCCCCTGCATACCGTCAAATTTGGCCTTACCCCAGTTGACCATTTTAACACGTGACCCTCTCTGTCCCCATCCACAACTATCTTAAACCTAATCGAACCGTGGTCCCTGGTCCAAAAAGGCTCCTCCACACACACTTCATTAACTTGCCCATCCCAATTTCTCCAATACTAGATCCAGTGTTGCCCTCTTAAGTGTAGGGGCTTCCACATACTGCTCAATACACTTTTGAGGAATTGCACCCCATTTCTACCCTTCATGCTATAATTTTGCCAGTCTTTATTGGGAAGGTTAAAATTTTCTACTACAACAACCTTATTTGACCTGCAGCTGTCTGCAATCTCACGGCACATTTGTTCTTCTAATTCCCGTTGACTATTCGGGGGCATATTGTCCATCCCCAACAAGGTGACCATCCCTTTTTTGTTCCTCAGCTCCACCCATATAGCCTCACAAGACGAACCGTCCATGATGTCCCCTCTGAACACAGCCGTAACATCCTCCTTAACCAACAATGAAACCCTTTCCTCCTCTTTTTCCCTCACCCCTGTCTCTCCTGAAGCTCCTGTACCCCGGAACATTGAGCTGCCAGTCCTGCCCCTCCCTTAACCAGTTATAAGTCATGGCTACAACGTCCCAGTCGCTCGTACCTGTCCACGCCCTACCTGTCAGGCCTCTTGCATTAAACGAGTGCTCTGTTCTCTAATCTTATTCCCAGTCCTCCCCAAATGCATAATCTCACACTTATTGGGATTGGAATCGATTTGCCAAATTCTAATCATTTACCAGCCTCTTTAACTTCCAGCAGCCTCAATCTGCTTTGCTCACCATCATCCACACTGCTGATTTCACTATAGATAGCAAACATATTAATCATGATTCTGCATGTAAGTCTAACATTAATTATCATTGAAATCCACATAGTTCCCCGTTACTAAAACTTTCTTTGTCGCTTCGCTTTTTGGCCCAACTCACCCCTGCCGAACTGGATATCTGTCTATACTAATCATATTTGCCCACATTAGGCCCATATCCAACTACACCTTCCCTTATCAAGTACCTGTCCAAATGCCAATTAAATGTAGTAATGGTTTCTGTTTCTGCCACCTGCTCTGGCTGCTCATTCCAGCTAACTTCCCAATTCCCGTTTAAATGTTTTTCTTTTCACCTTAAATCTGTGCCCTCTAATTCCCTCTAATTCTTGACGTCAATATCGTGTTATAAGGACTATGTTTATTTACTTTCTACCAACACCTCATAATTTTGTAAATCTATGTAAGGTCACCCATTAGCCTCCTATGTTGCAGTGACAATAAAGCCAGCCTATCCAATCCCTCCTTATACCTACATACTGAAAATCTAAATTATTGAGGTCCGAAGCAATCTGAAAATTTTTACATCATTCAGCAAAGATTTGGGGGGAATTTTCATCAGCCCTCCCTTGAGCTGGCATCCTCGCCAGCAGTGTGTTCGTCCTTTCGACTTTTTTGTTTTTTAGTATGTCAAAATGTATGTCTAACTGTATGTTTTAGTGTGGGGGGTAGCGGGGGAGAATACGGGGAAACTGTTTTTCATTCACTTACCTCGACGGAGATGCGACTTTTCTCTTTGTCGCATCTTCGCCCCCTTGGCGGCCTAACAACTGGATTGTTGCGGCCTTTCTCGGAGACTGGCCCAGATCTTCATAGCAGGTGCGGCGGACTTACCATCGTGGAGCGGGGAGATCCCTTGTCAGGGATCGCCAGAAGAAATGTTCCGACTGCCAGCCTGCGGCCTATAACATAGTGAAGCCGCTGTCTGCAGAGCTTCTAGCCCCCGGCGCGGCGCAGACTTCCCATCGCGGAGCGGGGCGATCTCTTGCCGGGGATCGCCAGAAGAAGTGCTCTGATCGCCAGCCTGCGGCCTATAACATCGTGAAGCTGCGGTCTCTGGTAAGAAAGTGGCCGTTTAGGGAATTTCAAGCTGCGGAGTGTGTGCTCCATTCCGTCCCAACTTTGGAGTTTCGATCATCCTGACGAGAAAGCTTGTACATCGGGCTGTCTGTAGCGGTGACCACGGAGGGTTCACGGCCCTGACCGTGGCTGAACAAAAGAGGACGTTTGACTGAAAGTTCTTGCCTTCCATCACAGTGAAGAATGTTGATTCCACTCTGGTGGATGTTTATGTTAAATTCTATTTTCTATTGTGCTCTTTTTGATTGTATGGCTGCATGGTAACTCATTTCACTGCAACTTAATTGGTGCATGTGACAAATAAACTTGAACCTTGAACCTTAAACCTTGAAAATTGGATGTTAGATTCCACCATGGAAAATGCTTGACAAAGAGTCAAAAAGGTGCAGGATGTAAAGAACCATTCATACGTCTCCAAAATCAGCACCTGTATGGCACTAATTGAATGCAAACAGAACATATCACAATCTCTTAGAATTAGACCCACATGCTTGGCTTTTATGGCTAAATTCCTGATAACATGAATTGCATGACACCCATTTCCTGTTGAAGTCTGCCTAGTGGGAATTTGGACTACTCGCTTCTCAATTCATTTTGGCACAAGTTTCATTTCCAGGTTGCATTGTGCATATAATGTGAATTAATTAACCATGTGGCTCAATTTAATTTGTTAATGACTGGAATTAGCTGTGACTTTGTAAATTACACTGATAAAATAAAGAAAATACTTTGATGAAAGCAATGAACAATGTTTGAATTAAAATGAATTAATAGTGATACCATCCTCCACCAATGGGACAATGTTTGTTTATATATAAAACACTTTGTCTGCAAATGTTTTTTAAATTAAATCAGTGCTGGTAAACAAAGAGCAGTTTGGTGGCACAGTGGCACAGCTAATAGTGCTGTTATCCCACAGTTCCATGACCTGGGTTCAGTCCTGGTCTTCAGTGTTGTGCATTGTGGATTGCGTGCATGTTCCTTGCGACCTGCATGGTTTTCCACTTACATTTGAAAGAAGTGCAGGTTGGTAGGTTAGTTGGCCACTGGAATTTATCCCTCATGTGCAAATGAATTATTGGGGGACGTCATGGGCATGTGGTGAGAATAAAATGTATTGGGATAGGATTTGTGTGGTTCTTGAAGGTCAGCGTGGACTTGATGGGCTGAAAGGCTTGCTACCAAACCTTGTCAATGCAGATCTCAGTGATGATAACTATGATTAAGATCTTTGTTAAGATTGAGAGATCTGTGAACTGATATCTGCATCTCACAGGTCATCTTGATATAAAGTCAATGCTGCCATTCAAAGCAATCTTCCAGTCAGGACATTCAGAATGTAATTACACATTCAGTGTATTAATGTGTTCTTCTCCTTCCCATTTCCACACAGACCTTTCTGTCATAGATCTCCTCCATTGTCAGAGTGAGGCTAAACGGAAATTGGAGGAACATCATCTCATATTTTGCTTGGGCAGCTTACAGCCCAGTGGTATGAATATTGATTTATCTAACTTCAGGTAGTCCCGGCATTCCCTCTCTCTCTATCCCTCCCTCACCAAAGTCACACGAGCTTCATGTTTTCACCAAACAAACAGCTAACAATTGCCTGTTTCCTTTATCATTGTTACTTTTTTGCATATCTTCCATTCATTGTTCTTTATCTCTCTAACCATCTCCCATCTCTCTTGTTTCCCTTATCCCTGACCAGTCTGAAGAAGGGTCTCGACCCAAAACTTCACCCATTCCTTCTCTCCAGGGATGCTACCTGTCCTGCTGACTTAAGGGCCTGTCCCACATGAGCGCCATTTGAGCATCATTTACGCGACAGACCGGTAGTGACTGACACGTGACTGCTGCACGAAAATTGTCTAGAAGTATGACAGTCGCGCGCGCCAAGTGCCCCTGAGGGCCCTGCCCCCTTTGGGAGCCATTTGTGATGTCGTTCGTACCTAGTCCGATCTCCGTGTCAAGGATTTTCCCAGTGAAAATCAAAGATACTATGGAGAAAATGTTTTCAAAACTATGCGTGGTGCGGCGCTCAAATGACGCTCAAATGGTGCGCCAATGGCATACGGGAGGCGCATGGTTATGGACGTCGATGCACGGTGATGCATGATAAATTAACATAGGCAACGTTCGTGCATCACCGTGCGTTACCATGCGTCACCACGTGCTATGCGTACTACGTCAGTACGTCAGCGTGCGCAAGAGATACGTCATGCAATTGGCGCGCGAGGTTTTTGAGCCTCACAAAATCCTGGGGCGCCACGCGTCACTGCATACGCCACCATGCCTCACCACGCACCATGCGCGAGTCACGACGCGCCAACCAATTGTTAGGATGTTGCGTAAATTACGTGCAAATGACGCCCAAGTGGGACAGGTCCTTTACTCCAGCTTTTTGTGTCTAAAATGTGGTTTAAACCAGCATCTGCAGTTCCTTGCCACACACCATCTATTGAGTCAGCTATGCAAGATAAACCAGAACGGACAAAAATAAAGATGCTGTTATGTCATATTGTCCACAGGAGCAGAGAACTGCACCAGACATCTAGTTCGCAAAGGGTACCCTAGAGAATGAATTAGATGCATTACAAGCACATCTCAACCTGTCTAGAAATGAAACAATCAAATGTCACTTGTTCTTTATTTACAACTAGGAGCAGTGAGATTCCTTTGCTACTTCCTTCATGGAGCTAAGGCACAAGGAACAGTAGAAGTTCGATTCTTTGCCTACTTCCTCCCCAACAACTGCCCCCTCCCCTACCTCCCAAAGAAAAAAACTGTTCATAGTGTGGTGAATTAAAATTGCTTAACTTTACTTAATAGCATTTTATTGGCTGAGGTTATTAATGGGAATGGAAATGGAGTCAAGTCACAAATCATTCATGGTCTAATTAACTAGTGATGTAGGCTTGGTCTCCTTCTATTCCCATGTTGCCCTATTTCTTACTCATATCCGCTTTCTCTTTCATAATAATGGTGCCTCGTTTACACAAATAGAAAGAAAAATGTTTGGGCGGTCGAGAATGCAGAATGCAGAATGCAGCGAAAGCTGTAGTATATTTTTTAAGCACCAGATGAGGTGGGTATTTGGAAGCAGCTAGTTCTGAATGAGGATGTTGCCAAGACATGGGATGGAGCCAATATTTAGAGTATTTGTATAGGAATCCATAGACACTGATTTCAATTCTCCGCTATAACTGAGGCATTCGACAAGATGTGAGAGATATCCTCACATTGAAAGAGATAGTTAACTCTTTTATTGACACAAACAATGCTGCAACCTTTGCCCGCTCCCCAGGCCACACGGCTCCCACCAAACTCCCTTGGGAGCTTGTTTGCCCAGCTGTTCTGAAGTGGAATGAATGGACATTGTATCCTGGGGCTTCCTGCCAGCATCACCGCGATAACCTACATTGGCCCCTGCTCTCTGTAGCCAGTTTCCTCACTTTTGAATGTGTCTGACGCAAGGGATATGGGCCAAATATGGGCAGGTGGAACGAGTATAGGTGCGGCATCTTGGTAGCATGGGCAAGTGGAGCCGCAAGGCTTGTTTCCATGCTGTTGACTCTATGACTGTGACTATGATAGTCTCCTTGGCTGCTTCTAGGCCGGGTTGCTGATGCTGGCCCTCACTGTCACCGATGGCTGCTTCCAGTCCAGACCAACTGCCGCTACTGTTGGGCCGCATAGCTTTCTCGGCCACTTCCATGCCACATCTGCTGCCACCGTCTCTGCTGACCATTACCTGCACTCCAGTCGCCATGCACCATGACCAATGACTCCACTAATTCTAGCCTCACCACCGATCGCCAGCAAGCCAGGGCCATCAACTCACCAGAGATGCTGCCTGACCTGCTGAGTTACTCCAGCATTTTGTATCCTTTCGGGTATTAACCAGCATCTGCAGTCCCTTGTTTCTACTACTTATACAATAATCCCTTACTCTGTCAAAGCAGCCAATTAGCAATAATGGATACTATTCCCCTTCCTATGGTCCGTTATAACAAGGTTTTACTCTATAGAGCAAATTATTTTTATAACGCTCACTTATCTTTATAATGAGGGGTAGGGACCCCAATACAATGAATGGACCTATGACATTTATGCCAGGCTTGGTTGGCAGAGAGTTGTGGATCCAGATACAAAATGATCAAACCCCTCAGCTCAGTTCAATACTTACCACTGAATTCTGGGTCAGACCAGAAGGTTCATAAACATTCTCCAGTGCATTTTGTTCTTGCTGTAGTACACATGCATGGAAGTTCGGAACACGCTGACCTGTGCACTGCAGCAACCTAGCGTTGATCATCACACACAACTGCAATCCAGCCAGATATAAGGGGTCAGACTGGAACTGTGAAGAAAGAGGTACAGAGTTGCAGGTGAAACATGAATGGTCCTTGATCTGAAACATTAACTCTGTTTTTCTCTACATGGATGCTGCCTGACCTGCTGAGTGTTTCTCGTGTTTCCTGTTATAGTTAAAGGAGATTTTTTCCACTGCCGGCTTTTAAAAAAAATTCTATAAGTTGAATGCATGATTTTCTTTCCATAAATATTATTGAATGGCAAAGGGCAGGTTGGTACTGGTTAATTTTTAAGATCTGTCCGCAATGCTTAATTGAACGTTTTCCCCTGTGATGTTTTGTGTTTGTAAGTTAAGGCTTAAGTGACTAGCAGGTCTAACATTGATAAATATTCTGCTTGAAGTCCAATGGAAAAAAACAGTATAACTTATTACTGGTCTTAAGACTTGTTTCCATGACAGCCAGCTCCTGGCTGATAATTAGATTATGGTGATCAATGAAGTGGTTCTGTACATAACGTGAATGGCATCGCTGTATATTTCCAGGTGAACGGCGCTTATCTTCCAAGTTTAACATTAGCGTTTCAACATTGCTTTTCAGATCAACATATCAGCCCACTCTCTGTTCCTATTCTAGCTTGTGATGAACACACCTCTGAAGCAGTTTTAACTGAAATTCACTTGCATAGGGGAAATTATGTGTGCATTAATATTTATCTTTCTCATTTGTGTTAAACATTTGGTTCCAAATTTTGTTTGACAGCAATCGTGTGTGGTATGATGGTTCACTAATTAAAGTTGTATTTGTTCTTGCATTTTTGCATCTTATGTGCCTGTAAAGCTGCAGCAAGTAAGAATTTAATTGTTCCGGATCAAATATGGCATATGACAAAGAAACACTCTTGACATACCGATAAGATGCAAATGTTAGTCTAGATGGGATTGCAGAGCATATCATAGAAAGACAACGGGTTTATTTTGGAACATATTCCACAAGTGGACTCACATTGTCACTTCCATGATGGAAGTGTTGGGAGAGATAATAAAGTTATCCTAGTCTTTTAACCAAGAATGCTGGATTTAATGCTGGATAAAGAGAACCACAAATACAAAACTCAATATTAACAATAGTTTACTGTGAATCTTAAAGTCATAGTCAAAGAGTGATACCGTATGGAAACATGCCCTTCAGCCCAACTCGCCCACACAGGCCAACAATCTCCCAGCTACACTAGTCCCACTTGCATATGCTTGGTCCATATCCCTCCAAACCTGTCCTATCCATGTACTTGTCTAACTGTTTCTTAAATGATGGGATAGCCCTTCCTCTGGCAGCTTGTTCCATACACCCACCACCCTTTTTGTGAAAAACTTACCCCTCGGATTCCTATTAAATCTTTTCCCCTTCACCTTGAACCTATGTCCTCTGGCCCTCGATTCCCCTACTCTGGACAAAAGACAATGTGCATCTACCCGATCTATTCCTCTCATGATTTTGTATACCTCTATAAGATCTCCCCTCATCCTCCTGCACTGCATGGAATAGAGACCCACCTTATCTACTTGTGACTCGACCTTCAAGGAACCATGGATGTGTACTCCTAGATCCCTCTACAACACTACCCAGAGGCCTACCATTTATCTGCCCTTGTTCGACATGGCCAATTGATCCAGATCCAGATCCTGCTGCAATCTTTCACAACCATCTTCACTATCTGCAAAACCACTAACTTTTATATCATCAGCAAACTTGTTAAACTTGCCCTGATTGTTCTCATCCAAATCATTGATGTAGATGACAAACAGTAATGTGCCCAGCACCGAACTCTGAGGCACACCACTAGTCACAGGCCTCGAGTCCAAGAAGCACTGCCTACCTTGCCTACTCTGATGGCACGTGCCTGGTTATCATGCTAACTATCCCTAATCATCCTTTGCCTATCCAAATACCTTTATAACCTATCCTTCAGAATACTCTCCAGTAACTTACCAACTACAGATGTTAAGCTCATCGGCCTTTCGTTCCCAGCACTTTCCCTGCAGCTTTTCTTGAAAAGAGGCACAACATTTGCCACCCTTCAGTCTTCTGGCACCTCACCTACATTTAAGGACAACTCGTAAATTTCAACCAGGGCTCCCACAATTTCTTCTCTAGTTTCCCGCAATGTCCTTGGATATATCTGATCAGGCGCTGGAGATTTGTCTACCTTTAAACATGACAGTACCTTCAGTACTTCTTCGACAGTAACCGTGACTGCAAAGTAATATCAATATGGGAATACACACTAATCGACCATCTTATTTTGCAGTATTAGTGTATTAGGATAGTACACAATGATGGTAGATGAAATTCATGCCCTGACTCATCACCAAAATCACACTGAAAATTCAACTAATTCTTCCCAGTTTCTTAAACATCTTCTAATCTTAACCACCCAAAACAAATGCCTAAGTTCTGAAATTCCCTCTCTAAAACTTGTTAGCCCGTTACCTCTGTCTTCCTTTAAGATATTTCTGTAAACCTATTTCTTTGACTTGGTTTTTGTTCATTTGTCATAATATCTACTTATATAGTTTGTTATTTAATCTCATTTAATAACAAATCTTTGGTCTAGTTGCTTTGTTCAAAATGCTATGCAAATGCAGATCAATGTTGTCAACCAAGGCATAGCTAAAACAAGCTTTGAAGCACCTCAGTACTCATGAGCCTGTCTTTGGATTTAGGGGGAATTGAGTGTGGCTTGATTTTATTTAATTTATCTGTTCACAGAATGTGGACTTTACTGACGATGTTGTCCATCTGGTTATTGTGCATCCCTAGCTCTTAAATAACTGAAAAGGCTGTTAAGAGTTAACTGCATTGAAAAGGACAGATGAACAAATGTTCCACATCATCAGCCTGGACCCATGTAAAAAAGCAGCTTACCACACTTTATATTGTCCTTAAAGATATATTTCTGACAAGAAGAAGAAAGCTAATGTTTTTTTACTACTTCCTGCATAACTGCTCTTTTGAGCTGTAGTTCTTTTAGAAATCAAGAAGAGCCACGAAGTCTATGTATTTGAAATAAATTGGCTTTTATAATGTGCCATTACTCATGAGTGCGACTATGAAATTCATTCGTACCACTTTGATGAAACAGACTAATATCAGTGGGCTGTAGGATCTGTGAACATTGATGCAGAACATTAGCAGTAGCTATGGGTTGCTAAAGGGCCTGTCATTCACAATGATTATTTATTGCTACATACTAAAATTTACTCTAAATCATTTGTGATACATGGTTTGTGAATCTTACAAAATTAAGCTGCTGTGCTGGTGTGAAATATGCTTGGCTGTGTTGACTGCAAAAATCTGGACTTAACTGAAATTGTTAGCATCATTTTCCCTACATCAATAAGATGGACCATTAGCAGTCTCTAGGCTCTGCTTCCCACAGAGAATAAAGGTAACGTCTCAACATTGTGGAAGCACTTGGGGTTAATCATCCAGGAGCTGCCTTTGCACAAGATGAAAAGTGCATTGAACCAACTCCTGACTTACACCAATGGCTGAACATGCAACTGGTGATTCTGTGAAAGCAAGATTAACAATCTACCCATGAACAGCTGCCTCTGTGTAACAAGGCTGGGATTTCACTGTGTCAATGACCCTTACTTTGCACTGTGAGTGCAACTGCTAGAATGGAGGCCATCACTTTCCCCATCTTTTTTTCACTTCAATCACTCTGTCATGGTCACACAGTAGAGAAACTGGACCTTCACAACACTACTTGCCAACAAACAAGCTCATATTTATACAAGAGCTGTGTAGACACATAGAGGAGAAACAGGCCCATTAGACACAAATGTCCATGCCAACCAAGATGTCTCTAAGTTAGACCCATTTGCCTGTGTTTGACCCATATTCTTCTAAACAAGCCTGAAGGCTTTGTGTCTCAATGCAAGGAGCATTCGTAATAAGGTGGATGAGTTTAATGTGCAGATAGCTATTAATGATTATGATATAGTTGGGATCACGGAGACATGGCTCCAGGGTGACCAAGGCTGGGAGCTGAACATCCAAGGATATTCAATATTCAGGAGGGAAAGACAGAAAGGAAAAGGAGGTGGGGTAGCATTGCTGGTTAGAGTGGAGATTAACGCAATGGAAAGGAAGGACATTAGCTTGGAGAATGTGGAATTGATACGGGTAGAGCTGCGAAACACTAAGGGGCAGAAAACGCTAGTGGGTGTTGTGTACAGGCCACCTAACAGTAGTAGTGAAGTTGGGGATGGCATCAAACAGGAAATTAGAAATGCATGCAACAAAGGTAAAACAGTTATAATAGGTGACTTCAATCTACATATAGATTTGGTGAATCAAATTGGCATGGGTGCTGAGGAAGAGGACTTCTTGGAACGTATGCGGGATAGTTTTCTAAACCAACATGTAGAGGAACCAATGAGAGAGCAGGCTATTCTAGACTGGGTATTGAGTAATGAGGAAGGGTTAGTTAGCAGTCTTGTTGTGCGTGGCCCCTTGGGCAAGAGTGACCATAATAGCTCTTCATTAGGATGGAGAGTGACATTGTAAATTCAGAAACAATGGTTCTGAACTTAAAGAAAGGTAACTTTGAGGGTATGAGACGTGAATTGGCCAAGATTGACTAGCAATTAATTCTTAAAGGGTTGACGGTGGATATGCAATGGAAGGCATTTAAAGACTGCATGGATGAACTACAACAATTGTTCATCCCAGTTTGGCAAAACAATAAATCAGGGAAGTTAGTGCATCCGTGGATAACAAGGGAAATCAGGGATAATATCAAAGCAAAAGATGAAGCTTACAAATTAGCCAGAAAAAGCAGCCTTCCAGAGGACTGGGAGAAATTCAGAGACCAGCAGAGGAGGACAAAGGGCTTAATTAGGAAAGGGAAAATAGATTATGAAAGAAAACTGGCAGGGAACATAAAAACTGACTGCAAAAGCTTTTATACATATGTGAAGAGAAAAAGATTAGTTAAAACAAATGTAGGTCCCTTGCAGTCAGAAATGGGTGAATTGATCATGGGGAACAAGGACATGGTGGACCAGTTGAATAACTACTTTGGTTCCATCTTCACTAAGGAAGACATAAATAATCTGCCGGAAATAGTAGGGGACCGTGGGTCAAATGAGATGGAGGAACTGAGTGAAATCCAGGTTAGCCGGGAAGTGGTGTTAGGTAAATTGAATGGATTAAAGGCCGATAAATCCCCAGGGCCAGATATGCTGCATCCCAGAGTACTTAAGGAAGTAGCTCCAGAAATAGTGGATGCATTAGTGATAAATTTTCAAAACTCTTTAGATTCTGGAGTAGTTCCTGAGGATTGGAGGGTAGCTATTGTAACCCCAGTTTTCAAAAAGGGAGGGAGAGAGAAAACGGGGAATTATAGACCAGTTAGTCTAACATTGGTAGTGAGGAAACTGCTAGAGTCAGTTATTAAATATGGGATAGCAGCACATTTGGAAAGTGGTGAAATCATTGGACAAAGTCAGCATGGATTTACAAAAGGTAAATCATGTCTGACGAATCTTATAGAATTTTTCGAGGATGTAACTAGTAGAGTGGATAGGGGAGAACCAGTGGATGTGGTGTATCTGGACTTTCAGAAGGCTTTCGACAAGGTCCCACATAAGAGATTAGTGCACTTAAAAACTTAAAGCACACGGTATTGGGGGTTCAATATTGATGTGGATAGAGAACTGTCTGGCAAACAGGAAGCAAATAGTAGGAGTAAACGGGTTCTTTTCAGAATGGCAGGCAGTGACTAGTGGGGCAAGGCTCAGTGCTGGGACCCCAGCTATTTACAATATATATTAATGATTTGGACAAGGGAATTGAATGCAACATGTCCAAGTTTGCGGATGACACTAAGCTGGGGGGCAGTGTTAGCTGTGAGGAGGATGCTAGGAGGCTGCAAGGTGACTTAGATAGGCTGGGTGAGTGGAGAAATGCATGGCAGATGCAGTATAATGTGGTTAAATGTGAGGTTATCCACTTTGGTGTAAAAAACAGGAAAGTAGACTATTATCTAAATAGTGGCCGATTAGGAAAAGGGGAGATGCAACGAGACCTTGGTGTCATGGTACACCAGTCATTGAAAGTAGGCATGCAGGTGCAGCAGGCAGTGAAGAAAGCGAATGGTATGTTAGCATTCATAGCAAAAGGATTTGAGTATAGGAGCAGGGAGGTTCTACTGCAGTTGTACAGGGTCTTGGTGAGACCACACCTGGAGTATTGCGTACAGCTTTGGTCTCTAAATTTGAGGAAGGACATTATTGCCATAGAGGGAGTGCAGAGAAGGTTCACCAGACTGATTCCTGGGATGTCATGACTTTCATATGAAGAAAGACTGGATAGACTCGGATTGTACTCGCTAGAATTTAGGAGATTGAGGGGGGATCTTATAGAAACTTACAAAATTATTAAGGCTACATGCAGGAAGATTGTTCCTGATGTTGGGGGAGTCCAGGAGAAGGGGTCACAGCTTATGGATAGAGGGGAAATCCTATTAGCCGAGGTGAGAAAAACATTTTTTCACACACACACACACACACACACACACACACACACACACACACACACACACACACACACACACACACACACACACACACACACACACACACACACACACACACACACACACACACACACACATACACTCACACAGTGAGTGTATACACTCACACTTACTTCTGAAGAAGGGTTTCAGTCCGAAACGTTGCCTGTTTCCTTCGCTCCATAGATGCTGCTGCACCCGCTAATTTCTCCAGCTTTTTTTGTACCTACCCACACTCACACACACACTCACACATACACTCACACACACACACACACACACACATACATCCACACACACACACACACACACTCACAAGCACATACACATACACACTCACACTCATAAACACATTCACACTAACACACCTACACTCACACTCACACACACGCACACACACACACTAACTCACACACCGTATATATGACAGTAAACTTTCTTGAATCTACTCACACAGCTGAGCGCGGCCTCTCCACTGTGGGGTTTCCGCAGTCAGCAGCACTTCCACAATCAGCGTGACCTCTGCACTTACCGGAAATTTCACAATCAACGCGACCTCTGCACTCACCAGAAATTACGCAATCAGCGTGACCTGTCCACTAAGCGGAAGTTACGAAATGAGCGGGACTTTTGGACTAAACACAGTCGGACCTAATAAAGCATTTATTAATTTCAAACACGGTCGGAACTAATAAAGCATTTATTCCTTCCAAACGCAGTCTGCCCCAATAAAGCATTTATTCCTTCCAAACACAGTCGGACCTAATAAAACATTGCAGTTTCAAGCACAGGCAGGGCAGCAGGCCAAACAACTCATGGCATTGTCATTTCATTTAATTTCATTTCCAATTAAGCATTGCACTTTCAAGCACAGGCAGGGAAGCAGGCCAAACACCTCATGGCATTGTCATTAAGGGTAACAAATCATATATTGCAAGTACATTGCAGACTCACAGTTCAGTTGATTCACAGCTTAGAATGACAGTCATGGCCTCTCCCTCGCGATCTTGCAGAGTGACTGCCTCATGTCCTGGCATCCAAGGTTTTATAGTCCATGTTAGGTCCTGTCCCCTCAACGCGCGGTTGCGGCGGCATCACATCACACACACACTAACCATCCCCCACACACACAGGGGGGAGCGAGGGTGAGGGGTGGAGGAGGGTGAGAGGGGGTGGAGAGTGGGGGAGATAGGCAGCATCTCTGGAGAGAAGGAAAGAGTGATGTTTCGGGTCGAGACCCTTCTTCAGATTGATCATAGAAAGAGGGGGGGGGTAGAGATGGGGGTAGAGAGGGGGGAGGGGAGGGGAGGGGAGGAGAGGGAGGAGGGGAGGAGAGGGGAGGGGGAGGGAGAGAAGGAGGGAGGGAAGAGGGAAAGGGGGGGAGGGGGGGGGGGAGGGAGGGGGGGGGGGAGAGAGAGAGGGGGAGGGGGGGGAGGGGAGGAGAGGGGGGGAGAGGGGGCGGGGGGGGCGCGGGGGACATACACATATCCTCATTTTCCTCTCCTCCCCTCTCTCTCCCCCTCCCTCTCTCCTCCTCTCTCTCTCATTCAGGGGAGAGAGAGGGAGAGAGAGAGAGAGAGGGGGAGAGAGAGGAGAGAGGGGAGAGGGGTAGGGGGGAGAGGGGAGTAGGGAGAGAGTAGAGGAGGAGAGAGGTGCAGGAGTAGGGAGAGAGGGCCAGGTGGGGAGAGAGGAGCCTTCTCTCCATGCCCCCTGATCCCTTAGAGGGAGGTGGGGAGAGAGGAGGGGGTTTTAGTGGGGGGAGGAAACCCCTGTTTGTGATGAGATGTTAAACTGTGGTCCACATGATCAGTCTGAAGAAGGGTCTCAACCCGGAACATCACTCATTCCTTCTCTCCAGAGATGCTGCCTGTCCCGCTGAGTTACTTCAGCATTTTGTGTCAACCTTCAATTTAAACCAGCATCTGCAGTTCTTTCCTACAATAATATTAACTTTTATAAATTAAAACCATCCAAATTGCACCTATTGCTCAGCACCAGTCCTTCCTCCAAAAAAAAGCTTTCATGTGGAAAAACGAATTTCCAATCACTTTAGAAATAAATGTTATTTTGTCCCTGGACTCATCTGAAAGTCAAAGGATTGGTCTCCATTTAGTTTCACACAGAAGCTCAAAATCGAATGTGTTGTTTAACTGAGAGCGTAGCAACATTGTTTGGACAGTCTTTTCATCATGAGATAACAGTACTCATTTATCATATTCAATGCTGACCTATATCTGTAGAAATTAGCACTGCAGCCCATGCCTCTTTGCAGGATCACATCTTTCTCCACGAATCTCTGCTTCTGAGGAACACTCAATTTGTTCAGCAATTGTTGGAACAGGTTTTTTTTTCTTACAAAGTCCTTGACTCACTTGAAAAATGCTTTCTCTGAAGGTATTGCTGAGTGTGCATAATAAGTTGACCTCTATAATACTGAACACAAATAGGTCATCCTACAAAAATTGAAATCAAGATATTGGTAATCCATAATGAACAGATTGCTGCTGTAATAAGTCTACTTTCAGCTCCTTCTTGTTATCTTTCTTACCTTTGGCTGAATTTTGCAATGGAAAGTAATCCCTTTTGGGTTTGATCACCCCTATTTAAATGCTGAAACTACAGTATTTAAAATGGCACTTGTTTGATAGTGGTCATTTGGATTAAAATAAAAGCCACTTGCGATGAGAGGGTGTAAAATAAATATTGTTCAATGTCTTCTTCCCTCCCAGATTTTCAGAAAAAAACCTTTTGAGGCTTTTGCCTGGGTGTATTCTAAAGATAGTGTTGAGTTGCCAAAAGGTTATCTTTACATGTTGCTTATGTAGGTCATCCTAAATGGGATGCTTCATCTTTCAAGTTACAATCTGCTTATGCTGCAGTTTTTAATTGTACTTTCTTTTCAGTTAACAGCAATTGAATAATTCTGGTTATGTACATACAAAGTGTGTTGGCAGGTATTATTGCTGGTGGAGTCTACCCAATGTTAAAATAATGAATAATCAGAGCCTTGAAACTACATTGTGTGAATATTAATGTATAATCATCGTTCCTATTTCACTGGGGTCGTTATTCTAAATGGGGCAGGGTCTGCATCAGAATGGTGTTCTGGGGAATTTCATAGCAATATATGGAGTATTGTTAATGATAGCTCATAGAAGGTACCTGGAGAGAACACTTATTTTAATTAAAAGTCCAGCAGAAATAGACTTAATGTTCTACTTACCTTGTCACAGAAATTAGAAATAAGGTGGACTGAACGCTTTCAAAGATCAGTTATTTCATCTCGTTAAAAATGATGGTACCTAGCCCTGCAATTGTTGGTGCAGGCTGTTAGTGACAGAAGAGAATTGTTCTTGGACAGAAGAGATATGGAAGCATATTGTTTATGTTACTCATCTGCTTAAATAAAGACCTGAATTATGATCGAATGAGTTCAACCCACATCTTTAAAGTTCTGATTAAATTAAACTGAATAAAATATATGCATAAATTGGCCAGTAAAAAAATGGTGTACATTATGATAACCATAGATGTAGATTAGAAACATAACACTCATGAACATTCTTCAAGGAGGGAGATCCTAGGCATCAAAATTAAAATGCTGGAAACACTCAGTAGGTCAGGCAGCATCTATGGAGAGCAAAACACAGTTATTGTTTCAGGACCGAGACTCTTTGTCAGAAAGTAAAAAGGGAAAGAAAGTGCAATTTTATATCAATGTCACGTGAGTGACTACATGAAGAGCCTGCATGCATGTCAATACGTCGCCGCATGGCGCGGGATTCGGAGCAGTTCGAAACTGCTCCGGCAGGTAGGACAGTTTTGTTTCAGGCACGGGCTGCTGCTCCGAAAATAGGTGCAGCGGGTCCAGAGAAGCTGACGGGCGCAGCCTGTGCAACTATCGCCGTTGGAGCTCCGAACGGGAGCAGGCGGGCGGACTTGGTAAAACTGTTGGGCGCGGCCCGAACATCTACCTCCTTGAGGCTCCGATCGGGAGTTAGAAAAGCTAACGGGCGTGATCCGTGCAGCCACCGCCAATAAGGCTCCGGATAGGAGCAGGCGGCTGGAATTGGAAAAACTGACGGGCGTGATCCGTGCAGCTATCACCGTGGTAGTCTCCGGAAGAGAGCAGGTGGTTGAATTCGGAGAAGGTGACGGGCGTGAGCCATTCAGCCACCTCCGTGGGGGCTCCAGAAGGGAGCAGACAGCGGTACGCGGGGAAGCTGAAGGGTGCGACCCGTACAGCTACCTCCGTTGAAGCTCTGGAATGGAGCAGTCAGGAGTCACTAGCTGGACCCGCAAAGCAGCCTGTTGATCCAGGCTTGCAGTACTGGCAGGCGTGACCTGTCCAGTGAGCCCCGCTGAGGCTCCAAAGGAGCAGATGGCCAAAGGAGCAACCTGTTGATCCAGGCTGGAAGTAACTGGCAGCGTGATCTGCACAGTCAGCTCCAGCAAGGCTCCCAAAAAGCCAAAAGGCAAAAGGCCACAGGATCAGCCTTTGGAATTAGGCTTGGTGTAATGGCAAGTGCGGCCTGGTCAATGAGCTCCAAAGGATCAATGAGGTTCCAAAGAAGCAGAAGGGGTGAAGGAGCACTCTGTCTAACCAGGGCTGGGTGTAACTGATAGCGTGCCCTGCACAGAAAGCTCCAGCAAGGCTCCAAAGAGGCTGAAGGCCAAAGGAGCATTCTGTCCCATTGGGCTCAGAAATGCTAGCAGGCGTGTCTTGCACAGCAATGTCACTTTCGTGCTCCGGAAGGGAGCTGTTTGGCGAGCTTGGGGCTGAAGATGTGGTCAGACTTGGTCTGCAATGGAACTTCGCTGAAGCTCCAACAAGGAGGGTGACCAGGGATCAGGGACTCTGGCAGGTAAGGGATTTATGTTCCAGGTACAGACCGTTGCTCCGAAAATAGAGGCAGCGGATCCAGAGAAGCTGGCACAGCTTGTGCAGTTATCGCCGTGGAGGCTCCGAAAAGGAGCAGGTGGCTGGAATCAATAGGCTGACGACTGGGCCGGTGCAGCTACCACCGGTAAGATTCTGAGAGGGAGCAGGCAGCCGGATTCAGAAAGCTGATGGCACGGCCAGTGCAGCTCCCGCCATTGAGGCTCACCGCAGTTTTGGGGCTCCAAGGGAGCAGGCGGCTGGTCGTGGAGAGCTGACGGGTGCGGCCGGTACAGACACCTCCGTTGAGGCTCAAAAAGGGAGCCAGCCAAATGCCTGTAGGAAGCAACACCTGGCTCAGGGTTGCGTTATATTCCTCCCCTCTAGACTCCAGAAGGGAGCAAGCACAGACACGGAGTCATTAGCAGTTGCGACCTGTCCAGTGAATATATAATAGAATTGTGCTCCTGGGTCAGGAGACGCTTACAGGCTGATCCAGTCAGATGCCTGTGGTAGCAACACCTGGCTCAGGGTTGCGATATATATCTCCCTCTCAGAAGAGGGGAAGCAATACATGGCTCAGGTTTACGTTACAATATCTCCCACTCAGAGGAAGGGAAGCAACACCTGGTTCAGGGTTGCGTTATTTTAGCTCCCGCTCAGTAGAGAGGAGTACTGGAGATTATTACATAAGTAACTCTGACTATGGGGATATCGACAAGGAATTTGAATCCCTGAACTTGTGAGGGATATGCTGCAGTTTAATCATATGAAGGAGTTCTGTCACATAATTTGCCATTCCTTCAGGGATAGGAAATCCACTGGAGGAGAGCTGGCTAAGAGCATCAGTGATTTAACTTCTCATCAGCTAAGGAGCGGTATATGCTGGATACAGCTGGGAAATATCCCAGTCCAGATGAACTACCTGACTTTGGATGTTCCAAAAGTAAATCTCACCATTTGGGATATCTCAGTGGTGATACGTGGGCAAGAATTAAAATTTCAGTGTACCCGAAGATGGTTCACTGATGTCATTTTGGTCTTTGCAAGGGCAGTAGATGGGTTCAGCTTTCAGTAGTGCAGAAGATGCATTAGCACTTCTATGTAACATGCAGTTGGAGCTAAATTGCCTTCACAAAAGGCTATAAGGCCTGATGTAATTCTTAAAATTCTTCTTATTTATGCAGGGTCAATAACATGCAGCCTGCAAAGTATCTCTTTAGCAAGTTAGCAAGTTTAAGAAGAATTTTATGCAGCTGCGGGGGAGGTAGAACCATCCTATGTGGGTAGGGCTTCAGTATTCCGGGGCATACCACCTCTATATATAACTAACGACAGGATTCGTTACTCTGAGGCTGGTTGGAACACCAAGCCTACACAATTCAGACCTAGCCAGAAGCTTTTAGGCCCAGGGCCATCGCGCTCACCTTGGTGAAGAGAATGTGTTGCGCACACTGGTGACTTAGATAGGTCATTCCAGACAGAGGACTGCGGCAGCAACTCCTGGTTCAGGTTTGCATTATGATATTTTCTACTCTGAGGGTGACTCTGACTGTGCGGAGTTGACATGGAACATATTCCCACACCAAGTGGATGCTGCACTTCAATTCTAGTCACATAAGGATCTGGTGTATGTTCTGATTCTGTCAGACACTGGAGGGTTTGTAGGTTAATGCCATCAGTTGAGGCAAAATCAAAGTCGAAAGTCTTTAACTCAATGTTTTGAGAATTCTCAGGGGAAGGAAAATGTAGCATGCCGAATCAGGTTAGGATTTGGTTAGTCTAATGATGTGTTTGGTTAACCAGTTTAAGATGGATAATTGTCAATCAGCAATTTAGCTGATTCAGAGGATTTAGGGCCTCAATCGCTCGAAGATGCATACTTTTCCATATCTATACACGAGAGGCACAGATATATCTGGTGTTTTTTGATGCCAAAGCCAGTGGTGAAATTTTAGGCTCTACTTAGGGGTTCTGGCCTAACCTATTTATAAAAATTCTAAAGTTAATACTGCCCTACTCATATCAAAAGGGCATTGTTTCATGAAGTCAATAGACAACATACTTTTGTAGCTGATAAGACTCGAGGGTTTTATCAGTAGATGCCTCTTACGATATAGAAACATAGACATAGAAACATAGAAATTAGGTGCAGGAGTAGGCCATTCGGCCCTTCGAGCCTGCACCGCCATTCAATATGATCATGGCTGATCATCCAACTCAGTATCCCGTACCTGCCTTCTCTCCATACCCCCTGATCCCCTTAGCCACAAGGGCCACATCTAACTCCCTCTTAAATATAGCCAATGAAGTGGCCTCAACTACCCTCTGTGGCAGAGAGTTCCAGAGATTCACCACTCTCTGCGTGAAAAAAGTTCTTCTCATCTCGGTTTTAAAGGATTTCCCCTTTATCCTTAAGCTGTGACCCCTTGTCCTGGACTTCCCTAACATCGGGAACAATCTTCCTGCATCTAGCCTGTCCAACCCCTTCAGAATTTTGTAAGTTTCTATAAGATCCCCTCTCAATCTTCTAAATTCTAGAGGGTATAAACCAAGTCTATCCAGTCTTTCTTCATAAGACAGTCCTGACATCCCAGGAATCAGTCTGGTGAACCGTCTCTGCACTCCCTCTATGGCAATAATGTCCTTCCTCAGATTTGGAGACCAAAACTGTACGCAATACTCTAGGTGTGGTCTCACCAAGACCCTGTACAACTGCAGTAGAACCTCTCTGCTCCTATACTCAAATCCTTTTGCAATGAAAGCTAACATACCATTCGCTTTCTTTACTGCCTGCTGCACCTGCATGCCTACCTTCAATGACTGGTGTACCATGACACCCAGGTCTCGCTGCATCTCCCCCTTTCCCAATCGGCCACCATTTAGATAATAGTCTGCTTTCCTGTTTTGCCACCAAAATGGATAACCTCACATTTATCCACATTATACTGCATCTGCCAAACATTTGCCCACTCACCCAGCCTATCCAAGTCACCCTGCAGTCTCCTAGCATCCTCCTCACAGCTAACACTGCCCCCCAGCTTAGTGTCATCCGCAAACTTGGAGATATTGCCTTCAATTCCCTCATCCAGATCATTAATATATATTGTAAATAGCTGGGGTCCCAGTACTGAGCCTTGGGGTACCCCACTAGTCACTGCCTGCCATTGTGAAAAGGACCCGTTTACTCCTACTCTTTGCTTCCTGTTTGCCAGCCAGTTCTCTATCCACATCAATACTGAACCCCCAATGCCTTGTGCTTTAAGTTTGTATACTAATTTTTTATGTGGGACCTTGTCGAAAGCCTTCTGGAAGTCCAGATACACCACATCCACTGGTTCTCCCCTATCCACGCTACTACTTACATCCTCGAAAAATTCTATAAGATTCGTCAGACATGATTTACCTTTCGTAAATCCATGCTGACTTTGTCCAATGATTTCACCACTTTCCAAATGTGCTTTCCAAAATATTAAACAATTTCCAAATATTAAACAAGAGGCGACATGAATTTTAATAGTGACAAGTTGGCCTACTCATTCAGGGCGTCCATTGTAAAAGGCGGCTGAAAGAAGCTCCTACTTACCCAAAGTCACGAGTGGTGGCTAGTTCAGCCTATTTCTCGTGCAGCTAGCACTACACGGTTGTATGGGAAGTTTGTGAAGAGACACATGTGAGCTACTTTTAAACAGAAGTAGCAGAGGTTTGTGGTCCTTTCAGTTTGGGCTTAGAGAAGTGATTATGTTATCGCACAATTGTCACTGCTCGTGCTGCTTTGTCATTCTCTCTAGTACTATAAGTGGGCCAATAAATGATTGGTTATTCACCCACTGTTGACTAACGTTCTGCAAGGTGTCTTTTATATGAACACTTTTATATGAATATTTGCACCAAGGCAAATTCCTTGTATGTGAATACTTGGCCAATATACTAACTCACTTACTCTAAAGCCTAAACTCATAACAGAGTGGAATGTGTATCAGTAAAAATAGTATGCAGATATTCATCTACTGTATTCTTAAAGTGGAGCAGTATCTTTTAAGTTAATTATGCTGTTAGCAACTGATTTCAGCTCAAAGAACACAGACTTTACTCAATCTCTGACTGCATCTCCTGGTCATATATGACATGGGGGCAGGTTGTTATGGTAATGATCTCATAAAGCTAAACAGGCATGGCTGGGTACAATTTGGAGTTGATAGCATACATACCAGATCGGAGATTGGGGGTGTTTATTATGTATACAGGTACACTGAGCTTACTAGTACTTATGAGATGAAGGATAGTTTTCTTCATTGTTATTCAATAGTTTCACAAGAAATTGCTGGTGCAGACTATCTCAACCTGAATAGTGTGTAAGTGGCGAATAGCGGGAGTGAATTCAAATAATTTCAAGTCTCACTCTAGCAGTCTGCTGGTTCATTAGCAGCCGATAGAATGGATATTCCCCTTTGATCATATTCTTGCAACAGCAGGAGGCTATCATAGTGCACTTTCAGAAGTTATAAATTGCGTTAATCATGTCTGGATTGTTGCAGATAGAATTCTGAACAGTGTTGCTTGAATTATTGTCCTAACTCAAAGCTAATTGGGACTGTGGTCAGATTAAGGGCAATGGACATGTATGTAAGTTAGCAACATGTTGTTAATAGCCCATGTTTTTTCTACCATTTATGGTTTATCTGTTTAAGTGTTTCACACACAGATTGGTTTACTGCATGAAACCACAGAGCTTCGAAGACTTCACGTAGTCACTTACGTGGCTTCGATATAAAATAGAAAGATTAAACAAGAACTTACCGTTTGAAGTTTGATCTTTATTTTATGAGAAGTTGAAGTGAGGGACTACGTGCCCTCCACTCTCAACCCTGATTCTCATAAAGATCATTCGGTAAGTCAAGGGTTATTAATCTTTTGATAGTTTAAGTTCGTGCAAGTGGTCTGTGGTTTCATACAGTTGCTCTGAAGTTTGACACACATGCGGGCTGGTGGGCTCTTCACGTAGTTCCTCACTTCAATTCTCATAAAATGAAGATCAAACTTCAAACGGTAAGTTCTCGTTTAATCTTTCTATTAAAAACCACAGCAGAAGTGGTTCTGATGAAGGGGTTTTGACGTGAATGTTAACTTAGTTTTTCTCTCCACAGATACTATCTAGTCTGCAAGTGTTTCAGGTTTCATTTCAGATCCTCAGCATCAACAGATATTTTCTTACTTTCATTGACGATCTTTACCAGGTCTGACCTACGTATCAGATCAGATCATAGAAACATAGAAACATAGAAAATAGGTGCAGGAGTAGGCCATTCGGCCCTTCAAGCCTGCACCACCATTCAATATGATCATGGCTGATCATCCAACTCAGTACCCTGTACCTGCCTTCTCTCCATACCCCCTGGCCACAAGGGCCACATCTAACTCCCTCTTAAATATAGCCAATTAACTGGCCTCAACTACCTTCTGTGGCAGAGAATTCCAGAGATTCACCACTCTCTGTGTGAAAAATGTTTTCCTCATCTCGGTCTTAAAAGATTTCTCCCTTATCCTTAAACTGTGACCTCTTGTTCTGGACTTCCCCAACATCGGGAACAATCTTCCTGCATCTAGCCTGTCTAACCCCTTAAGAATTTTGTAAGTTTCTATAAGTCCTCCCCCTCAATCTTCTAAATTCTAGCGAGTACAAACCGAGTCTATCCAGTCTTTCTTCATATAAAAGTCCTGACATCCCAGGAATCACTGGTGAACCTTCTCTGTACTCCCTCTATGGCAAGAATGTATTTCCTCAGATTAGGAGACCAAAACTGTACGCAATACTCCAGGTGTGGTCTCACCAAGACCCTGTACAACTGCAGTAGAACCTCCCTGCTCCTATACTCAAATCCTTTTGCTATGAATGCTAACATACCATTTGCCTTCTTCACTGCCTGCTGCACCTACATGCCTACATTTAATGACTGGTGTACCATGACACCCAGGTCTCATTGCATCTCCCCCTTTCCTAATCGGCCACCATTCAGATAATAGTCTACTTTCCGGTTTTTGCCAACAAAGTGGATAACCATATTTATCCTCATTATATTACATCTGCCATGCATTTGCCCACTCACCCAGCCTATCCAAGTCACTGTATGCTGGGACCCCTATGGGATCCCAGCACTGAGCCTTGCGGTACTCCACTAGTCACTGCCTGCCATTGTGAAAAAGACCCGTTTACTCCTACTCTTTGCTTCCTGTCTGCCAGCCATTCTCTATCCACATCAATACTGAATCGCAAATACCGTGTGCTTTAAGTTTGTATACTAATCTCTTATTTGGGACCTTGTCGAAATGCTTCTGAAAGTCCAGATATAACACTGGTTCTCCCTTATCCACTCTACTAGTTACATCGTCGAAAAATTGTATAAGATTCGTCAGACATGATTTACCTTTCATAAATCCATGCTGACTTTGTCCAATGATTTCACCACTTTCCAAATGTGCTGCTATCCCATCTTTAATAACTAATACTAGCAGTTTCCCCACTACCGACGTTGGACTAACTGGTCTGTAATTCCTGTTTTCTCTCTCCCTACTTTTTTAAAAAGTGGGGTTACATTAGCTTCCCTCCAATCCTCAGGAACTACTCCAGAATCTAAAGAGTTTTGAAAAATTATCACTAATGCATCCACCATTTCTGGGGCTACTTCCTTAAGTACGCTGGGATGCAGCCTATCTGGCCCTGGGGATTTATCAGCCTTTAATCCATTCAATTTACCTAACATCACTTCCCGGCTACCCTGGATTTCACTCAGTTCCTCCATCTCATTTGACCCCCGGTCCCCTGCTATTTCCGGCAGATTATTTATGTCTTCCTTAGTGAAGACAGAACCAAAGTAGTTATTCAATTGGTCTGCCATGTCGTTGTTCCCTATGATCAATTCACCTGTTTCTGACTGCAAGGGACCTACATTTGTTTAAACTAATCTCTTTCTTTTCACATATCTATAAAAGCTTTTGCAGTCAGTTTTTATGTTCCCTGCCAGTTTACTTTCAAAATCTATTTTCCCTTTCCTAATTAAGCCCTTTGTCCCCCTCCTATGGCAGGCTGCTTTTTTTGGCTAATTTGTACGCTTCATCTTTTGTTTTGATACTATCCTTGATTTCCCTTGTTATCCACGGAGGCACTACTTTCCCTGATTTATTTTTTTGCCAAACTGGGATGAACAATTGTTGTAGTTCATCCATGCAGTCTTTAAATGCCTTCCATTGCATATCCACCGTCAACCCATTAAGAATCAATTGCTAGTCTATCTTGGCCAATTCACATCTCATACCCTCAAAGTTACTTCTCTTTAAGTTCACGACCCTTGTTTCTGAATTAACAATGTCACTCTCCACCCTAATGAAGAACTCAACCATATTATGGCCACTCTTGCCCAAGGGGCCACGCACAACAAGACTGCTAACTAACCCTTCCTCATTACTCAATACCCAATCTAGAATAGCCTGCTTTCTTGTTGTTTCCACTACATGTTGGTTTTGAAAACTATCCCGCATACATTCCAAGAAATCCTCTTCCTCAGCACCCTTGCCAATTTGATTCTCCCAATCTATATGTAGATTGAAGTCACCCATTATAACTGTTTTACCTTTGTTGCATGCATTTCTAATTTCCTGTTTGATGCCGTCCCCAACTCCACTACTACTGTTAGGTGGCCTGTACACAACTCCCACTAGCGTTTTCTGCCCCTTGGTGTTTCGCAGCTCTACCCATATTGGTTCCACATCCTCCAAGCTAATGTCCTTCCTTTCTATTGTGTTAATCTGCTCTCTAACCAGCAACGCTACCCCACCTCCTTTCCCTTTCTGTCTATCCCTCCTGAATATTGAATATCCCTGGATGTTGAGCTCCCAGCCGAATCACTGCGATTTACCGAAATATTGTCAAAGTATTTATGGGGCAAAATAGATTGATCTTGTCAATGGGCTGAGTACCAGGAAGGAATTGCCAAGGTATTCTTTAGTCAGAGGGTGGTGAATCTGTGGAATTCTTTACCAAAGAAGGCTATGGAGGCAAAGTCAGCAGATATTTTTATGGCAGAGATAGATAGATTCTTGATTAGTTCGGGTGTCAGAGGTTATGGGGAGAAGGCAAGAGAAAGGGGTTAGGAGGGAGAGATAAATCAGCTATGATTGAATGGTAGAGTAGACTTGATGGGCAAAATGGCCTTATTCTGCTATCTGTTATGGTCTTCTGATTCTTTCCCTACCTTCTGAGACGGTAGGTGAGACCTAGATTTAACTGCACTTGGAAAGTGCAGCATCCTACAGCACAGCAGTGGGGGTTAAAAATTATTGATAATGCTCTTGTTTTGACCAACAATCATCTGGCTCAGCAACAGAGCTGCCATTGTTACTGTTCTAAATTTCTTATCCCTATCAATTCCTTGCTACTCAACAGCGTGCAGCAATGCACAAAGCAACATACCCAATAAATATTGAGGTAAATCTTCAGAAAAATTAAGGTTATATGCTTAAGAAAATAAAAACATGAGATTTGCTGAATTATAAAAAATTAAGAAGCAGCACATTTCAGCATTTTGCATTTTGTCTATAGCCTTAAGGTTATGGAACATAGTATGAAGAACATAAGAATTAGAAGCAGGGGTTTGAGTACTTGAATCTGCTCTGACATTCAAGAAGCTCAGGGTAAATCATGTGCCTTAAGGCCCCATTTTGCCATAAGATTACTATATCCTCTGATTCTTTTTTCACAGGCACAAGCACAAACACTTGTGCGCACATACATACGCACATACATATATGTGCACACATATACATACGTGCATACAAACATGCACAAATAGATGTATGTGCAAACATGTGCACAAGCATGCATACATATATATGTATGCACAATAACACATACATCCATGCATAAAAAACAACAACGCATCCACACACTAGCATGCATACACACACACCATCATTTCATTCTTGGTGACTTAGATTTCCTATAGTTCCACCCATAGGAACTTAACATAATATTTTCAGAGAATTAAAAAAGGTTATTTATTGCTAATTGTACTCCACATGGAGAAATCCTGGCTGGGCATGACAACCTGATAAAGTGTAATTATTTTTTGTGATGAATATTTGTCAGTTCTTAAATTTACCCAGCAGTATTTGTTACAGGAATACTGTATTTTAAAAACTTGCTTCAACGTGCTTCCCTCTGACAGATCTATCATATGCAAATAACTTGAGTGAAAACTTGAGAAGCCGTTCTCAAAAACTAGTGCAGTTTGGACATATTTGCTGCTGATTGTCAATTGACAGCCTCGTTTATGCTTGGATTTGACTGTTCGAACACACTGTAATCCTGCCTCTCCCTGTAAACATGTGCTAATTCAGAACTCATCTGCGATTGTTCCAAATCACATCGCTCCACTCACTGATCTCCCCTGTATTTGTTCTCCCACATTGCATCCCACCATGTAACGTTTCATTTAACATCTGTGATCCATGTCAAGAATTGTGACCAGTGCATGGTGCTGCACTTGTTTTGGTGCTAAACTGCCTGCATGCTAATAGGTACACAGGTAATCTCCATCTCTCCCCCTCTCTTTATCCCCCCACCAACCTTTCTACCTTACCCTCTCCCTTCCTCTCTCTTCCTTCCTTCCTCTCCCTCTCTTCCCCTCTCTCTGTCTCCCATGTCTCCTTCAGTAGATAAGAAATGTATCCTAAGGATGGGTTCTCTGTCAGATCTTCATCTTTATCATTCAACATCCACATTGATAACTGTTTCTTCAGCTGCCAAGGCTTTAAAGCAATTTTTTTTGCCTTCAACTTTTTGCTTCCTTATCTCTTTTCTCCTTTAAAAAGCCCCTGAAAACCTATCTTTTTTTACCAGCCATTTTCATCACCTACCTTCATATTTCCTTATGTAGCTGCACATCAAATTCAGTCTGATGGCACACCTTGGGACAGTTGGCTAATAAAAGATGCAATATAAATGGAAGATATTGTTGATCATGACCATAGGGAAAACAAAAACTCTAACATGATTCCTGACAAAATGAGACCTATTCCCTCCCCTCCTTAGAAACAAATGTTTGACATTTGTTTTATGACCCTCAGTCCCAGACAATAGATGACAAGGAGTCAAAATAGTTACATTGGAAAGTCAGCATTACAAATGTATTTTGCTTCTCTTGAGACATCGCAAGTGCATGTAAAGTCATCAACCTTGTTGAATGTGTCCTTGTTAGATTCTGGGATAAGAATTTATAGAATATAACCTCAGAAAGTGAGAAATAACTGCATGTTGACACAGAAATTCACATAAGAGTAAATTAGAATTTAATGGACAGTAACAAAAAATATGAAAATTAATGGAAAGTTTAAAGATAAGGGATCAGTATTCTTACAGAGTTTACTTTGGAATTCATTTCCATAGACTTAAAAGTGGACAAGAGGGTTAAGAGGTCTTCCTAATGGCCAAGGTACAGACTGTAAGAGCAAAGAGATCATGCTGGCATCTTGTAAGACATTATAAATCCAACAAAAGATCAACTTTGTAGCATCTTCCAGAATAAGAAAGTGTGAAAAAGGGTGCAGAGGAGATTCAAAAGGATGTTACCAGGGCTGGAGTGTTTTAATTTTCAGGAAAGGTTAGCTAGACTGGGATTTTTCTTTCCTATCAGGGGAGATTGACGAGAGATTTAATGAAGTGTATCAAATTATAAAAATAATTGGAAGATCCTATTTCCCCTGGTAGAAAGATCAATAAACAGGGCTGTTAATTTAAGGAAACTGGTGGAAGGAAAATATTAGTTAACTATCTAGTGGTGGGAGTCTATGAAGGGTTATAGAGAGAGTATGCACTTTAATGAACATAAGAGCTGAACTCTACATAATTTAGGTGGGATTAGTCCATATAGGTTTTTTTTTTGCCTTATCTGCCTCCTTGAGTAAAGTTCAATGACACCATGGCACAAATAATCTATGATGTTAAGGCCATGCAAAACTAAGCACTCTAACGATAAAACACAGTGATTATTACAATAATAAAGCCCCTCAGCTATTCAAACCAGTTTTGTTTCTGAGCCATTCTGACCATTCAAAGTCCAGTGATGAACATGAATGAAGTATTGCCAATTCTTATTTGATCTTTTCCTAAATGCATCATATAATATCCTGCCTCCTCTACCCTGACACTCACACCCCTCTTATTGTTTGCCATGAATGGCTATCCTGACATTGGCCCACCCTGCCGAGTCAATTGGAAACACATTACCTAAATCTCAGTGGGATCTTGATCATTACATTAATGTGGGGCCCCTATTTTGAAAACTGAAGAAGGCAAATGCCAACGTCATCTATACAGGATTAAATCATTGCATTAATGATGCCAGTGGTTGCACAGATTAGGATATTGGGCTGGTTGTGTGTTTGGCTTCATTGCCTTTTGACTTAATTAATAAAATAAATTAAAAACTGATTTTAAAGAAATTAAATTCCTGCTCTTACTTCAGACAAGTACTAGGTCTGAATCCTTGGCCTGAGTCATTTTGGCCTTGCTCAAAATTTTCGGATATCTTCTACCAGGATATTTATCTTAGGTATGGAAGTCCCTAAAACTGTCTGCTCTACCCATTACCTTTACTGTCTGGCATAAAGACATTTACCACACTGGATATTTAAGAATACCTACACCTCAGGATTGCAAAGGATCATGAAGGCAGTTCACCACCATTTTGTAAGCACATTAGATACCAGTCTTGACAGAAACAATACACTCAGGGAATAAAAGAAAAAAAAAGAATTGGAGCAGCATTCATTCAGATTTATGTTCTTTCTTTGCCAAGGTTGAGTTTAGTACAACACAGCCATAAAACCTTTCTACGTATGCTCAAATTACCTTTCACTTTTGGAATGTTTAAGTTTTTACTCTTACTCTGATTACACTTCATGAAATGGTGGTGAGCTGCTTCTTGAATCCTAATGAAGATATTCACACAGTGTGGGAGGGTATTTCAGGATTTAGTTCACAAACAATGAAAGAACTGGCTGTATCTGATTTTGATAACAAGGTTGATAACACTTGCTTCATCCTATTATCTGAAACAGATACCCGACGCAAAATGTTGCCCATCCATGTACTCCAGGGATGGTGCCTGAGCCGCAGAGTGCCTGTCCATCATTTTATGTTCTACGCAAGATTACAGCTGTAGTTCCTTGTGGCTTCATCCAGTTTTACTCTTATCCATTCAAATACAGCAACCATGATGCAATGGCATTGGGTCTTTGAGCCATTTCAGAGGATAATCAGTAGTCAACCTCATCAGAGGGCCTGGGATTATTTGTAGGCCAGACCAGGACAAACCTTTCCTTGAAATATGTTTGTGATTCTCTAGTAACCTGGTCATATTATGATGATCCTATATGAAATATCCAACTTTTAATGTACTTCTCGAAGCATTTGGTAATGTTCAACCACTCTCATATATCAAGCTAACCTGAACTGTAAATCAGGAAGTTAGGTAGCTGATTCCATTTGAAAACAGTTCAATAGTGAGGCTTCTGACTACTGCCTTAAAGCTTTGTTCCTATGTTCACATTAAAGTTAATCGAACTGCTGCTCCTTCAGTGCTAATGTTGATTTTTGTCCTTCTGCACTTTTTTGTTAGATTGCGAAACACCTTTTTTTGTTAAGACTAAAAAGATTAAATTTTCATAGATTTTAAAAAGTCAGTAGCTTATGAATTACGATTGAATCTTTCAGAGTTTTTTTTTCCCACTTTATTTTTAGCTGTTCCCTGAATACATTAAATTTGAAATCCTGAATGCCCTCAGCATTAACTTGAAAACTCTTTGCCTTGACAATGATAAATCAGAATTTGTGCAAACTAATTACCAGAATTATTCTGGAAAACTCTGATAGTTAGTTTGTTACCCTGTAAATCATCTTGAATATCATATCTTGAAACTTGCTTTGAGATGACAACAAAATTATTAGGTGAGACATGCTGAATTTTTCCCAGATTTTGACCAGTTTACTGGGTGGAATTTGCAACTCTTCATAAAATAATGATAACACTTAATCTTTTAAATCTACTATTCTTTTGGGAGGTCGAGCCTCAATGCATCCACAAATACTCAGTCAAAAAGCAATCCATGCTTGCGTTCAACAGATTGCAGATGATATTAGTCAAGGGCCGACAGGTAGAAAGGAACATTACTACCATAAAAGGACCAGCAGTGACTACTTGTAACAAGAGAGTGCAAAACCACATACAACTGACAATCAATAACATTGCTATCATCTGTTCCCTACCATCATCATTAGGGAGTTCGCCACTGACTGGAAAGTCAACTGGACCAGTTGCATCAATATTGTGGCTACACCATTGGATCAGAGGCTGGGTAGTCTACACCAAGTGATTCACGTCTTTACACTCTAAACCCTTTCCACTATCTGCAAGGCAAAGATTGAGTGTGATGGAATATCCGCTACTTACACATCTGACATGTCTCATGTAACTGAATACCATTCAGGACAAAGCAACCCCCTTGACTGGTGCCCAATTCATCATTTGGAACAAACACTCACTCCCTCTATGACTGAGCCACAGTGGCTGTAGAGTTCACCATCTACCATGTGGACTGCAGTTACTTGCCAGATTGCTCCAACTGCCCTTCCCAAACCTATCAAGAACATTTTCATTGGATCTAAATCCTAGATCTCTCACTAAATGGTCTTGTCGAGGAACTTCACCACATTGGTTTAGGTTTAATTTATTATTGTCCTGTGTACCAATCAATCATATAACACTATACATGAATACAATCAAGCCAAGCATGTACAACAGGAATTGTAGAGCAAAGAGAAATATACCTGTGTGTAGAATATAGTTCCTCAGCTTTGTAGTGTAACAGTTCGAAGGAAAATTGTCCTATGTCCGCAATGAGGTAGGTTGGAAAATTGGGACCCTAACCTTAATTAATGTAAGGACATTCTGAAGTCTTATAATGGAGGGGGGGAGAAGCTGATTCTGATTCTGGTGAGGTAAACATAGAAACATAGAACCATAGAAATTAGGGGGGAGAAGCTGATGCTGATTCTGGTGAGGTATGCTTTCAAGCTTCTCTATCTTCTATCCAACAGGAACAGGAAGACAAACGAATGCCGAATGCCCGGGGTGGGAAGAGACCTTGATTATGTTGGCTGCTTTCCTGAGGCAGCAAGAGCTATAGATGGAGTCAGTTGCAAGCAGTTTTGGAGTTTTGTCTGTATGATGGACTGGGCTACATCCACAACTCTGCAATTTTGTGATGTGTTGACCGAGCTGTTCCTCAGCAAAGCTGTGGTGCCATCCAAATGTATGCTTTCTACAGTGAATCTGAAGATGTTTGTAGGAGCATTTTGAGATATGATGAATTTCCTCAGTCTACTCAGGATGTAGAGGCATTGATGTACTTTTTCAATGTAGCTTCACTGTGATTCATCTACAACGGATTGTTGGTAATAAGGTCATAAGGAATAGGAGTAGAATTAGGCCATTCGGCCATCAATCACTACCGCCATTCAATCATGGTTGATCAATCTCTCCTAACCCCATTCTCCTGCCTTCTCCTCATAACCTCTGACACCTGTACTAATCAAGAATCTATCTATCTCTGCCTTAAAAATATCCACTGACTTGGCCTCCACAGCCTTCTGTGGCAATGAATTCAACAGATTCAGCACCCTCTGACTAAAGAAAAATGTCCTCATCTCCTTCCTAAAATAACTTTCTTTCTAATATTTATGCCAAGGAAATGGAAACGCTCAACCATATCCACATCGGTACCATTGATGCTGATTTGTGGCGTGTACATCACCACGCTTCTTAAAATTGATTGTAGATTGGCTATTGCATGTTAGCCAATTAGAGTGTTTGATAGTAGTAGCCCCGCCTAGTACATGTTTTATAATATTAGGAATCCACCACATCAGACAGTAGATGCAGCAGCTTGGACATGTAATGTACTGCATATCCAATACTGTGGAGTTCAACAAAGATGTGTTGTACAGGTGCACAACCTTTTATCCGACGATCCAAATAACGAAAACCTCCGAATAGCGACATTTTTTCAGTCCTTGAATAAAGGTCCTTGAAAACGTTCACGGAGGGCGGCCCGCAGAGGTGACAGCGGAACCTCCGGTCGGTCCTCGAAGAAAGGGGAACTAAATCCCCATTCATAAAAGAGAAGGTGAGGGTATATTGCGCGGGAGGGTTAATAATTGACAATATGCTGCTGCCTGCCCGCTGAGTTATAAAGTTCCCACGGTAGACTCACGATACACAGTGTATCGTGAGTCTTGCGTGGGAACTTTTTTAACTCAGCGTGCAGGCAGCAGTAGATTGTTGCTCCCTTCAGTTTCACCCCACCTACACCCACCCCTCTGCTTCCCGGCCATGTGTGTGACCCCTTCCCTCCCCTCTCCAGCTCCCCGCGCATTGCACCGGCGCGGGGGTTTTGCACTGTCTTCACGCCGGAGCCAGTGCCAGTCACCGGAGACGTCAGGACCAACGGGACACCGACCCCCAGGCCCACTGCAAGCACAGAGAACCCAGAGACCCACAGCCAGCAGCAGCCCAGCCCCGTTCCAATTCCAGAGGAACACGCTCTCCGCTGTCCCCGTAGGGGCAGCAGGTGATGACTCGGGCTGTGACGTCTCCGGCCACCCCCCTGTACAGGAGCTGAGACTGGGAACTGTGGGGTTGTTTGCAGTTGCAGAGGGAGGGGGCAAGGGCGGTACAGTTCCCAGTCTCAGCTCCAGTCCAGAGGGGTCACCGGAGACGTCAGGACCAACGGGACACTGACTGCAAGCACGGAGATCCCGGAGACTCACAGCCAGCAGCAACTCTAGCCCAGCCCCGCTCCAACTCCAGAGGAACCCGGGTTGCGGATGAGGGGGTGCAGCTCGGGCTGTGGGTGAACTGCCACTTGTCGCTGTAGCGGCGCATCGGGGAGCGGGTTCCTGTTGGTCCTGACGTCTCCGGCCATCCCCCTGGACAGGAGCTGAGAGACGTCAGGACCACCAGAAGCCGCTCCCCGATGCGCCGCTACAGCGACAAGTGGCAGTTCGCCCACAGCCCGAGCTGCGCCCCCACATCGGGACACCGACCCCCAGGCCCACTGCAAGCACGGAGATCCCAGAGACTCACAGCCAGCAACAACTCTAGCCCAGCCCCGCTCCAACTCCAGAGGAACCCGGGTTGCGGATGAGGGGGCGCAGCTCGGGCTGTGGGCGAACTGCCACTTGTCGCCGTAGCGGCCCATCGGGGAGCGGATTCCTCTGGAGTTGGAGGGGGAGTGGGGTATTGTGCTGTTTGATGGCCCCCTGCTATCCCAGGGACAGGGAGACAGGACGTTCACCGAGGGCGGCCCGCAGAGGTGACAGCGGAACCTCCGGTCGGTCCTCGAAGAAAGGGGAACTAAATCCCCATTCATAAAAGAGAAGCCGAGGGTACATTGCGCGGGAGAGTAGGAATCCAAAGACAAAGTTGAATTAGCGTTCACCGAGGGCGGCCCGCAGAGGTGACAGCGGAACCTCCGGTCGGTCCTCGAAAAAAGGGGGAACTAAATCCCCTTCATAAAAGAGAAGTGGAGGGTATATTGCCCGGGAGGGTATATCGCCTACCTGGAAGAAACCGGACATTTTTTCCAGGATGTCGTCTGCACACCAAAGCTCACCAGTTTATGTTTAAAGTTTTACTTAACGTTTATCTCGTCTTTATTATTTATTCGGGGGATTCAAGAATCCCCGAGCTAGGCCGCCTATGTATCGTGAGTCTACCGTGGGAACTCTTTAACTCAGGGAGGCAGCAGCAGATTGTCGCTCCCTTCAGTTTCCCAGCGACAGTCACCTGCCACGGGAGGGAGATCATGCACTGTTGTAGGTCTCCTTTGCACGTCGGTGTTTCTGTCTTTCTCCACTCATTGTTGGCCCCATCTGTCACCACCCCCATCTACACCCCTCTGCTTCCCGGCCATGTGTGTGACCCCTTCCCTCCCCTCTCCAGCTCCCCGCTCATTGCACCGGCGCGGGGGCTTTGTACTGTCTTCACGTCGGCGATGGCAGCAGATCGGTGCGAGTCACCGGAGACGTCAGGACCAATTGGACGTCGAGCACCAGGCCCACCGCAAGCACGGGGACCCCAGAGACCCACAGCCTACAGCAGCCCAGCCCAGCCCCGCTCCAACTACTTAGGAACCTGGGTTGCGGATGACGGGGCGCAGCTCGGGGCGTCGTAGGGGCCCATCGGGGAGCGGGTTCCTGTTGGTCCTGACGTCTCCGGCCACCTGCTATCCTCCGGGAACTGTACCGCCCTTGCAGGAGAGTGGGGTTGTTTGCAGTTGCAGAGGGAGGGGGCTAGGGCGGTACAGTTCCCAGTCTCAGCTCCTGTCCATGGGGGTGGCCGGTGACGTCAGGACCAACAGGAACCCCCAGGCCCACTGCAAGGACGGAGATCCCAGAGACCCACAGCCAGCAGCAACTCCAGCCCAGCCCCGCTCCAACTCCAGAGGAACACGTAGGGGCAGAACCTGATGGTGTGCAAGGTAAGTCTTGGGGTGGCGGATGAGGAGGCGCAGCTCGGGCTGTGGGTAAACTGCCACTTGTCGCCGTAGCGGCCCATCGGGGAGCGGATTCCTCTGGAGTTGGAGGGGGAGGGGGGTATTGTGCTGTTTGATCGCCCCCTGCTATCCCAGGGACAGGGAGACACAGCGGCTTTTTAGACTGGTGGGCAATCACTTCCAAAGTTCTGCCCACACAGTCAGTACACCTCTCCTACACTGCATTTCATACAAACATTTATTCTGCAAGAAAAAACTACATTGAAGACTCAAACTCGCGACGAGTAACTGCCGGGATCAAGGCGCAAACTCGCGACCTTAGATCGCCTAAGGGCATGTAGCCCCGCTAGGGTGACATGAGTGCGGGAGGTGATTCAACGCTGCGGGCACATTTACAAATTGAGGAATTCATTCAACACACTGCATTTCATACAAACATTTATTCTGCAAAAAAAAACCTACATTGAAGACTCTAACTCGCGACCGAGTAACTGCCGGGATCAAGGCGCAAACTCGCGACCTTGCGGATATGAGCCGAGCACTCTACCACTGAGCCAGCCATTAAAATCTACGCTAAAAAAATTCCATTCCGAAGACCGACAAATTCTGAATTACGAAAAGTGTCTTGTCCCAAGGCTGTCGGATAAAAGGTTGTGCACCTGTACCTTTAATAGTGTACCAGTCTGGTAATTACATTGATAACTAGCTTTTTTTTCCTGCTGACATTAAGGGAGAGGTTGTTGTCCTGATACCATGTTACTAAGCTTTCTAGTCTTCTCCGTGGATTGTCACCTTGATGACCTCAAGACCTCAATTGTGGAACAGGCAGAGACTGATGGCTGACTTTAGTGGAGCGTCACCAATGGCTGGGAAGGTGGATGAAGGCTGCAGCAGAAAAGGGTCCCCGGTCATCTTGGATTCCATGCGACTGGATTCTGACCCAGATCTGTCAAGGACCATGGGGTGTCTGTGCACCAGTCTCCCCACGTTAAACAAAGTCACGCACAGGCATCCTCCATGAGAGGACAGTCATACTCGTTTCAAGTGACCACCGATGAAGCTTTCTAGCTCATTTCTGTACTCCATCTTATCATCAATCAAGATCTGGCCCAACACAGTGGTGCCATCTGTAAAGATGGACCGCAGATGTTCAAGGGATGGTTTCTCACCATCTTCTTGAGATAAAGTTGGGTTGGGGTAATCAATGCCCCAACCCATCCTTTCCGACATCCAGAAAAATGAATAGGCAACAAAATGAAATCCAAAATGCAGTAAGCCTCAGTGTTACCTTGGGATTCTCAATTCTCAAGGCTGTAGCATGGGCTTTGAACTCTCAACTATTAGGCTTGGCAGTGTGCATGTATACGCTGCTGTTGTGTGGTTGGCTGTGCAGCTATCATTAGATTTCAGGACAGTCAAAATAACACTAATTTATTTGCTTTATGACCTTAATGTTTATAAAAAAACATAATAATTTAAATTTTAAAAAGGGTATAATACCCAATTCAATGATAATTAAACAGTTGAACCATCTATTCAGTCATCGGTTTCTAGAATTCAAATACAGTACATAGCAATCTTGGTGGTGAAGTTATTTTAGGACATCTCTTCATCCTTAACAGTGGTCTGGAATGAGTAATGTTTAACATACTGGGTCACCTTGTTGCCTTAAGGATTATAGCACACAAAAAATATGTATGTTCAGATTAGGAACAGAGTGTAAAAGGAGAGGGACAGAGAACATTAGTACAGGATTATAGTGAAATCTAATTATCATTGTGGCTCAATTTTAGTACATTAATTAATTAAGATTGGTATAAAAATTGACAGCCACCATTCTGAAGGAAATGGAGAAGTTTATCCACCCAATTATTATTGCAAAACTTGTTTTCCGTTTGCCAGTAGAAGAGGAAATATTTAAATCAGTGTGGCTCAATCTGAAATTGCATCAATGCATTTTCTGTATAAGAATGTCTGCTCTGAATTAGAACATCACTGCACACCCCCAAATGGCTGAAGAATGTGTTAACGTACATGTCTGTTTTGTGTGTGTTAACTGACTGAATGACAGATCTCATTAAACACTTCACGCAACAATATTCTGCACAGAACTTCAATCCATTTGTTCAAGTGGGTCTTAAACTACGTATTTCCCAAAATCCGAGCTCATGCTGTTCATCAACTTCTTTGTGCGAACTTCCATAAGTTTTTTGAGGTTTATTTATTGGCTGACAACTTGTTTTACTGTGAAATAGTGTGTATGTGTATATAGGCTTTCTTAACCTTGGAAATTGTTGCTTTCACATTAATCATTAAGATTCATAATTGAAATTCTGAGTACTTTTTCACCTTGTAGCAACTGGTAACATTTTCTTAATGTTTCCTAGGTCCCTCAAGTAATTTCATTCCAGCCTGAGCCATGCATGTTCTAACTCACACCGAATCATTATCCCATCAATCCTCTGCAGGCTGCCCTCTGCTGACTCCAAGTCAAGCTTAAAATTCTCAATTTGCTTTCAAATCTCTCCCTGATCTCACTCGTCCTTAACCATGCAAACAGTTCAAGCCTTACAACTTCTTAAGATCTCAGTGCTCTTCCACTTCAAGCATCTTGCGCATCCCAGATTTTGATTGCTCTACTAGCGGCAACCATGCTTTTAGTTGTCCCGTCTCCAAGCTCTGGGATATCTCTCCAAGCCTCTCTTTCTCTTTTTAAAGTGATTTATAAAACTAAACACATTGATTCAGATCACAGCCTCATGTCGTTGTCCACCGCCATGAAAAATATCCTAAAGGTGTGGGGCTTCTCATCTGTTACATTCTAGGTCAGGCAACTTGGCTGGCCTCACTCTGGTGAGATCTCACCTCAGGGGAATAGGACGGGCATGAGGAAGACTATGGGTGCTGATATTAGGGTTGAAGGAACAGGCCACAAGATGTAAGGTATGAAAGGAGACAAGCAAGGAGGCTTTTCAGTCCATCGTGTCTTTGCCAGTTGAAAAGAGAACCACCCACCTAAATCCAAATTCCAACACTTGTCCATAACACTACAAGTTATTAAAACGATTAATAGCAAAAAATTAAAACAAATAATGAATTTTAGAAGTGGCACTCGATTTGGATTTGTTTTATCCTGAAACTTTGTATAGGGATAGAGGGAAACATGGAGTTTCTAAATAGTGTTATCTCTTTTCCAATGATGGCCATTCCTTGCAGATAAGGTATAAATATTACAATAGCACCAATCACTGTGAAAGACTCTTGCCCAGAAGTTGTCCAGGGCAATATCCACTAGGCCTTACTACATAGGTCTTAAGAATAATACTGAACCAAAATGTTGTCTGTCCATTTCTGTCCATAGATGTTGCCTAACAAGTTAAGTTCTTCCAGCATTTTGTTTTTTTACACAATTCCAGTTTATGCTGTCTCTTGTGTCTCCAGGCCTTTTTCTTTGCCAGTTTCTCATTCCTTTTTTGTGGATTATTTATTTTCAAATGCAATTCAACATTTCATCCTTGGATCTCCAGGGCATTTTTATTTTACACTATTTTATCACTTTTCTAAATTACAAAACTCTGTCAAACATGATGCTTGAGCTGTAAAGTTATGCTTAAACAAGTTGTTAATGTAGTGAGGGGTAGGCATGTCAACATACAAATGGATAGCAATTTAGTACTCCAAAATATTACAGGCACTGAACAATGAAGCCAAACTCAGAACCGAGTTCCAGATTTCAGATCATAGTCAACAAAGTTCACTGTTTCAAAATATGAGGTCTATTCTTCTAAGACTGGGATGAGGTGATTTTTTTTTTTGCAGGTTGCAATAAAGACCACTATATCATTAGCCCTTCACGTTGTTTGTTGTGCTTCGATGGTGGATTCATGAATTGTGAATAAGGCCACCCAGGTCCACCTGAAAACCAGCATTTGCCCATCTCTCACAACCTTCTCTTTAATATTATATGCATTGATGTACATGTACTATTTATTTGTATCACCTCATTCTGTTCTGCCTTCGGAATGTTATGCCTATATATCCCAGAGATTTCCCACCTGCATGTCACTCAGATAAATAGACTCTCGGCACCAATGCACGAACAGAATGTAATGAGAATAAAATAAATGATTTTAAGCCTGTAACAGTTACATTTATTCTGCTTGGTTCCCATTTGGTGTGAAGGATTTTCTGAAAGGATCTAATTGCTTGTTTATTTGTCAATAACTCTGACCTGGCATGGAATCAGTATGACAATTAGGCACACTAATTTGTCAACTGAGCATTCAGCAAAAATTAAATCAATCCAGTGCAGCTCATTGGATAATTATTCCCTCTGGACTCCCCTTCTCAACATTACAACATTTTGAAAGTAGGTGACAAAGGCAATTTTATCTGGAAAGATTTTTACACAGAGGTCAAATTACACTGCAAGTAAAATGCATCATCTGGTGAATGACTTGAAGTGAATTTATTTGTTCCAATAATAGACACAATTGACAAATAATTTGTCAGGAGCCTGCACACTTTAACAGTAATCAGTAGATTGCTGCTTTCATTAACAGTATTTTCCAACTAAGGAGTAAACCAGCCCAAGAGTATGCCATTCAAGATGTAACTCCTTAGCCAAGTTCTTTGAAAGTGTCAGAATACATATTGCTGGGGGGGACTCAAGAGGTCAGTCAGCATTGCTGCAGAGAAATGGCCAGACAATGCTTCAGGAGCTTTCTTGTAGCTTGATTTTTGCTCAAGATTCCAGCATCTGCAGTCCATCTTGGAGAGTGGCATCCACAGTAGATAATACCATTGAGAATACGAGGTTGATAGAGACAGCCGAAGATAGACACAAAGAGCTGGAGTAACTCAACGGGATCTGCAGCATCTCTGGACAGAAGGAAGGAATGTTTTGGGTTGAGATCCTTCTTCAGACTGGTTGATAGAGAGACGTATGCTTTCCAAACTTCACCCTTAGTGAGAGTCCTGGGTACTTCAGCCACTATGACTGAATTGTTTGCCCAATGCCAGGCGGTTACAATAAATAACATGTTTGCATGATATAAATGCCACATTTCCTCATGACAGAAAGATCAGACAATCAAGTTTACACCAGCTCACAGATCAATCCCATTCCCTTCCTAAATTTCCCTGTAACCTACTCTGCTCACATTGCCAACTCCTCCCCTGTACCCAGGGTCAATTTATAGTGGCCAATTAACCTACCAACCTGAACATCTTTTGGGCACCCTGAGGGAGTTCCGGGACCGCTGGGCTCCGCAGGGTGTTGAATGTATCCTCAATAAGGATTGTTTCATAATTGTATAATAGTTTATTATGGATATATGTTTGTATTGTATTTATGGTGGTGGGTTCTGGCTTGTTTTATTGTAGTGTAAATATTATTTTTTAATAATTGAATAAATATTTTGTTTAAAAAAAAAAACAAAAACAAAAAAAAAAACCTGAACATCTTTGGGATTTTTACCAGCACACTGGTGCAAGTGAAGCCACTGCCCCACAGCGCCAGAGATCTGCATTCAATCCAAACTTTGGGTGCAGTCTGTGAGTAGATTCTGTGAACTTTCCTGTGGCAGCATGGGTCCCTCCAAGCTCTAACCACCTACCGCAACCCCAAATACATGCAAGTTGGCAGGTTAATTGGGGCCTGTAAATGTTGCTCTACTGTACGTGAGTGGTAGAATTGGGGAGGGTGGCAGGGTGAGTTAATGGGAACGTGGGGAGAGAATTAACATATAATTAATGGAAATGGGAGGCGAAGGTCAGCTTGATGTAACTCTTAAGGAGAACTTGCAAACTCATATATACATATAGAGCACCAGAGGTCAGGGTTGAATCTAGATCATTGGAGCTGCAAAGCAGTGGTACTAATAGATGTCCAAGGTGTCACCTATAGTTTAGGTCACATATGATTTCTCATTTTTAGCTCTTAATATTATTGGAAATATCAAGAAATTATGTTGCAAAAGGAAGCCAGATTGGAACATTGGATGGGAAGCAATGGAAGAAATTGCAGGGTCTTTGATAGAGATGTTTGCATTATTTGTTGTCACTAATTAAGTATTGGAAGACTGGAGGGTTTGGTTTGATTTATTACTATTGTCATGTGCACCGAGATAAAGTGAAAAACTTTGTTTTCCATGCAATTCAGGTAAATCATACTGTATGTATCAATGATCAAATACATACTTGACTTCAAAAGGTAGTGTGAAGAGACAGGAAACATAATGCAGAGTATACTGTTACAGCTGCAGAGAAAGTGTGCATATAAAAAAACTGCAAGACCGCAAAGAGGTAGATCAGTATATTGGGAATACATATTTAACATAAGAGAGGTCTGGTCAAGAATTTGATAGCAGCAAGGAAGAAGCTGTTCTTGAATCTGGTGGTATGTGCTTTCAACCTTTATGCCTTCTGCTTGATGGAAGTAGAGAAAAGAGAATGATTAGGGTGTGAGTAGTCATTGATTATGTTGGCTGCTTTCCCAGTGCAGCATGAGTGTAGATAGAATCAATAGTGGGGATGCTGGCTTGTGTGATGGATGGGGCTGCATCCACAATTCTCTTAAATTGTCATCTGGGGCAGTGCAATTGGCAAACTAAGCTGTAAGGCATCTGAATAGAATGCCTTTTATGGTGGCGAATGTGCCTTTATTTAAGATGGCCTGAAATGGCAAACCAAGGAACCATGGCCCAGTGAATTTAACATCAGTGATGTGAAAGTTACTGGAGAGGATACTGAATTACCAGATTTACCAGCATTTGGAAAGGCAAGAACTGATTAGGAATAGTCAGTATGGCTTTATAGGTAGGAAGTCTTGTCGTATCAATTGATATACGTTTTTGAAGAGGAATGAAAGGGTTAGGTGGTAGACATTGTCTCCATAGACTTTAACAAGGTCTTTGGCAAGGTTTCAGAAGGTAGCGTTATCTGGAAGGTTTGACCACAAAGAATCCAAGGTGGCATAGTCCATTGCATACAAAATTGGCTTGATGGAAGGAGTCAGGGTATGGTAGTGAAAGATTGTTATTCAGATTGGAAGCTTGTGACCAGTGGTGTACTGTAGGATTTGGTGCTGGGTCCAATGTTGGCGGTCATTTAGACTGACAATTTGGATGACAATGTTGTTAATAACATGGTAAATAAGTGTATGAATGGCACAAATATTTGTGGTGGAGTAGACAATGAAGAAGGTTATCTATGATTACACCATGACCTACACGAACAGGGCAAGTGGGACAAGTTGTGGAAGGTGAAATTTAACTTGGACAAGATGATATGTAGACATGAAAATGGTATTCAAGAATTGGAGTGGGGTCTTGATCACCTGATCAGATAAATTACTCATGAAATTTAATTCAGATAAGTGTGAGATGTTGCATTTTGAGAAGTCAAACCAGGGCAGAAGCTTTACAGTGAAAGGTAAACCCTGGGTAGTGTTGTAGAGCAGAGTAAATGCAAGTGGCATTGTAGGTAGATAGGATGGTGAAGAAGGCCTTGGCATGTTGGCCTTCATCAGTCAGGATGTTGAATATACAGTGGCTTGCAAACGTTTTCATACCCCTTGAACTTTTCCACATTTTGTCACGTTACAACCACAAACGTAAATGTATTTAATTGGGATTTTATGTGATAGACCAACACAAAGTGGTGCATAATTGTGAAGTGGAAGGAAAATGATACATGGTTTTCAATTTTTTTTTCAAATAAAAAACTGAAAAGTGTGGCGTGCAAAAGTATTCAGCCCCCCTGAGTCAATACTTTGTAGAACCACCTTTCGCTGCAATTACAGCTGCAAGTCTTTTGGGTATGTCTCTACCAGCTTTACTCATCTAGAGACTGAAATTTTTGCCCATTCTTCTTTGCAAAATAGCTCAAGCTCAGTCAGATTGGATGGAGAGCGTCTGTGAACAGCAATTTTCAAGTCTTGCCAGAGATTCTCAATTTGATTAAGGTCTGGACTTTGACTGGGCCATTCTAACACATGAATATGCTTTGATCTAAACCATTCCATTGTAGCTCTGGCTGTATGTTTAGGGTTGTTGTCCTGCTGGAAGGTGAATCTCCGCCCCAGTCTCAAGTCTTTTGCAGACTCTAACAGGTTTTCTTCCAAGATTGCCCTGTATTTGGCTCCATCCATCTTCCCATCAACTCTGACCAGCTTCCCTGTCCCTGCTGAAGAAAAGCATCCCCACAGCATGATGCTGCCACCACCATGTTTCACAGTGGGGATGGTGTGTTCAGGGTGATGTGCAGTGTTAATTTTCCGCCACACATAGCGTTTTGCATTTAGGCCAAAAACTTCAATTTTGGTCTCATCTGTCCAGAGCACCTTCCTCCACATGTTTGCTGTGTCCCCCACATGGCTTGTGGCAAACTGCAAACGGGACTTCTTATGGCTTTTTTTCAACAATGGCTTTCTTCTTGCCACTCTTCCATAAAGGCCCGATTTGTGGAGTGCACGACTAATAGTTGTCCTGTGGACAGATTCTCCCACCTGAGCTGTGGATCTCTGCAGCTCCTCCAGAGTTACCATGGGCCTCTTGATCAATGCTCTCCTTGCCCGGCCTGTCAGTTTAGGAGGACGGCCATGTCTTGGTAAGTTTACAGTTGTGCCATACTCTTACCATTTTCGGATGATGGATTAAACAGTGCTCCGTGAGATGTTCAAAGCTTGGGATATTTTTTTATAAACTAACCCTGCTTTAAACCTCTCCACAACTTTATCCCTGACCTGTCTGGTGTGTTCCTTGGGCTTCGTGATGCTGTTTGTTCACTAATGTTCTCTAACAAACCTCTGAGGCCTTCTCAGAACAGCTGTATTTATACTGAGATTAGATTATACACGTGGACTCTATTTACTAATTAGGTGACTTCTGAAGGCAATTGGTTGCACTGGATTATATTTAGGGGTATCAGAGTAAAGGGGGCTGAATACTTTTGCACACCACACTTTTCAGTTTTTATTTGTAAAAAAATTGTATCATTTTCCTTCCACTTCACAATTATGCGCCACTTTGTGTTGGTCTATCACATAAAATCCCAATAAAATACATTTACGTTTGTGGTTGTAACGTGACAAAATGTGGAAAAGTTCAAGGGGTATGAATACTTTTGCAAGCCACTGTATGTAAACATAGAAACATAGAAACATAGAAATTAGGTGCAGGAGTAGGCCATTCGGCCCTTCGAGCCTGCACCGCCATTCAATATGATCATGGCTGATCATCCAACTCAATATCCCGTACCTGTCTTCTCTCCATACCCCCTGATCCCCTTAGCCACAAGGGCCACATCTAACTCCCTCTTAAATATAGCCAATGAACTGGCCTCGACTACCCTCTGTGGCAGAGAGTTCCAGAGATTCACCACTCTCTGTGTGAAAAAAGTTCTTCTCATCTCGGTTTTAAAGGATTTCCCCCTTATCCTTAAGCTGTGACCCCTTGTCCTGGACTTCCCCAACATCGGGAACAATCTTCCTG
This sequence comes from Leucoraja erinaceus, assembly GCF_028641065.1. Classification (NCBI taxonomy): domain Eukaryota; kingdom Metazoa; phylum Chordata; class Chondrichthyes; order Rajiformes; family Rajidae; genus Leucoraja; species Leucoraja erinaceus. The sequence goes on from NC_073382.1 coordinate 17,885,952, forward strand.
CATCTAGCCTGTCCAACCCCTTAAGAATTTTGTAAGTTTCTATAAGATCCCCTCTCAATCTCCTAAATTCTAGAGAGTATAAACCAAGTCTATCCAGTCTTTCTTCATAAGACAGTCCTGACATCCCAGGAATCAGTCTGGTGAACCTTCTCTGCACTCCCTGTATGGCAATAATGTCCTTCCTCAGATTTGGAGACCAAAACTGTATGCAATACTCCAGGTGTGGTCTCACCAAGACCCTGTACAACTGCAGTAGAACGTCCCTGCTCCTATACTCAAATCCTTTTGCAATGAAAGCTAACATACCATTCGCTTTCTTTACTGCCTGCTGCACCTGCATGCCTACCTTCAATGACTGGTGTACCATGGCACCCAGGTCTCGCTGCATCTCCCCCTTTCCCAATTGGCCACCATTTAGATAATAGTCTGCTTTCCCGTTTTTGCCACCAAAATGGATAACCTCACATTTATCCACATTATACTGCATCTGCCAAACATTTGCCCACTCACCCAGCCTATCCAAGTCACCTTGCAGTCTCCTAGCATCCTCCTCCCAGCTAACACTGCCCCCCAGCTTAGTGTCATCCGCAAACTTGGAGATATTGCCTTCTATTCCCTCATCCAGATCATTAATATATATTGTAAATAGCTGGCGTCCCAGCACTGAGCCTTGCGGTACCCCACTAGTCACTGCCTGCCATTGTGAAAAGGACCCGTTTACTCCTACTCTTTGCTTCCTGTTTGCCAGCCAGTTCTCTATCCACATCAATACTGAACCCCAAATGCCGTGTGCTTTAAGTTTGTATATTAATCTCTTATGTGGGACCTTGTCAAAAGCATTCTGGAAGTCCAGATACACCACATCCACTGGTTCTCCCCTATCCACGCTACTAGTTACATCCTCGAAAAATTCTATAAGATTCGTCAGACATGATTTACCTTTCGTAAATCCATGCTGACTTTGTCCAATGATTTCACCACTTTCCAAATGTGCTGCTATCCCATCTTTAATAACTGACTCTAGCAGTTTCCCCACTACCGATGTTAGACTAACTGGTCTGTAATTCCCTGTTTTCTCTCTCCCTCCCTTCATAAAAAGTGGGGTTACGTTTGCTACCCGCCAATCCTCAGGAACTACTCCAGAATCTAAAGAGTTTTGAAAGAGTTTTGAAAGATTATTACTAATCTAAAGTGCAAATCTAAATCTAAAGAGTTGTCAAGATTCTGTGGAGGTGGATACAATTGGATCGTTTATAGGACAGTTAGTCTGGTGCATGGATAGGTAAAGTTTGGAGGGATAAGGGAAACAATGCAGACACAATGGTAATCCTGGACGAGCAGGCCACTGGGTATGTTTACGTGCTGTGTAACTCCACGACTCTATAACAATGTCAGCCATGGTTTCGATGCATTTCATCCATTTTATTTTTTGTTTTAATTGATCATTTATTTCATTTTTTTAATCGTTTTAAGCTACATAAAAATGTTTGAATGGGGTTGCGAGTCTGGGTGATAGCAGGCGCATGAATTGCAATTCAACCCACATTGTTATTGATGCAATACTGTGATTGTTCCCATGCGCATAATAGTTTGATTTCAAGGTGAAAAATGGTCCATTTCCAACTGCTAATGGCCATGTTTGAAATGTCATCATCACATCATTACAGATATCCAACAGTGGAATAGCTGCAGGAATGGCATGGTTTATAATTGACCAACCTGTTCTCTGCTGAAAAAATATGCTGAAAAAAAAAAAATATTTTGTGGAACTAGAAAATCAATACCAAAGGTGTTGATTCAGAGTAAACACATTGATCTCTGCATAACTTCCACCTTTTTTTTTCCTTAGCAAGACACATCAATTTTTCATATATAAAGGTTTTTTTTAAAAAGATTTTTGATTTATTTTCTCGTGTACATTAAATTGCCCCCCATTTTTATTGTTTTAAATTGGCCCGGATCATAAAATTTATAAAAGGAGGCCATGTTTATCCTACACAATTTACAATGTAACCAACTGTCAACACCTGCAACAAGCAAATTTGACATTTTATTTATCTGTTTGGATTTTTGTTTAGAAACTGACCAAATGATGGGGCTGTATGTTGAAATTTAATAAACCATTCACTGGGTTAAAGATTGATAGTAAAAATAGTAAGATTAAACGAGAACTTACCAGTTTGAAGTTTGATCTGTATTTTATGAGGAGTTACGATGAGGGATTTCGTGAAGAACCCCGCTTCCACGCATGCGTGTCATACTTCAAAGCAGCGGTGTGAGGTCACAGGAACCTATAATGATCTAACATAGTAAGATTATCAAAGAGATACCAGTTTTTGATATGATCATACGAGGGTGGGAGCGGAGGGCACGAAATCCCTCATCGTAACTCCTCATAAAATACAGATCAAACTTCAAACTGGTAAGTTCTCGTTTAATCTTACTATTTTACTTCGGAGTCACGTGAGTGACTTCGTGAAGATTTCAAAGCTCTGTGACCTCATGCCGTGGAACGAGTCCATGCTTCACAACTGCCTTGGGTATTGGGAGAGAGCATCATTAGTAGTTTTAAAACACAATTATACAAAGAGTTGTGTGGTATAACGAAAAAATATAACACTTTTTAAAATTTTGAGAATCATAACCCTGTAACCTATCGGGCAAATTATTTTGTTGAACCTAAAATGTTTTCTTAATACAATGATGGCTCCATATAAACTGGTTTATTATACAACCTGTCGAAAAACCCTTTTTTAAAATTACCCTCCTGCCATTCTGGGGATTTGGTCTGTGGGTACCTGTACAATATTGCTGCGGATGTTGCTGCAGTCCTGGTGGAATGAGAGTTGGAACATCAGTGTCTATTCCTGCCATTTTGAGCCACCTTGATATAGTTTGAGTCGTGACCCTATCATGCAGTTTCTTGTAAGAGATAAACAACTCCATACTCTGACCTCGAATGTTCCGAGTATATGCTATGTATTGTTAGATGTGTCTTGTTATACACAGTCGTTTGCCATATGGGTGTACCATAAAATCAAACCCTAGACCCGAGGAACCCGATCTGTTTTCTTTTATTAAATCCTGTATGACAACACCAGTTTCTTGGTGAGATGATCAGGGAGTCCAGGCTCTGTTTGCTTAATGGCTGGACTTGTTGTGCGGTAAATAACACCATGAGCATAACCATCTTCCTGGTCTGTTACTGAGGTGACAACGCTGTTATGAGCTACAAGCTCCTCAGCATGTTGAGAAAACGACACCCACGTCCCAGATTTCGGAGTACCTGGTTTGCTTACCAGGGGTGCGCTCCCACCGCGTGCCGTTCCGATCCTTGTGATAGGTAATTGGAGAGTGCACTTGTGGCACTATTAATGGCACTGTAGCTCCATCGATTATCCTAATGGAGGCTTGTTAAAATCCCAATACGGCCAGAATGTTTTTGGCCGAGATTGTTGTCCAAGCAGTATATGCCCCATTTCTTGATGTGTCCAAGGTACTGCTTCCGTGTTGACAGTCTTAGTGCAGATGAGATGAGATTCATCGTCCTGTCTGACAGTATAGTGGGTCTGTTAGACTCTACAAATCAATAAATCCATAGTGTTATGGCATGGAGTCTCCAGTCACTGGATAAATCAACAATTTTTTGGCAATGTTCATAGGGAACATGGTTCTAACACCATCCCCTGTAAGACTGAAAACCATGATTGAGAAGGTCAGTCGGGTACTCTGAAAATTCCAGATGCCGAGTGTGGTTGAATTTACCCTAGTACCCCATTGATGGGTCCGAACGGGGGAAAACCTCACCCCATGGCTTATTTACATAACAATGCCAAGCTGGTTTACGAATTTTAGTACATAATATTGGGGCTAATGATTGCCCCTTTTGTAAGCTCTATATTGCCAAAGTTCCTCTATTGAGTCAATGCCTGCCATATAGAAACCCGCAACTGACACCAAGTCTTTATCAATAATAAGAGCATCCATCTTAAAATGAATATCTAGAACAAATGTGTTTAGGGTTAAATCAATGATAATCCTGCAACCCTACTCTATTTTATTTTAATAAATATGTTCAATCCAATCTTTCGTGTACAAATCTTGTAGCACCATGTGGGTTTTAGATTGTTTGGTTTATGTAAGGACAAAATGCCCTTCTGGTGTATGATGTACTGTGGTTATTGGGATGAGAAAAACCCTATCAGATAACCCTGAATACTGCTGAGATTATATGAATCTGTAGTGATTATATACCATACATAACTGTAGTGTTGCAACCCTCCCCTACCCTCGTAGGTCCCTATTTTAACAGAAGAAAATAAGGTTCTGGTTTAATATTTCTTGTTCGGGGTTGTGTGGGAGGTTTAGGCTTCCGCATCTTCCAGGGTGGCCGCCCTGGCCATACCCTAAAACGGATCCTGCAGGTTATATTGATTTCTGACACTGCTACTGGTATGAGCCACATTTTTTATGGCCTTGCCTGTGGCTGGTATCATGCTCCAAAATAGGCCCTTGCGCTGGCCTTAATGAGCCCCAGTGTCTTGGCTTAGTCCACACACGGTTCTTTGTTTGCAAATGGTAGCATTTTTGGGGTCCTAGTGCTGGCTGAATGGCCGCCTTCCACTTGTAGTTCAGGTCATATTGCATATTATTAAACAGATCTAGTGCGTCTTGATGGTCTTTGGTTACCTACGTTTAGTCCAGGGTGCGGGTGTATGCTATGATGCCTTCCGTCAATCCCTTGAAGGTTCTCTGGATCTTGAGGTCCTGGTTCCTGATGTTCGTCCATATGCTGCCAAATGCATTGGTTTACACTGGGCACCTGTAATGCCTCACCGTTGCCAGGTGGCAGATGTCTGGCCAGTGTTTGTAAATTTTTTCCCTGTTGGCGTATGTGGCCAGACATATAGTAATACTATTGCCATCCTGGATCCAAGTCTACCCATGTTTGACTTGGCTAAAGTAATCAGCCACCATGTCCAGCAGAGTCCCTGCTGTGTTAGGATCATGGGACGCTGTATTACCAGGCTCTGGCCCATCAGGGTCCTGCCTACTCTTTTTTATAGAGTTAGAGATCTCTAGGGTCCCGCACGGGGTACCCCTGTGGGGCTTAACTGCTGCCCACTTGTTCCATGGTCCTCCTTCTCCAGTTTTGTCCTTCCTTCCGTGAAATGGATATGGCCGGTGAGGGGGATAACTGGCACAGCTGCTTCCATCTATTCCTTTAACCTGGCTTCAACGCTCTCAGCACTCCTGGCTGCTCCTTTATCTAAGACCCCTGGGACCCACCCCCGTACTGACGGTACTGGTCCCTTATGGTCGTTGCAGCCGGTCAACCCCACTCTAATGCCCTCAATTCTGGGCACTCCTACTTATATGGTCCTTAGCTAAGGGACATATAAGACATTAAAACTGATGATAACAGCTACTATAGTTTTTATTTAATATATATGGTCCGTAGATAAGGGGTGTATCAGATATTAAACTGATAAGAACAGATACTACACTTGATCTTAGCCAAAAAGCCGAGAAGCGATTATTGTAACTAAAACCCCGATGGGACTGACCCTGGTACTCACATACTGGTCCCTTGTAGTAGATTGCAGCCAGTCAACTGCAAAGTCCTTTGCTGTCGAGAAATGAACTTTCTCACCATGCTGGAGCGAAGTTGGGCACAGGTGTTTTTCCCTCTCCGGGAATCGATGTGCCCATGCTGCTCCTGCCGTTGCCAGCTCCTCACGAAGTGCCAGCTGCCACTGCTGCTGCCTGTGCTGCTGCCGCTGTCTGTGCTCCTGCCGCTGTTAGTGCTGCTGCAGCTGCCGGTGCTCCTGCAGCTGCCGGCTCCCACTGCTGCTGCCGCTGCCGCTGCCGCTGCCGCTGCCGCTCCTCCGTGGTTCTCCCGCCGGCCTTACATGGACCTGGTCCATGTCTGCACCTAGAAGGTAAGTTGAAGGAAACGCAGGGTCTCTTACCTGCTGTTCCCGACTTTCCTTCTCCCGCTGGTGACCGTCGTTCCCTGTGTCGGGTTCGAGCCGCTTGGACCGACCCCGGTGTTCACGGGCCTGGTCCTTCGCGGCAGTTCCGCAGCCGGTAACCCCGGCTGTACCTATGGATCCCCTGGACCCTGGGCCTTACCTTTTGAAGAAGGTTTTCAGCCCGAACGTCCCGTTCCGACTCCATCTGTGCCGCTGCACTCGCTGAGTGTTCCGAGCCCCTCGCTGGTCCGAGCTGTCTGTCCCGCAGCCTCTGCGCTGGCTGCTACCGACTGCTCCCAAGCCAGTCTCGTTTGAGACTGGCATAGGGACCTTTTTTACTTTGCTTCCCGCCCGGCCGAGAGGTGAATTTTGCCGGTGCTGGAGCAAAGTCGGGCTCAGGTTGTTCCCCTCCAGGGAAACTCGTGCTGTTGCTGCTGCTGGCTGCTCGCCCTCCACGGGTCTCCCCGCCGGCTTTCCGCAGCCACCTAAAAGTAAGTAGTAAAAAAGGAACGCAGAGTCTCTTACCTGCTGTTCCCGACTTTCAAATCTCCCGCTTGGGGAACGCCGTTCCCCCCTGTGTGACTCGTTGCAATGCGTGTAGCGATATGACACGCATGCGTGGAAGCGGGGTTCTTCACGAAGTCACTCACGTGACTCCGAAGTAAAATCACGATCTCCTGGACAGCACACAGTGGACAGGGTGTGGCTGTGTGATGAATGTGTTGTATTTTACTGCCACCCCCGATGATGCTTTCTCCACATGAAGGTGATAACTACATCTATTGCTTGTCATTTGAAACTAGTTAACTCTGAGCATTCTGTGCAACTTAATGTCTGATAACTCCGGTGTGGGACATCTAGTTAAATCTTGTTCGGTTGTTTCAGGCAATCAGCTTGGGTGAATAAGATATCTGCAATCTTCCCCACACTAGCATCAAACTAGCAATCGAAGGATGTACATGGTTTTGGGGAAAGCTATTGGCACATTGGCCTTCATCAGTCAGAGTATTGAGTATAGAAGTTGGGAGGTCATGTGACAGTTACATAAGAGTCAAGACATTGGTGAGGCCCCATTTAGGGTAATGTGTTTAGTTCTGGGCACCATGTTACCGAAAACATGTTGTCAAGTTGGATAGGGTACAGATAAGATTTACGAGAAGGTTGCCAGGACTCGGGGGTCTGAGCTATAGGGAGAGGTTGAGCCGGCTGGAACTCTATTCCTTGGACCACAGGAGGATGAGGGATGATCTTACAGAAGTGTATGAAATCATGAGAGGAATAGATCAGGTAGACGCACAGAGTCTCTTGCCCATAGAAGGGAAATCGAGAACCAGAAGACATAAGTTTAAGGTGAAAGGGGAAAGATTTAACAGGAATCTGAAGGGTAACGTTTTCACACAAAGGATGGTTGGTATGTAGAATAAGCTGCCGGAGGAGGTAAATGAGGCAGGGACTATTGCAACATTAAAGAAACAATTAGACAGGTACATGAATAGGACAGGTTTGGAGGAATATGGGCCGAATGTAGGCAGGAGGGACTGTATGAGACACCTGCATCTCCTCCAACCTCATCTACTGCATTCGCTGCTCTAGATGTCAGCTGATCTACATCGGTGAGACTAAGCGGAGGCTGGGCGATCATTTCGCCGAACACCTCCGCTTGGTCCGCAAGAACCTACCTGAACTCTCGGTGGCTCAGCACTTCAACTTCCCCTCCCATTCCCCACCCAACCTCTCTGTCCTGGGTTTTCTCCACGGCCAGAGTGAGCAACACCGGAAATTGGAGGAACAGCTCCTCATATTCCGCTTGGGGAGTCTGCATCCTGCGGGCATGAACATTGAATTCTCCCATTTTTGTTGGCCCTTGCTTTCTCCTCCCTTTCCTCAGCCCTCGGGCTGTCTCCTCCCATCCCTCAGACCTCGGGCTCCTCCTCCTCCTTTTTCCTTCCTTCTCCCCGCCATCCCCACATCAGTCTGAAGAAGGGTTTCAGCCCGAAACGTTGCCTATTTCCTTCGCTCCATAGATGCTGCTGCACGCGCTGAGTTTCTCCAGCATTTTTTGCCCACTGTATGGGACATGTTGGTTGGTGTGGAAAAGTTGCGCCGAAGGTCCTGTTTCCACACTGTATGATTCCATGACTAATTCTTCTTTTGATCGACAAAGCAATCACAACTTGAAATGAATGCCCAGTTTTCTGACCTGTGGAATGGATAATCTATTTGCATGCACCGTTGTAAATTGCACACTCTCACACAAGGAGTCAATTTCATTTGCATACGTTAGATAGTAGTTTTTTGCAGGATAAAAAATATTGACTGAAAACTGGATCTCTCGATTGGGGAGACGGCCCATAAACAAGCCGCTGCCCAGTCCTGGGCCTAAGGGAAGTAACTAAAGATTGAGATCAATATCTCTTCAAACATAGGGAGGTTAATGACTCCATTATCTCATTAAATGCCTGGCACAACACAATTTCCCAAGGGAGTTCCTGATTGAATTAAAGAAACTCATAATTCCCCTACATGTACACCAAAGACAAAGAACTAGATTCTATTTCTCATTTTGATAAAACTTCATGTTCAAAAGTCATAGGTGCAGAATAGGCCATTTGGCCCATCGAGTCTACTCCTTCATTCAATCATGGCTGATCTATTTTTCCCTCTCAACCTCATTCTCCTACATTCTCCCCATTACCCTTGACAACCTTACTAATCAAGAATCTGTCAATCTCTGCCTTAAAAATACTCAGTGACTTGGCCTCAACGAATGAATGAATGAATTCCACAGATTTACCTCCCTCTGACTAAAGAAATTTCTCCTCATATTCTTTCTAAAGGTGCATTTGTTTATATTGAGGCTCTGCCCTCTGGTCCTAGACTTTCCTACTAGTGGAAATATCCACTCCGCATCCACTCTATCCAGTCCATTCATTATTCAGTAAGTTTCAATGAGGTTTCCCCTCATGCTTCTAAACACCAGCAAGTACAGGCCATGGGCGTCTGAAGGGGTGGTGCGTTGGGAGCGACCGCACCCCCCTTTTTTTACCACAAAGTAAGTAAGAAAAAAATCCTCCCTCTTCCCCTCCCTTTCCCCCTCCCCCCCCCCCCCCCTCCCTCCCTCCCCCCCCTCTGTCCCCACCTCTCCCCCCTCCCTCCCATTCTCTCTCTTCCCCCCTTCTCTCCTCCTCCCTCTCTCCCCATTCTCTCTCCCTCCCCCCCCCCCTCCCTCCTCTCCCCCCCTCCCTCCCTCTCCCCCCCCCTCTCTCTCCCCCTCTCCCTCCTCTCTCTCCCCCTCCCTCTCTCTCCCCCTCCCTCTCTCTCTCTCTCCCCCTCCCTCTCTCTCCCCCCCCTCTCTCTCCGTCCCTCTCTCCCTCCCCCTCCCCCCTCCCCCTCCCTCCCTCTCCCCCTCCCTCCCTCTCCATCTTCCTCTGTCCCTCCCTCTCTCTATCCCTCCTTCATTCACTCTCTCATCTTCCCTCTCTCCGTCCCTGTCACCCTCTCTCCCACTCGAGATACACAACTGTACATTAAAACTGTACATTATTTACAATTCTTCCAAATAAAGTAAAAGCATTTTTTATACTTTGTGGAAAACTCGATATTTTAATTCTGTTCTTCGATGATTTTAGTTGAGTTTAGTTTACAGATGCAGCGCGGAAACAGGCCCTTTGGCCCACCGAGTCCATGCTGAGCAGCGATCCCTGCACACTAACACTGTCCTACACACACGAGGGACAATTTACAATCTTTACTGAAGCCAAATAGCCGACAGACCCTACAAACTCCATACAGACAGCACCCGTAGTCAGGATCAACACGGGTCTCTGGTGCTGTGAGATAAGAACTCTGCTGCTTAGCCACCCAGTAGAGGGTGGGAGTGAAGGAGGGGGAGAGGGAGAAACTAGAGGGAGGGAGAAGGAGAGACAGAGGGAGGGCGAAGGAGAGAGAGGGAGAAAGAGAGCCAGGACAGTGGGGGCACTGCGAAGGTAAATACTTCCTCATTTCTCTCCCCCTCCTCCTTCCACTCGATCTTGCCCATGCCAACCTAGTTGACATTTATTGGTTGGCCCTAAATTTGCCGATATTTGGGCCAAATCCTCTCTTGTCTCTCCAGTACACATTCCTGTCCATAAAACCCAGCTAGTAGTGGATTCGTACAGCACAGAAACAGGCCCTTCAGCCCAACTTACCCACGCTGGCGAACATGCACCATCTACACTAGTCCCACCTGCCTGCGTTTAGGACAGCTTCAATTCTTGATTTTAAAAAATGTATCAATGATCCCAATCATCCCATTCCAACCACTCATTACTCTCGACTCAACCAAAATTATTTCTGAAATATTGGCTATAGATTTGGTGCAAAAATGCTCCAAAATAAGGCTCAGAATGCACCAGAGAGCATCTAAAACCCCTTATGCGGGCCCTGGACCCCAGCCACAAGGGTCTTCGAGCTTCACGCTTGTGATATGCGTTGCGTGCACTTATTTCACATAAAATGTTTGCAATCCTGCCATGCCACCCCCCTTTTTCAAAAGCTTTGTACGGCCCTGCAGGTCCAGTTCCAATAACTCCCTTTCTAATGACAATGAACATCAATCTACAACTTGAGGAAACACAGAGGGGATTGACATATATGAAGGAAGATTGGGTGGACTGTGGCTGAAATTAAATCTATAAAACTGTGAAATGCTTTAAAAAAATCAATTAAAATGGAGCCATTCTCCTCAGCAGAACAGTAAAAAAAACCAAGGTTATAAACAATGTCATTAAAGGAAGATTAAAGGGGAGATGAGGGAATATTTATTCAGCTTGAAAGCATTAGGGATCTGAATCACTGCTGAAAAAATATTATTGAGATAGAATAGAAATCACGTTTAAGAAGTACTTGGATGTGTACTTGAGAGATATGACCTGCAGAGCTATGGAAGATGGGATAAAGCTGGGTGCTTCTAGTTTCAACATGATGGGCTGAATGATGTCCTTCTGTGTTTTAATTTTTTAATGATTTGCTGACTGTAAGATCAATGTGCTTTAATTAGTCTTCCTAACATGGTGAAGTAACATGAGCCACAACATATATTAATTTTCAATCAATATTTGATGCTAGGCCTCAAAGAGATAATGTGCTCGATAACACTCAACCTGACCCAAGACACAACAACCTTTGCAGCCACCCAGCTCCCAATAAAAATAAAACTGATGCTGGAAATTGAATATAAAAACAGAACATGCTGGAAATACTTAGCAGGTCAGGCCACATCTGTTCAAGAAGAACAATTAACATTCCAGGTTAAATATCCTTCATCAGAAACTTCTCATAACCCGGGGTTCCTCTGTATATCAATGCTGCTAAAAGTCCAGCTATTTCCTATATACTTTCCTCTTTTATTTAACCTCCCAAAGTACATAATTTCTGGAGGAAAAGTATTTGCGGCATCCAGATTCCCAGAAGATTTTAAATCATCAATCTGAATTACCTTGAACAAACAAAGGTGCTGGAACATTCAGAGCTGTCTTGTCAGTGCTCATTTTGTAAATTTGTAATTCAGTGGAATCTCTTGTCAGACCAGTATCGAAATAAACAATATCATTGTAGTGATTGTAATTGTATTGACTCACCTGCTGTTTTCTTTGATCTGAAGAGTACAAAAGCTTGATGTTCTTTGAATTCGGGAGATTCTACCATGAGGGTCTCCAAGAGAATATCTGTTTCTCCTGATGAATAAAAGCTATTTTATATCAACCTTTTTATATTGGGCTGCACAGTGGTGCAACGGTAGAGTTGCTGCCTTACAGCGGTAGAGACACGGGTTGGATTCTGTACGTAGTTTGTATGTTCTCCCTGTGACCGTGTGGGTCCAAAGATGTACAGGTTTGTAGATTAATTGGCTTTAGTTAAATTTTACATTGGCCCTACTATGTAGGATAGTGCTAGTATATGGGTGACCATGGTTCAGTGCGGACTCAGTGAGCCGAAGGGAATGTATCTGAGCTCTATCTTTAAAGTCTAATGTCTGCAGTCTAACCAGTTTCATCCTTCTAGTGACTTAGTTCACAAGTCACAAGAGCCTATTCCCGTCCTGTGTAGGAAGGAAATGCAGATGCTGGTTTACATCGAAGATAGACACAAAAAGCTGGAGTAACTCAGTGGACCAGTCAACATCTCTGGAGAAAATGAATAGGTGACATTTCGGGTCGAATCCCTACTTCAGACTGGGAGTCAGAGGAGAGAGAAACTAGAAGTATGAAAAGGTTCAGAACAAATCAGAGTCGGTGCCAAAAAAAGGTGGAGTCCACAATGGTCCATTGTTGGCTGTGGAAGAGTTGATAACGAAGGGATATATGGATGCAAACAGTGGCAGAGAGAGGGAGCCAGCAGGAGTTACTTGAAATGAGAGAAATCAAATTCATACCGCTGGGTTGCAAGTTGCCCAAGCAAAATGTGAGCGTAAAAATCTCTGGCAACAAGAGATACACACAAACAGAAGCTATTTGCGATTGAAAAGTTCATTGGCTGGTCTTTGCTGATAAATGCTGACAGTTTCACACTGATGCATGAACAATTCTCCAAGTGCTACTGAGTTCGGGATTCCTGGCAGGAGTTGCTTGCAGGATACTCGAGGCTGTGGTTTTCCTGATTGAGCCCCAGTTGGGATCTTGTCTGCAGAAAACAATTATTGTACACTTAGACTGGGAAAATTGCCCATTCAATGAAAACCAGGTTAGACCTGGTACTGGAACAAAATGAAGCCCTTAATTTCAATAGAGAACAATGTATATACAAATGAAACCATTCATTCCAGTAGAGAACAATATAAAATTACAAGAGGCATAGATAGGGCAAACAGTCGGAACCATTTTCCCAGGGTGTCCGACACTAGAGGGAATAGTGATAAGGATAGAGAGGGGGAAATTTAATGGAGATGCATGGGGCAAGTTTGAGGGCCTGGAATGTGATGTTGGAGGCAGACATGATAATGGCATTTAAGGGGCTGTTGGATTGGCACAGGGAAGTGCAGGGAATAAAGGGATATAGATCATGTCCAGGCAAATGAGATCAGTTTTACTTACCATCATGTTTAACACTAACATTGTGGGCCGAAGGGCCTGTTTCTAGGCTGCTCTATGTTCTAATGGTTACTAGACCTAGAATCAGTTTATCTTTGTTTTGGGAATTATTGAGATTATTATTTTTGTTGTCTTTAGATACTTAATTTTCATCCAGGTTTGTTTTATTAATTCATAATTTTTAATTGACATCAGTTCCTGATCAAACCAAATCCTCGACAGTTTTGACAACGGCAAAGCTTTAGAGTTCAGCTGAGCAAAACTACCAAAGTTGTCTAGCAGATGGCACTCATTCCTCAAGTACCCTAATGCAATCTAGGATTTTGTCAGTCAGTCAAACCTGGGTGGTAAAGGAGTCTGCAGGCAGCTCCACCACATCTCCATTTAGCTATTTTACCTGTCTGGTGTCTCCAGGTGTCAGAAGCTAAAATATAGAAGTTTCTATGTTATAGAAATAACATAGAACCATAGAAATTAGGTGCAGGAGTAGTGCAGTTCGTAGGCGAAAAAATCGACATAATTAAATTGCAAAACTGTTTCCAGCATTGTGAAGCACTCAATAGCAGGTCAAAAAAAAAAAGATGTATTCACAGCTGGTTTACAGTTTAAAGGAACACCTTGCACAAATGCAGCTCTTAATACATCCACAGGATACCCAAAATGCACTTCCTAATCGCATGCCTACAAAATAATCAGTGCTATGGCGTAGAAATTGCAGGTGTACATTTGTGCAAAACAAGATCCTAAAAAGAGAGACATTGCTCTGGGTAGGGTGGTGAGGGGGGAGGGTATGGGGAATTAAACGCTACCAGAGCTAATTAATTCATGGAGGTGGAAGTACTGAAAATGAGAAACTGTTAAAAGTTCTGAAAGTTGCATTGAAATAGATTTTGAGCACTAACAGGATGCAGAAGTTCAAGTGATTAACTAGATTTTTTCTTTTAGTAACAATATTGTGGCTGCTACTATGAGTATTTGCCTGGCATACTGCATTTTGCCAGTGGCATCTATACTGATTACTCTGGGGATGAAAGCTGGAAGGAAAAGAAATGGATGAAGTCCAACCTCTCGCACACATACATGCAGTGTCAGATCTATGTCAAATTCTTGAGGAGGTCTTAAGTTGGTCACATCAGTCCAGTCACATTAAGGGTTATCAGTCCAGAGCTTGACATGACAGATTTTGTTCTTAGTTTAAATTCAGACCAGATAGCTTTTTGAATTCATTAATGGGACACAGAAGTTGGTGACAAAGCCAACATTGACCACATTGAGCAAGGATGGCAAATTCAATTTCATGGAAGACATTAGTGAACCAAATTATTATTTTTTTTAAATCTCAGTTCAAGATTAGTATTTTGTTTTAAATCTAGATTCTGTTTATATTAAGTTAAAATACATTGTGAGAGTAAAATTGTTCCTTTAAAATAGTTTCAATTATACTTACTTCCAACATGAACATGGAATGACATCTCACATTTGTGCCGATTCTGTTGGGGCCCATGAGGTTCTTTGGAGAGATAATCCAAAGACTAGAGGAGATACTGTGGTCCAATCTTTAGCTCAGCAGAACACCAGAGCATCCTCAAAGCACCAGTCGACCCTGCATCAATTTCTCCCGATTGTCTAGCACTCAAAGGGTCACTGAGTCATTTCAGAGTGAGACATACTTGCAGATTGGGAGTCACACAAAAGCCCAATCAGAATCAGAAGGGAGATTTACGTAGAAACATGGAAACATAGAAAATAGGTGCAGGAGTAGGCCATTCGGCCCTTCGAGCTTGCACCGCCATTCAATATAATCATGGCTGATCATCCAACTCAGTATCCTGTACCTGCCTTCTCTCCATACGCCCTGATCCCTTTAGCCACAAGGGCCACATCTAACTCCCTCTTAAATACAGCCAATTAACTGGCCTCAACTACCTTCTGTGGCAGAGAATTCCAGAGATTCACCACTCTCTGTGTGAAAAATGTTTTTCTCATCTCGGTCCTAAAAAGATTTCCCCCTTCACTTACATAACTGAAAGACATCAGTAAAACTGAAGACATAAGAGACTGCAGATGATAGAACGTTGAACAAAAATCTGTTGGAAGAACTCAGCAGGAAGGTTGTATGGTGGGAAGCGGGTAGTCATGTTGTACTGATGTGTACGTTGTACTGATACTTGTATTTGTGCGATGACATTAAAGTTGAATTGAATTGAATTGAATTGAATGATTGAGGTTGAGACCCTTCTTCTGGATTGAATGATTGGTGGAATAGGGCAAGATTCAACACACTGTATTAGAGATAGATGGAGACGGGTGGATTGAATAATGTGGGGGAAAGGGGATTGTGCTTAACATCAGAGGCAGTGAATGAAACCAGAGGTAAAAGATGCAAATGAGTCAAAGTACAAGAGGGAGATTAATAATCAGATTAAATGGTTCCAGAACACCAATCTTGCTCTCAACATTAGGGGAGAGCAAAGAGCTGATTGTTGAAGAGAAATGCGAGAATTGTTGAATGTGCCTAGAATGGCAGAGAAGTCAACAGCTTCAAGTTCCTTGTAAAATATATCTGTGAACATTTGTTCTGGGCTGAGCACATTGATGCAATCCCAAAGATAGCTTGTTGACACGTCTACTTCCTTAGAAGATTGGGGAGATTTAGCATGTTATCAAATACTCTGAGGAACCTCTATAGATATACAGTAGAGAGCATACTGAGTGGCTGCATCATGGCTTGTTTCGATAACGCACACATCCAGCAATGAAGGAGACTACAGAGTGATAGATGCTGCCCATGCTGTGATAGGAACTGACCTCCCAATATCACATGCATGTACAGGAGGCACTACCAAAACAAGGCAACTAATAATATCAAAATCCAACAAACCTGACCAAACATGTCTTGCTACTACCAATGGGAAGAAGGTACAGGAGCCTGAAATCCATGATGTCCAGGTTCAAGGACAGCTTCTTCCCATCAATGATCATGTTCTTAAACCAACCTGCATAACCCTATATCAGCAACAATCTACTATGGACCTGGTTTTGTTGTACAATTATGGTCTGGTTACCTAGTATTGCTGGCAATTTATTGTATTATTGATTATTGTATATTCATTTGTTATGTGATTGCATTAATGTTCCCGTAAAGCAGCAACAAGCAATGATTTAATTGCTCTTTTCCCAGTGCATATGGCAATTAAACACTCTTGGCTTGATTCTTGAATGGCTTGCGGTAGAGTTGATACTTTACAGCACCAGAGACCCGGGTTCGATCCTGACTACGGGTGCTGTCTGTACAATGTACATTCCCCCTATGACCTGTGTGGGATTTCTCCAAGATCTTTCCACCTCCCAATTTGTCCCCATGGCAGTTAAAGTGAATTTAAAAGAAAAACATTGTTCTGAGTCTGGTTGCGTGTGATTTTATGTCTGGTGATAGACATGCTGTCCCTTTGGTCCAATCACTAAGGTTCAGTCCTGACCATGGTTGATGCCTTTGGAACTAATGTGTTCTTAATGTGATTGTATGGGTTTCCTCCATTGCTCTGGCCTCCTTCCTCATCCCAAGGTCATGCCACAGTAAATTCTACCTTATTGTGTAAATGTTAGAATCTGGAGGAAGTTGATTGGAATGTGGGGTGAATAAAATTAATACCAATAAGATTGATGTAGGTTGACGTGGACATAGCCATAGAAGTTGTCCATATGGAGTTCAGCAAGGCATTTGATAAGGTACGCTGCTTTGGAAGGTAAGATCATATGAAATCCAGGGAGAGCTAGCTGGGTGAGGGTAGACGGTGTTTTTTAGATGAGGCCTGTGACTAGTGGTGTACCTTAGGGATTGGTGGTGGGTCATTTGCAATTTGTGGTTTATATTAATGATGATTTGGATGTGAATGCACTGGGAAGACTAGTAGGACCTACATGACTCTCATGTAGGCGATATCATAGACAGTAATAATGGTCATCAAAAATTACAGCAGGATCTTTATTAGCTGGGCAAGTGGGTTGCAGAATGATTAATGGAGATTAATGAAGATATGTGCAAGGCATTACATTTTGGAAAGTCAAACCAGTGTAGGATCTTCACAGTGAATGGTAGGGTCCTGTGGAGTGTTGTAGACAGAGGGATTTAGGAGTGCAAGTACATAGTTCCCTGAAAGTGGTGTCACAGGCAGGTGAGGTTGTCAAGAAGGCTTTTGGTTCATTGGCCTTCATCAGGGAATTGGGATATTATGTATAACATGTTGGTGAGGACACCCTTGGAGTGTTGTGTTCGGTTTTGTTCACCCCTTTACAGGAAGGATGTTGTTAAGCAAGAAAAAAACACAGAGAACATTTATGAGGATGTTGCCAGGATTGAGAGCCTGAGCTAGAGGGAAGATTGGGCATGCTAGGGCTTTATTCTTTGGAGTGCAGAAGGCTATGGGGTAATCATATAGAGGTGTGTAAAATCACAAGTGGAATTGATAGGGTGAATGAACAGAGTCTTTTACCGAGAGTAGCGGAATGAAGAACCAGAAGACATAGGTTTAAGGTGATAGAGGAAACATTTAACGGGAACCTGAGGGGCAATATTTTCACATGCTGTGTGGTAGGTACATGGAATGGGCTGCCAACGGAGGGAGTTGGGGCAGGTACTATATCAACATTCAAAAGACATTTGAACAGGCACATGGATAAGAAATGTTTAGAGGTGTCTTTGCCAAACTCAGGCAGATGGGCCTAGTGTAGATGGGGCATCATGTTCGGCATGGGCAAATTGCGTTGAAGGGCCTATTTTCATGCTGTATGACTCTATGGCTCAATGATAAATACTTGATGATCAGTGTGGTTTCAGTGAGATGAAGGGCATGTTTATACGCTATAGGACTACCTGATTCTAAGACTGACTTCAGTCGACATTAGGGTTGTCCTTTGCTTGACCTGCCAATGAGAACAAACTTTGGTTTTACACCAGCAATGTTTCACTTTACTTTCAAAACTGCAAACATTTAATTATGGCTTCAAGCTGCACTTAGCACTGACTCCTTTCAGCTCACAAAGTCAGGAACAATGACACCAAGCCATTCCAATTGATATAAAATACCTTCCAGGAATGGTAAGTTATTATCATTAATGTAGAAGCATATTGGAATGAAGTTTAATGGCTTCAGGCTTAATATGACCATCCTGTAACAGAGCTAATTTTTCCAAACACATAATTCATTGGAACCTAAATTATCAAACCATCTGACCCGACAGTGAAATCTTTAATTAAAATTAAATTATTGTAAGACAATTCAATGTTGAATCTCAGTCTTCTATTATTCCTTCCTAGCACATTTATTGACTGTTCTGCTGTCTTATTTTTAATGACATTCACAGCTATCCTCCTAATAAATCTTCATTTCACATGCTAAACAGCTCCACAGTGACAGTAAATCCTGCATGAAGTTTAAGGGGATGGAACAGCACAGGCAGTTGGAATATTGTTCGCTGACCGAATGCAAAATTAAGCATAAAAATAAAAAGAGAATTAGTTGATTATTCATACCTTTACATAGAGAGTGGTGAATGTGGCCATGCAGCCCATCAAGTCCATACTGGTTCCACTCTGTCTCATTTATTGCACTCTCCAAATATTCCCTTAATAATCTTATTGAGCCATATAAGATTATTAAGGGTTTGGACACGCTAGAGGCAGGAAACATGTTTCCGATTTTGGGGGAGTCCAGAACCAGGGGCCACTGTTTAAGAATAAGGGGTAAGCCATTTAGAATGTAGATGAGGAAACAGTTTTTCACACAGAGAATTGTGAGTCTGTGGAATTCACTGCCTCAGAGGGCGGTGGAGGCCGGTTCTCTGGAAACTTTCAAGAGAGAGCTAGATAGGGCTCTTGAAGATAGCTGAGTCAGGGGATATGTGGAGAAGGCAGGAATGGGGTACTGTTTGTGGAGGATCAGCCATGATCACATTGATGGTGGTGCTGGCTTGAAGGGCTGTATGGCCTACTCCTGCACCTATTGTCTATTGTTTATTGTCTATTATCTGTGACATTTTCTTTCCATTGCCTGTCTCAGAGGTTCTGTCTGCTTCCATCATCCTGTTGGACATGGTTTCAGCGTCGTCACCACTTTCTCCATGATAGTTTTTTTCCTCAATTGTTTTCAGATATCACTCAGCCAACAATTTTGATCTGTAGATCTCAGTATGAAGATGGATCCCAATCCGAAAAGTCACCTATACACGTTCTCCGGAGATGCTGCCTGGCACATAAGACACTAAGACCATAAGATATAGGAGCGGAATGGCACCATTCGACCCATCACATCTATTCCTGCCCTCAATCATGTCTGATCTACTTTTTTCTCTCAACCCCAATCCCCTGTCTTCCCATATGCTTTGATGCCCTCACTAATCAAGAACCTATCAATCTCTGCTTTAAAAATACCCAATGTCTTGGCCTCCACAACCATCTGTGGCAATGAAATCCACAGATTCACCATCTCTGGCTAGAGATTTATTCTCATATCCATTCTAAAGGCATGTCCATTTATTCTGATGCTCTATCCTCTGGTTCTGAGCTCGCCGATTACAAAAATGTCCACACTATCTAGACTTTCTAATATCCAGTAGGTTTCAATGGGATCTCCCTTCATCCTTCGAAACATCAGAGAGTACAGGCACAGAGCCTTCAAAAGCTCTTCATACGTTGACCCAATCATCCCCGGGATCATTTTCATAAACCTCCTCTGAACCTTCTCCAACACCAGCACATCCTTCCTCAGATATGGTTCCCCAAATGGCTCACAATAGTCCAAATATGGCCTTACCAGCACCTTATAAAGGCTTAGCATTACATCCTTGCTTTTATATTCTAGTTTCCTCCATCCCCTCCCCTACTCCCTTCCCCTCTTTCCTCCACCACCCCTCCCCCATCCCCTCCCCTCCACTCCCTCCCCCCCCTCCCCTTCCCCATCTTGTGTCCCTCTCTGTGCCTCTGTGCCCTCTCTGTGCCTCCGTGCCCCTCCCTGTGCCTCTGTGCCACCCTCCGTGCCTCTGTGTCTCTCTCCATGCGTCTGGGTCCCACTCTGTGTGCCTCTGTGACCTTCTCTGTGCCTCTGCATCCCTTCCTGTGCCTCTGTGTCCCTCTCTGTGCCTCTGTGTCCCTCTCTGTGCCTATGTGTCCCTCCCTGTGCCTCTGTGTCCCTCCCTGTGCCTCTGTGTCCCTCTCTGTGCCTATGTGTCCCTCCCTGTGCCTCTGTGTCCCTCTCTGTGCCTCTGTGTCCCTCTCTGTGCCTCTCTCTGTGCCTCCGTCCCTGTCTGTGGCCCTCTCGGTGCCTCTTTGTCCCTCTCTGTGCCTCTGGGTCACTTTCTGTGCCTCTGTGTCCCTCTCTGTGCCTCCGTGACACCAAAACCAATAAGATCATGGGATAATCCTTCCACCCCTGCAACGGACTGTTCCAGCTGCTACGGTCAGGCAAATGCCTCTGTTGCCATGCTGTGAGAACGGAGAGGTTGAGAAGGAGTTTCTTCTCAGAGACCATTAGAATTGTAAACTCCTACCTCACCAGGGACTAACTTTACTGTACCATTCTACTGTTTTTAAAAAATTGCTGTTTTTGTTTCCTTTTTCCTTCCTCCCACAATATGTAAGATGTAAAAGAATATATTTCTGTTCCATTCTGTTTGTAGTTTGTTTGTTTGTTTTTTGCACAAAGTCCGCGAGCATTGCCACTTTTAATTTCACTGCACATCTTGTATGTGTATGTGACGAATAGACTTGACTTGTGTCCCTCTCTGTGCCTCCGTGTCCCTCTCTGTGTCCCTCTCTGTGCCTCCGCATCCCTCTCTGTGCCCCTCTCTGTGCCTCTATCCCTCTCTGTGCTGCTGTCCCCCTCTCTATGCCTCCGTGTCCCTCTCTGCGCCTTCCAGTTACTCTCTGTGCCTCTGTGTCCCTCTGTGTCCTTCTCTGTGCCTCTGTGTCCCTCTCTCTCTCTATCCCACTACCTCTCTAGCCGCGCCTGAGAGTTGGGGGCTATGCATGAGTGGATAGGGTGGAGCATGGGGTAAAAGGAATGAATGAATAATATTAATATAATATCAATTGTGGTGGTTAGTGTGTGTGTGACGCCGCAGGCCACCCCCTCCCCTCACAACCATGCGTTGAGGGGACGGGACCCAATGGCTCCCACTTGACCTAGTTACCTATATAACTAAAAGTCTCATCTTGGCCACTTCCTGTCTGCGCTCTATATTGATTTAAAAAAAAAAACGCTACCATATATCGCTATGATTTTTGGCCATCTTAATCTGATCGATGAAAATTAAAAAAAGGTATGAAGAGATCAGCTGATTGGTCCTCTCACCTGTCAATCATCATGATGGAGGTAACGCCCCTTCAGGGGGATGGGTCAAGACTATAAAACCCAGATGCATGGACGTGACTCAGTCACTCTGGAAGATCGCGACGGAGAGGCCACAACTGTGATTCTGCTGTGAGTCGACTGAACTGTGAGTCGACCGAACTGTGAGTCTACCCTTAATGTGGTTATGTGCTTTATGTGGTCATGTGCTTTATGTGGTTAACTCTTTATGTGCTTGCAATAAATTATTTGTTAGCCAGCAATGTGCTTGCAATGAATGATGATTTGTTAACCCTTAATGTGCTTGCAATAAATGATTTGTTAGCCAGCAATGTGCTTTCAATGAATTATGATTTGTTAACTCTTAATGTGCTTGCAATAAATGATTTGTTAGCTCTTCTCTCTCTCATGGTGGATAACGCCCGGTTATGGTCCCACTTACCTCGGTGTGAAGCTCGACAGAACTTTGTCATTCAAACAACACCTGAAAGGTGCCAAGGCAAAGACAAGCACCCGTGCCGCACGGATATGCCGCCTAGCCAGCACCACATGGAGAGCCACGATGAAGACACTGCACATGTCCACAGTGGCCCTGGTGTTCTCAGCCGCTGAATACTGCGCCCCGGTCTGGTGCCATAGCCAAGAAGCTGGATGCTGCCCTCAACAGTGCCCTGTGGACTGTCTCCGGATGCCTACAAGCCACCCCAGTAAATCAACTGCCCGTCCTCGCTGGCATTGCCCCAGCCAACATCAGAGGAGAAGTAGCCACACTGGCCCTCTCTCGAAAGGCACAGACCAGTGAATCCCACCTCATCCATCAGATTGTCACAGAGACACCACGACGAGTGTGCCTCAAGTCATGGCAACCTGTTGCCACGCAAGTCCAAGAGCTGCTCTGCACAACACCAACTGACGCTTCTAAGGCCGCCTGGGCCAAGACGAGATGGAGAGACCAGTGGAAGCCAGCGGAACCATCTAGGCTACACCATTACATCGATGACCCCATGGACGTCCCTGGCCAGGTCCTGCCTCGAAAGCAGTGGACAACCTTCAACTGCTTGAGGACAGGCATCGGACGTTATAGAGTAGCATTGAAGAGGTGGGGCCTCGTGGACAGTGCCTCCAATGAGTGTGGGGACCTAAAACAGACAGTGGAGTACATAATCACCAGTTGCCCCAAACACCGGCCACCGAATCAGATTCAGATTCAGATTCAATTTTAATTGTCATTGTCAGTGTACAGTACAGAGACACCGAATGGTGAACGAGGTCTGATTGACCTGGACGATGAGACGTTGGCCTGGCTCCAGAACCCCCGCCCCCACTGGCCCCCAATATTGTAATTGGTGGAGAGGTGGAATATTGCGTTGGGGGACAAGCCCTCCCGTGTGAACCAGGAAACAAACAGGTTCTAGTTCTCATTTAAGTCTATTCAGTAGGTATGTTGCAAAGCCTACCTGCAGCGTCGCTGAAAATCTGTCCCAGCCCGTGTGCGCGATTTTGGCGCCATTTAGAGGGGGGCGGGTTTAAAACGCGATTTTCCCTAAGCTGTTCAAATCGAGGATGTTCAGCCTAGTTAATTATTAATGAAAAATCGCTGGAAGATTCCGTCGCTTTAGCTATTATTACTTTTAACGGCTTTATCTAGTTTAAAAATTAACCTCTAAACCCGCGACCACCGGCAACGGGCCGGATCTCATACAGGGGACAACAGGAAGTAGGCTGTTTATTTTTACATTAAAAAGGGCTTCTTAAGATCCCTTTATACAAAGTTTAATGTTGCGAGTAGCTCATTTGGGCCCATTATATCCCGCAGTATTTTTCTGGGCATTTGAGGGCACAAATCTACCGCAATGTGAACGTTCTAAACCAGCGCGTTCACAGGATCCCACTAGAAAGCTGAATTAAATGGACTTTAATTTACAGCAGTTGAACACTAAACTCCTTCCATTGGCCTATAAATTAATGTAAATGAGATTTAAAAATCATGTTTTATTGTGAATTATTTGTGAATATTATTTGGACACTTAGGCTATTTAAAAATGTTAATCATTTATTAAGAAATGGATAGATGTTTAGATCTAGTAATTGAAGTTTGAAATGAGCTACAATTGGGTAACTAACTAATTATATGCTTTAATTTCAGGTCATCCAAGTAAGATTATTTTATATTTGTTTCAGAATGCTTCATTCTATGATAACTGAAAATTTCATTCAGTTCTCTTAATTTTTAAGAAAGTTATGGGCTTTTGACTGTCCACGATCACAGCTTTTTTGTTATGTCCATAGAAAATCAATAGGGAACAAGATGCTAATTTCCGAGTATGAAAATGGCCATAACCTTTTAAATACTTGAGATATGAAAGTGAATTAGGTGTCAAATTAAACTTCTTTTTATGCTTTATCTGATGGGATAAATTGCAGACTTGATTTTTAAAATCTCAACATTTTGTAACATTGCTATATTCAGAGTCTATATTTCTTGATTAGTACGAGCGTCAAAGGTTATGGAGAGAAGCTAGGAGATTGGAGTTAAGAGGAATGATAGATCAGCCATGATTGAATGACATAGAAGAGTCAATGGGCCAAGTATTCTAATTCTGATCCTGTGATTTGTGAACTTATAAACAGTTATGATTGAGGAATGCTTAGGTAAGAACAAAAACATTTCTTTCTGCTGTGCATTTTGAGCAGGTATTTTATGTGGATGTGATCTCAATGGCTCTCCACTCCGCTCTGGACCACTTGGACAACAAAAACTCATATGTCAGGCTGTTATTCATTGATTACAGCTCGGCATTTAATACAATCATCCCCTCCAAGCTGGTTACCAAGCTCTCAGATCTGGGTCTCTGCGCATTCCTCTGCAATTGGATTCACGACTTCCTCATTCACAGACCACAGTCTGTTCGTATTGGTGAAAATATATCAGCCTCGATAACAATCAGCATGGGAACACCTCAAGGCTGCGTGCTCAGCCCCCTGTTGTACTCACTCCATACTCATGACTGCGTAGCCGGTCGTCGTGCGAACTCCATCATCAAGTTCACTGACGACACCACTGTTGTGGGACGTATCACTGATGGGGATGAGTCAGAGTATAGAAGAGAGATCGACCAACTGACCAAATGGTGCCAGCACAATAACCTGGCTCTCAACACCAGCAAAACCAAGGAACTGATTGTGGACTTTGGAAGGGGTAGGATGGGGACCCACAGTCTCGTTTATATCAACGGGTCGATGGTGGAGAGGGTCAAGAGCTTCAAATTCCTGGGCGTGCACATCTCTGAATATCTCTCCTGGTCCGAGAACACTGATGCAATTATAAATAAAGCACATCAGCGCCTCTACTTCCTGAGAAGATTACGGAGAGTCGGTATGTCAAGGAGGACTCTCTCTAACTTCTACAGGTACACAATAGAGAGCATGCTGACTGGTTGCATCATGGCTTGGTTCGGCAACTTGAGTGCCCAGGAGCGGAAAAGACTACAAAAAGTAGTAAACACTGCCCATTCCATCATCCTCTCTGATCTCCCTACCATGGAGGGAATCTATCGCAGTCCCTGCCTCAAAAAGACTGGCAGCATCATCAAGGACCCACACAATCCTGGCCACACACTCATCTCCCTGTTACCTTCAGGTAGAACGTACAGGAGCCTGAAGACTGCAACGTCCAGGTTCAGGAATAGCTACTTCCCCACAGCCATCAGGCTATTAAACTCAACTGAAACAAAACTCTGAAACATTAGTAGACCATAATCTGTTTTATCTGTTTATTTATTCATGTGTGTATGAATAATAGGGGAGAACCAGTGGATGTGGTGTATCTGGACTTCCAGAAGGCTTTCGACAAGGTCCCACATAAGAGATTAGTATACAAACTTAAAGCACATGGCATTGGGGGTTCAGTATTGATGTGGATAGAGAACTGGCTGGCAAACAGGAAGCAAAGAGTAGGAGTAAACGGGTCCTTTTCACAATGGCAGGCAGTGACTAGTGGGGTACCGCAAGGCTCAGTACTGGGACCCCAGCTATTTACAATATGTATTAATGATCTGGATGAGGGAATTGAAGGCAATATCTCCAAGTTTGCGGATGACACTAAGCTGGGGGGCAGTGTTAGGTGTGAGGAGGATGCTAGGAGACTGCAAGGTGACTTGGATAGGCTGGGTGAGTGGGCAAATGTTTGGCAGATGCAGTTTAATGTGGATAAATGTGAGGTTATCCATTTTGGTGGCAAAAACGGGAAAGCAGATTATTATCTAAACGGTGGCCGATTGGGAAAGGGGGAGATGCAGCGAGACCTGGGTGTCATGGTACACCAGTCATTGAAGGTAGGCATGCAGGTGCAGCAGGCAGTAAAGAAAGCGAATGGTATGTTGGCTTTCATAGCAAGAGGATTTGAGTATAGGAGCAGGGAGGTTCTACTGCAGTTGTACAGGGTCTTGGTGAGACCACACCTGGAGTATTGCGTGCAGTTTTGGTCTCCAAATCTAAGGAAGGACATTATTGCCATAGAGGGGAGTGCAGAGAAGGTTCACCAGACTGATTCCTGGGATGTCAGGACTGTCTTATGAAGAAAGACTGGATAGACTTGGTTTATACTCTCTAGAATTTAGGAGATTGAGAGGGGATCTTATAGAAACTTACAAAATTCTTAAGGGGTTGGACAGGCTAGATGCAGGAAGATTGTTCCCGATGTTGGGGAAGTCCAGGACAAGGGGTCACAGCTTAAGGATAAGGGGGAAATCCTTTAAAACCAAGATGAGGAGAACTTTTTTCACACAGAGAGTGGTGAATCTCTGGAACTCTCTGCCACAGAGGGTAGTTGAGGCCAGTTCATTGGCTATATTTAAGAGGGAGTTAGATGTGGCCCTTGTGGCAAAGGGGATCAGAGGGTATGGAGAGAAGGCAGGTACGGGATACTGAGTTGGATGATCAGCCATGATCATATTGAATGGCGGTGCAGGCTCGAAGGGCCGAATGGCCTACTCCTGCACCTATTTTCTATGTTCTATGTTTCTATGTATATATTTATATAATGGTATATGGACACACTGATTTGTTCTGTATTCATGCCTACTGTATTCTGTTGTGCTGAAGCAAAGCAAGAATTTAATTGTCCTATCTGGGACACATGACTAAACTCTCTTGAATCTTGAATCTTGAATCTTGAAGTGTGGTCATCGTCACATTCTAGTAAATACCATAATCAACTTAAAACAGCATGTTGCCACAGATAGCGAAATCATCTTGGGCAAACTAAACTAAATCACAATCATGTTGAAACAACAGTTGCCACAAATTTGGATGTTAATTGAGGGCGAACATTAATACATTAATAGAGAACATCCCACAATAAGGGAGAATATCCTTGTCCGTTCTCAAGTTCAAGTGAGTTTATTGTCATGTGTCCCTGTATTGGACAATGAAATTATTGCTTTGCTTCAGCACACAGAAGGCATTTACTAGTAGGCATTTACTACAATGAAATGACATAAGATTTGTAATATTTACCTGATCGGACAAGTGGTCTGTTTGCTTTAATAGCAACTGATGAAAAAAAAACACATCTGGCAGTGGAGCACTTCCTTAGTATTGCATTGGTGCATCAGCCTAGATTTTTGTATTTAAGCCCTGACTGGAAATTCAGCTGCAACTTTCATGCTACCTACTGAGGCAGAGATGATTCCTCTACTTGCATTTTAGTTGTGCAACTTCCATTTAATCTACAATTTACTCCAGTTTCATTATCAAATTTTGGACGTAATTTGCAATGCTGGCATTATTTTGCAGATGCTCCATAATATCACACACTGCTAAACCTCGTGACCGATACCAATATGCAGCAAATCAGGTCACCAACTGCTCTGTACAGTGCTGCAACATTTCTAAATTGTTAAATCTGGTGCAGCAGTTCTTTCAATAAGTGGCCTCAAGAAGAACATACTCTAGCTTTACGTGATGTCCAAAGGGCTTAACCTAGTAACGACTGAAACAGTAATCAGGGTGCATACCTTTGCTGCTGTCAGTTTAACAGATTCTATCAGTTTATTAAGAAAACCCTTCCAATGGCCCAATATATTAGCAAACACTAGAGCAGATGTCACAGAGTTCATTGTCTTTGAAAAGGGGTGTCATGAACAACAATGAATAATCTTTTAAAATCTATTTCTTCGAATTGAAATTTAAACAAAATTAGGAGTGACAGATGTTGTGGTTAACAATGAAATGAATGCAGTTGAAGTTTTCTACCCATATTATTTCTGAATTCAGCTGTGTGCTGTTTTTAGGTTGTGATTAATGTGCTCAAATTCCTCATTTGTATTATTTTAACATACCATTGGCCCATTTAAAATAAATAGATCTTGACTGTATATGACATAGCTCAGACAGAGCTTACTGGGAATGCATTACCCAGGGAACCAAGAATAGTATGCAGGAACAAAACAGGCCATCTACGCGTCAACACTACTTGGCTTCTTCATTATTGTGCGGCAAGACTTCAGTCTTTTATTCAAGAGCAATAATCATCCTCATTGCATTGATTCATCTGTTGTTAATGATGAAAGGTCCATGGTGTTGCATTGAGAAAGCACATTAGCTTTCACCTCAAGATGATGAAGCTTTGATTTCAGCCAAAACCAATTGAATGGAAGCATAATTTTTTAATTATCTACAAATTCACTTCCTAAATCTCTATTTTTTGACTAACTTTAAAAAGCTCCTGAAAATGAAGCAGGAAATCGAAGCAGCTGGTGATTAACTTCAGGAAACGGCATGGAGTATATTCCCCAGTCTGTATCAATGGTGCTAAGGTGGAGATGGTTGAGAGCTTCAGGTTTTAGGTGTTAAAAAATAAACGCAGAGCACTGGAGTAACTCAGCAGGTCAGGCAGTATTGCTGGATAACATGGATAGGTGACGTTTTGGGTCGGGACCCTTCTTCAGACCGGAAGCGAGGTGGTGCAGGACAAAGTATGGCATGAAATAGGTGGATATCATGGGAGATGGAGGTTTGATTGGCAGATGGTAGGACAAAGACCAGAGATGAAAAGGTAAAAAAATCTGAGATAATAAGAAAAGGATAAAATGTGAAGCCAGGGGAAGGAATATCGGTGAGAGGGGACAAGGGAACCGTAAGGGGAGAAATGGGTGTGCTTCTAGGTGGAGCATAGGGAATAGAGGAGGGAAAAGGTGGTGTGTATTTGTAGGTTAATTACCTAAAATTGGAAAATTCAAATTTAAGCTACATAAGTGGAATATGAGGTGCAGTTCCTCCAGTTTGGGTGTTTCCTCACTCTGGCAACGGAGGAAGCCTAGGACAGTAAGGTCAGCAAGGATAGGGAGGCACTGCAAATGCTGGTTTAAATCAAAGACTGACACAGAAAGCTGAAGTAATCAGTAGATCAGGCAGCATCTCGGGAGAAAAGGAATACATGATGTTTCGGGTCGAGATCCTTCTTCAGTATGTGATTGGGAAGGAAAGTTAAAATGTCGAGCAACAAGGATATCCAGCAGGCCTTGGCAGACAGAATGTAATTGTTTGTTGAAACAGTCATCTATTATATGCTTCGTTATACCGATGTAAAGGAGGCCATATTGGGAGCCCAATGCATCTTAGAGAAGATGTATGTGAACCTCCATCTCACCTGGAAAGGTGCTAGGGTCCCTGGATGAATGTAAGGAGCAGGTATAGGGACAGGTATTACATCTCTGGTTGCAAAACTTGGTGTAAATATCACCATCAATTGTCCAACCACATTGACACTCGGGCCAAGAAAGCATACCAACTCATCTTCCTCAGCAGACTAAGGAAATTCAGCCTGTCTCCAACGACTCATCACTTTCTATAGATGCACCATATGACACATCCTATCTGGATCCATCATAGCTTGGTACATCAATGGGACTGGCCATGACTGCAAAAAATTACAGAGTTCTGGATGCAGCACAGTTCAGTGGTTTCGATACTGTCACGTGTACCAGGTACAGTGAAATTATTTTTTTGGATACAGCGCAGCAAGACTATCACCATAAATAAGCACAATCCCCCAGTTAGTACAAAATGTCCAGAGCAGCCCACTGAGACAATGTGCAAGAGGTGACATTAGGCACCATTTTACTGTTCCAGATGCAGCTGGCCACAAAGACTCATCACAGTTGTCACCTCCATCCGGTTGCCCCAGGATACGATGTCCATCTTTTTGCATGGCCCTCTTCAGCCCTTGTTCCCCGGGGGAGGGGGGGGGGGGGGGGCACTCCCACAGCTGACCTCAAAGGCACAGAAGGAAAGACCCCTTGGTTCTTCTTACTGAGCATTTTGATTAGTACGGGTGTCAGGGGTTACGGGAAGAAGGCGAAAGAATGGAGTTAGGAGGTATGCAGGAGTAGACTCGATGGTCTGAATGCCTTAATTCTGCCTTATCACTTATGACCTTTGTCCAGCATCCGCACTGTCACTGTTTCCTTCCACCCTCTCTCCGATTCTTGGACGACGGAGCGAGCATCGGCTGGGCTCACTGGGCTTTCCTCTCTCGGCAAGTTCTTGGATCCACGCAGGGAAAGTCGGGCTTGTGGTTGGGATACACCTGCATCTCGCCAGGCTCCAGGGTCGATCCCAGGCTGGTACAGGGCCTCTAGCGGGCCTCCTGCCACCAGTGTGCATGTCGGCCCTCGGTGCGATTCTCTCCTCTCCAGTTCATGGGGCGGGCAGAGGCCGGGCTCAGCCACAACATTTCCGCCTTGGATCACGTTAACGGGGTAACGGGCCAGGCCTGTTGTCGGGCATGGCCACGGCCCATCGGGACATTCATCAATTCGGCAACATTCATCACAGTCCATCACAGCAACTATCCTCCCTTGCAATGACTACATCTATATTTCATGCTACCTCAGGAACGTAGCCAACATAGTCAAGGACCACTCACACCCCTGTCATTCTCTCCTCTCACTTCTTCAGTTGCGTAGAAGATTAAAAGATGTTGAAAGCATGAACTACCAGATTCTTCCTTGTTGATATTAAACTTTTGAACGACCTTTAATTCGCTAAGGATGGAATGCCCGATCTTCCAGTCTACCTCACTGTGGCTTCTGCTTATTTTATTTCTGTAGCTCCAACAGTATATTCTGCATTCTGTTCATTTTCTATTTTACACTACCTGATGTATTCATGAACTGTATGATTTATTTGTTAAGCACACTGTTTTTCATTGTATCTTGCACGCATGACAATACAATACAATACAATACAATACAATACAATACAATACAATACAATACAATACAATACCATTTATTGTCATTTGAACCTCAAATGAAGTTCAAACAAAATTTGGTTTCAAACAAAATTATGGTCATCAAATGTTACAGCGAAAAAACAGAAGAATGGGGTTGAGAGGGAAAGGTAGACCATCCATGATTTAATGGTAGAGAAGATTTGATGGGTTGAATGGCTTAATTCTACTCCCATGTCTTATCATTTGATAATAAACAATATCAACACTTACATCACTGGTTATCTGGCATAAAACCATCTTCTTAGGTTCTGTGGCATTGTATTTTGCTTGAAAGATCCTCTAAAGATTTTGGAACACTTGTTTCATTTAAGTTATATAGTGCCATAATGCTAAAGTTGTTGCCTAACAGCGGCAGAAATCCCGGTTTGATCCTGACCACAGGTGCTTTCTACGGAGTTTGTAGGTCCTCCCTGTGACCCCGTGGGTTTCCTTCAGGTGCTCTGGTTTTCTCCCACATTCCAAAGATATGCAGGATCGTAGGTTAATTGGCTTCTTTAAAAAGTCCCTAGTGTGTAAGATAGAACTAGTTTATAGGTGAGTGTTGGTCGGCATTGCCATGGTAGGCCGAAGGACCTGTTTCCACGCTTTAAACTAAACTAATCTAAACTAAATGGAAGATGTTGAATATATCCAAATCAAAAGTTCCAATCCATGATACCTGACACAATGAGACCTTGCTTCATTCCTCCTTACAATTAGAAATGCTTGACATTTGTTTTATAACCCTCAGTCCCAGGCAATAGATGACAAGGAGAAATGAAAGGCAGCATTACAAACAAATTTTGCTTCTCTCAAGACATCACAAGTGCTCATAAAACCATCAACCTTGTTGTACATGTCCTTGTTAGATTCTGCAATAAGAATTTATGGAATGTAACCAAAGGAGGTGATAAATAACTATGCATGTTGACACAGAAACTTGCATAAGAGTAAATTAGAATTTAATGTACAGTGTCAAAAAAAAAAATGGAATATGCAAAAACTAGTGAGTGATCAGTATTCTTGTTAAGTTGACTTTGGAATTAATTTTCATAGTTTCCCAAAGGTAGCAGTACATGTGGACAGGATGGAGCGAAGGTAACACAGTGCATTCGATTGACTGATCTGTGGAAAAGTAAAAGGAGGTCAGCTACACAGTAGCATTAAAATGTTTACGTATGTGTTTTTACCAATAGTACAACATTTCCTTTGTGGGTTATGAGCCCCCTCCAAACCATGCACAGTTAAGTTAGGTTGACGGTTGACACTCGAGTGCAGTGGTAAATGAGGGAGCGCTTCACCATCTTTAAGTGAGATGTTATCCAAGGTTCTGGTTGCCATTTAGATAATCCAGGGGCAATATTCAAAGAGCCAGCTCGGCATCTTGGTCATTCTCTAACTCAAGTTGCTTGTGGGATTTGCTGTGTATAAATTGACTAATCAGATTGCCAAAAAACAAATTTCCTTCATCGAGGTTCCTTGATTGTAAATTTGCAAACATCCCAAGGATACAAAGTCTGTGCCTTGACAAAACTGCTCACACTAAATTATACCTTTCTAGGTGATGTGAGACTTGATTTACAAGTGCAGGCTTCCATGCTACATTAGTTATACCCAGCACACTTACTAAATTGCAATTCCCCACCACGGTGTAGAACAGCTATAACTGGTACAGAATCAGGCAGGGTCAGCGCCAGAGTTAGAAGATTTTAATCTTTTTCAAAATGAAATGCCTTGGCTCATCCTGATTACTGTGGGAAGGAGCCTCTCAATATTGATATGGAAATGATAATGCTCTCTTCTGCCAACAGAACTCCAGTGCATCAACCATGTCATCATAAAGTGTATTAAGTAAAGCAGCTGACTGCATTTAGACTTGAGAGCACTCTATTAAATAGACATGTTAAGGTTTCATAAATTGCTGCAGGCCAGTCATCATTTCTATTCTTTACATTTCCAAGGGGAATTTTTACAAACTCCTTTCCCCTTCTCCAAGATGGGAGTCATAGCAGCTTAATAATTTATTACCGAATTAAAAGATAAAATCCTTCTGTCACCACAATTTATTCCAGGTGGTTCCCATTGTATAAAACGGGTCACATCACGTGAAATCCTACCTACCTTTTATTTTAAAAGGCCCATTAGTGTCATTCTGACCCATGGAGATCCTCACTGTAAATTTTGTCTTATTCATAACACTATTTTTGCTAACTCCCAACATCCTGTCCATTCTATTTCTATGTTTGATGGCTGATGTTTGCTCCTACATAAGTCACTTTGCATTAAGAACATTACAACTCACACTCAAGCATATTTTGGCATCCCTATCTTTGTAACCATCTTCTCTCCATAACCCCCTCAGGTAAACAATCCAGTGCTTAATCACTCCGTTCTTAAACCCTTCCTAAACCTTACCACTCATCTTACCACAACCCTCCAAAAACTCTGTGTACAAAGGAACTGCAGATACTGGTTTACACTGAACATACTGAGCGGTATGAACAGTGATTTCTCTATTTTCAATGTTAATCCAGCATTTTGTGTCTATCCTCCAAAAGCATTGCTCTTTCATCGGGCATTTACTTATCAGCCTTAAGCGATGGGGGTCAATGTACTGTATGTTTTTGTTTGCTAATAACATTGAACATTTTGCACAATTCAGGGTGATGTGAATGGAAGTTGTTGTAGCAGTTTGCCATAGAAAAATAATGGGTGATTTGTGAAATGTGTCTGTCATACATATTTCACTGAAATAGGCTTTGTTGCAAAATGGATTCAATTTCTGACTGGCTTGCTTGCTAATTTTAACTGATACAATGCTGTGGGCACCCAGGGACTATTTACCACATTAAAGATGCTACACAAAAGTTGTCGCCATGGTCAATTATCAAGAAGCATCTGCTGAGGAGGAAGGCAAAGTAATGTTACTGCCTATAACCACCTTATTAACCTATTCATTTAATGAGATAAGGGCTGAATTGTTGAAAACATCAGCTCGTCTGTTTCTCAGTTGGGCAATTCAAAGCAACGGTTGTGTTTAATGGCAATATTGATACCACTAAACTTTGCTAATGAAATTGCTTCATTTACAGTGTGATGATATTGAGCGGGCTGTGGGTTTGCAAATCAGGGAATTGCTTCAAGTATACACACAAAATTGGTATTAGTGCTAACAGTTTTGTTATCTGAGAATACAATGGACCAACTGCTGAGCAGTGTTCTATTGAGTAGCTGAAAGATTCAGGGCTAAACCACTCAATATGATACTAGTTAACTAGAACTGCAATATCTGCATATTTTCCCCATCTCCTTGCAACATAGGAGACCATTTCATTCCACTGTGTCCCAACCAGTTCTCAGAGCAATTCTATTTCAGATTCATTAATATTCCCCTCGCATTCCATCAATTCTCCACAAATTCTACCACATACATATGCGCAAGCTGCAATTTACACTGGCCAATTCACCTACCACCTCACATGTCCTTGGGATGTGGGAGGAAAATAGAGTGTTCAGACAAAAACTGCTCATAATCATCGAGCATACAAAAAGGCCATTCAGTTCATGTCTGGACATGAAAATGTTGTCAGTACTCCCACCGCTTATGGAGCTCTCACTTAGATTCCATCCAAATATCTTACCCCTTACTCTAAATCAACCCTCCAGTTTTTATTTACCTCCGATACTACTTTTGTGTCTTACTAACTTAATTGAGATTTTTGTGAATATGAACAAAATGATTGATGACAGTGGTGTTGTATTTTAGTAAGGCTTTTGATAATGTCCCTCATGGTAGGCTGATCCAGAAGATTAAGATTCATGGGATTCACAGTGACTTGATTGTATGGATTCAGAACTG
Source organism: Leucoraja erinaceus (assembly GCF_028641065.1). Classification (NCBI taxonomy): domain Eukaryota; kingdom Metazoa; phylum Chordata; class Chondrichthyes; order Rajiformes; family Rajidae; genus Leucoraja; species Leucoraja erinaceus. Next base: position 17,920,478 of record NC_073382.1, read on the forward strand.
GCTTATTCAGTATCAGTATATCTTTATTGTTATTTCCTGAGTACTCACATACCCAGAGGAAACAAAAAAACGTTGCTCAACCAGTGTCCATTCAGTGTGCAGTACAAATAACAACAAGTAAATAGAAATAAAAATACATATACATAGGATTTGCAGCTAATGCAGTTAATTCATAGTTGTTGTGGAAGGAAGATATTCTGGCTGGATAGATATGCAGTGCAGGAGTAACTCAGTGGGTCCGGCAGCATTTTTGGAGAAAAAGGGTGGGTGACATTTTGGATTGGGACCCTTCTTCCCGACCCAAAATGTCACCCATCTCCAGAGATGCTGCCTGTCACGCTGAGATACTCCGGCACTTATGTCCATCATTGGTATAAACCAGCATCAGCAGTTCTTTGTTTCTATACTATGGCTGGAGTTCTGTGACTAGTGAAGTTCTGGAGAGATCTGTGCTGGGAGTGTGTTGCTGTTGGTGATACATATAAATGACTTGGAAGTAAATGTAGATGGCTTGGTGAGTAAGTAAGACACCAAAATTGGAGGAGTTGCAGATAGTGAGGAAAGCTGTCAGAAGATACAGTGGGATACAGAGCAGCTGGAGAAATGGCAGTTGGAATTTAATCTGAATAGGTGTGAGGTGTTGCACTTTAGGAAATTGAATGCCAAGTGAGAATATACAGTTAATGGCAGGACCCCTAACAGCATTGATGTGCAGAGGGATCTTGGAGACCAAGTTCATAGCTCACTAAAGGTGGCAGCTTATATAAACAGGGTAGTAAAGTAGGTGTACGGTATGCTTGCCTTCATTGCTAGGGACATTGAGTAAAAGAGTCAGGAAATCATGATGCAGCTCTACAAGACTTTGGTTAGCCGCATTTCGAGTATGTGGATCACGTACAGGCAGATGAGATTGGTTTAACATCATGTTTGGCACAAACATTGTGGGACAAAGGGGCAATGTTTGTGATTTACTGTTCTATGTTCAATGTTCTATGTAGATTTTAACAAGGTCTTTGACAAGGATCTGCATGGCAAACTGATCTGAATGTTAACTCACATGGAACTGTTAATTCTGGTCAAATTGGAGATCCAGGACACTAAAATTGAGTGAAGGCTTCTGGGTTGCTAGGCATTAGGCCATGTGCCTTTGCAGAAATGGGACAAGCTGCAGAATGATGCCAGCTTGTCTGGAGCCTAGATAAGAGTAGCAGGGAGTGGATGGGACATCTGCAGGTTTCTTGAATATCTGGGCAAATGTTGCTATGTTTGCTTCAAACCAGAAGCTCCATTTGAATACATTGTATTAGCTACTGTATTATTGGGTTAGGAAAATGTCTATCATGTACTATGTTAATTGATATCTGTTATTGGACTGTAAAGAGACCATCCCCATATGGTTCGGCCCCTCAAGGTACGGGGACCTATAAAAGGTAGTTCCCACGAGGTCCGATATCGATCTTCTGGGAGAACGCTTAGGACTGCGTGACCTTTTGGAGTGTCTTTGCTTGCATGAGACTAGAAGGGCTTGGCCAAGCAGATACAAGGTTCAAACCCGCGATGGTTAGGTATAGTAGAGGGGAACTGTTATTGTGTTTTTCCAAAATAAAGTTTAGATGAGCCAGTGCTTGACTGAGTATCTTATTGACTGAAACTAGAAAGGGGAAGCTTAGAACGAGCTATTTAATATGGGGGCTTATTGGGCACAAGTTTGAGATTAAGGGTGTTGATCTGTTTTGATCGCGAGTGCAGAAATTGGCGCCACTGGGCGGTTTTCACATTGATTTTCAGCACTTCGCTAGTTGGAGGGAAAGGGTCCCAACGAGATCATAGAACATTCTAGCAAGCACGGGGCACGGGGGGGGGGGGGGGGGGGGGGGGGGGGGGGGGGGGTGGATAGCACTCCTTTGGGTTAGGGGCACATAAAACCAGGGTGAGGAGAAGCTCAAATCTTGGTCGTAGTTGACAGAATGCAGCTGCTTAACAGGAGCCAAAAGCACATCCTGTCCCAGATTTGGTATCCAATTGGTGGGGTATCGAAATACAAGTCTGGTTTATGTGAAGCTAAGCGGTGAAGCATTTGACCTGTCGTTGCTTGGAAACCTGATTGGAAAGGTGCTTTCCGAAAATCGGCATCGATTGCCAGCGTGAATATGCTAGGCGCTGACACCCGGTGCCAAGCAGGTGGAAAGGAAATCCTTTTGAAGAGGTAAAATCTAGGTTGGTTGGAGGCCAAGCCTGTGTGAAGATATCTGAATCCCTCCATGAAGTGATGGACGAGGAATCTCGTGAAGGCACTGGGCTCAGTGGATAGAGTATAGATTGGCTGAGAATACTCTAGTCCATTCGAGATTTCATTGGGCAATTTAGTTTGAATTCGAGAGCCCGCGTATTTGGAGTGGTACGCACCAAAATTAGTTGGTCCGAGAACGAGCTTAGATTGATAGATTTAGGGTGTTAGATAATTGAAGTAAAAGTGCTTTTGAATTGAATATTTGTATTTGTTTAAAACGGGATTGTAATATTGTTAGAATCCGATTCGTCTTGGTTCGATCAGGGTTTGTATTCTTTCGATCGCTGTCGGGGGAGTAGTCGTTCCATTGACCGAGTACACCACGAGGAGGATTTATTAGGATGTGATTCATCATCATAATAAGTGGATGGTCGTAGTTTATATTGGGGCGTGTCTTGGTTTACTTGTAATTGGGGGAATAATTTCTTGTTTGATTATAGTTTTACTTGCGTGGTTCGGGTTAATTTGTCTGTGTGAACTTAAAGTGTTCTGAGTGGGAGAGATTGCTGCTAAAATTTAAATATTAAGAGCTGGAGCCTTAGTTTGGGAAAGCGGAGATTCTTTGTTTGAAGGCTGAGAGTTGAATGAAGTGATCGTGATCGAGCTGATAAGAAAGTTGTGAGCGCGATTGAATAAGAGCGATTGAGTCGAACAATTGAATAGAGCGACTGAAAGTAATGATTGAATAATGGTTGGGAAAGATTGAAGGAACAATTGTGTGAGAGGGTGTGAATCTGCTAGACGTTAGTCATTGTGTGGGAGCGATTGCAGTGGCCTTGGAGTCTGAAAGGAAGGAGTGAGTATTGAATAGATGTGAGTGCTTTGAATCTTATCTGTTTTGTTCTATTGTGCAGGAAAATGGGGAATGTACCAAAAAAAGACCTATCAAATATTCCTGAAAGTCCGATAAGAATAATTTGTGAGAAAATTTCCCATAAAGCAGAGAGATTAAGAAAATTATCGGGAAAATTAAATAAAGTTTTGAGGAACAAACTTTGGCCGATAGGTGGGCTAAAGTCTATAGTAGGAATAACCTACATAGAGACAATTGTTAGACAATATGAAAACAGTGAAGGAGGGTACGAACCTGTTTAAATATGGAGAATGTTCTTCACTGAAATGAAAGTAAATAAAGAAGTCGTTCTGCTTTTGATTTTATGAATGGCAGCGTTCAAGTTAGGGGTTAGAATGGAAAAGGAGAGAACTGGTTCTTTTGTAGACATTCTGGACCAGGGAAAGGAAGATAGTAAAAGCCAACAGCAGGAGCATGAGCAGAAGAGAACAGAGAACATCAGCATTTAAAAGATAAATTACTGAGATGGCTCTTAAAGGGTATGTGCCAACTAAAATCGATTGATTGATTAAAATTGACAACATATGGAGATTGATTGATTAAATTTGAACAGCTGGGAATTCTACAGGAATTGGAATGGAATTGTGTTATCGACCACAATGCTCTGGAATGAGAAGAGTGAGATGGACCCTCAAACTTAAAATATTAAATAGAAGGCCGAGACTGAATTTGGTTGAATTGAAACATTTTTCATGGTTTGCTTTAAATAAGAGTGACACCTGTAGGGAAATCTGGACTGAACCCAGCTGAAATTTATATGAGAAACCATCATCAGATATACATGTTATAACATTGTGTGAATACGGAGAGGGCTGATTAGTGTTGATCCTAGAATAGTAAAGAGTATATTATAGAACAGAAAAGTAATAGGAATACAGTGATATAGCAGAATATAGTAATAGCTATAGTGAAATGGAAAAGGGATAGTATTGACTGAAGAGAATTACAGTGGAATGTATGGGAAAGCATTAGTGCATGAATGGTAACTTGTTTTGACCCAAGTTTTTCAGGAATTATCGATTATAGGTTCGACTATGGAAAGGGATGGAAGAATCGGCAATAACACAGATGGAGGGAATTTGTGCACACTAAAACTCGGGAGGTGAAGACCCATCAGACGGAAATTGTGAAGCTATGCCCACGGAAACTCGGGAAGCTTGACAAGATTCTGGGAAGAAACATCATTGTCTTGTTGTTGTTAATAGATGGAGAATGTAATAGTCACACATTTGTATATCTGGCTATCTGATTATCTGATTATTTGGTTATCATAAATGATGGTTTATCATATATGATAAAAGGAAGGTATGTTAATTTTGGTCAAATTGGAGATCCCAGGACACTAAAATTGAGTAAATGCTTCTGGGCTGCTAGATCATTTGGTCAATTTAAATGTGCTTTCTGCAGAAATGGGACAAGCTGCAGAATGTTGCCAGCTTGTCTGGAGCCTAGATAAGAGTTGCAGGGAAAGAATGCAACATCTGCAGATACTTACAATTAGGTGTAAATTGCATGAAACGGATTGGGTGAATGCAAACCAGACATACACATTGTAAATATTGTTGCAAAGATTTACTTTGCTAGATGTTGATTGGGTAAAGTGTTGAGCCTTGTCTGGGTTTCTTGAACATCTAGGCACATGTTGCTTAATTCATCTCTGTTAATTTGCATCTAGAAACTTCGTCAGAAATATTGTATTAGTTACTGTATTATTGTGTTGGAGAAATGTTTGTCTTGTACTGTGTTAATCGATATCTGTTATTGGACTGTACAGAGACCATCCCCATATGGTTGGGCCCCTCAAGGTTCGGGGACCTATAAAAGGTAACTCCCGCAAGGTCCGATGTTGATCTTCTGAGAGAACGCTTAGGACTGCATGCCCTTTTGGAGTGTCTCTGCTTGCACGATGATAGAAGGGCTTGGTCAAGCAGATACAAGGATCGAACCCGCGGTGGTTAGGTATAGTAGAGGGAAACTGTTATTGTATTTTTCCAAAATAAAGTTTAGATGCGCAAGTGCTTGACTCAGTATTTTATTGACTGAAACTAGACTGGGGGGAAGCTTAGAACGAGCTATTTACAGAGCCAAAAGCGTGATAGCGGAGGGTTATTGGAGGGAAAAGCATGATAGTGGAGCATGATCGTGGAGGGTTATTATTCAAGGTAGGGAACAAATGATGTGCTACAAGGATCTGCACTGCTTCAATCCGAAGGTAGACCCAAAAAGCTGGAGTAACTCAGCATTTCAGTCAGCATCTCTGGGGAAAAAGAATAGTTGACTTCGGAATAGGAAAGGAATAGTTTAATTTGGTTCAAGACCCTTCATCAGACTGCGGGTCAGGGGAGAGGGAACAGAGAGATATGAAAGGGTACATACTGATTCACTGTTGTTTGTCATTCATATTAATGTTTAGAATGCAATGTTGTTAATATGGTTAGTAAGTTTGCAAATGAGACTAAAATTAGTGATGTGTGGACAGGAAGAAGTTAATCTAGGTTTACAAAAAGATCAATTTAGGAAGTGGGTCAAGAAATGGCAGATGGAGTTCAACTCAGACAAATGAGTGGTATTGCATTTTAGTAAGTTAAACCAGGATAGGACTTGTTAGAGTCTTAGAGAGTGTTGTAGAACAAAGAGAACTTGGGATGCAAGTACAGAACATAGTTCCCTGAAAGTGACTAAACAGATAGGCAGAATGGTGAAGGCGGCATTTGGTACCCTTGCCTTTATCAGTTAGGGCATTAAGTATAGGTCATACTTAGGCCATAACCTTCCATTCCCTTCCCGTCCATATAACTATCCAATTTATTTTTAAACGATAAAAACGAACCTGCCTCCAGTGAAGGTGGTGGAGGCAGGTTCGTTTTTATCGTTTAAAAATAAATTGGATAGTTATATGGACGGGAAGGGAATGGAAGGTTATGGTCTGAGCGCAGGTATATGGGACTAGGGGAGAAAATGTGTTCGGCACGGACTAGAAGGGTCGAGATGGCCTGTTTCCGTGCTGTAATTGTTATATGGTTATAAGTACAGGAGTTGGGATGTCATGTTTCAACCATGTTACAAGTGGTTTGTGAGACTGCATTTGGAGTATTGTGCATAGTTCTGTTGCTCCTGGGATCTGAATGTCATTACGATTTGCTGCAGAAAAAAAAATTGTTGTGCGTCATCAGGTCTGGATCGCTTGAGTTATAAGGAGAGGCTGGTACTTTTTCTCCCCACAGCGTGTGAGGTCGAAGGATGATATGAGAAAGATATTAAATCAAGAGAACCATAGACAAGGTAAATGGTCACAATCTTTTTTTCCTGGGAAGGAAAGATTAAAACTCTGGTGCTATATGTACAGAGTTTGTACTTTCTCCCTATGGCCATGTGGGTTTACTCCGGCTCTCCAGTTTCTTCTCACATCATTATTATTGTTAATTCTTTATTTCGAACAGAATAAAAGAATAAAAAGCAAGTGTGAAACAGCATACAAAAAACAAAACAAGAATATTTATAACATTTCATAAACAATATCTATAAATAAATGAAATTGTATGTGTCCGAAAAGGAGCAGGAAGAAGCCAAAGCTTATTAATTCCCACCCCTTATTCAATTGCTTATAATTATCTTATACAAATTTAGCAGCTATATGTACACCAGCAGCTATATGTACACCAAATTATTTACATTTATACACTAATCAAGTATTTACAAAGCCAAAAAAGAGAGAAATAAAACATAAAAAGAAAAAAGAAAAAAAAAAATCCCTCATATACTATACGGTATCTTAGTCATATATACAACCCATCACCCTATAATCACCCTTCCCAATACAATCAGTATAACAAATATCCCACTCACAATCACCTATCCTCTTCCCAATATCCTTTTAAAAAAGTGTTTTTGTACATCTTTTTAAACGGAATTATGTTTGTGCTACGTTTTATCTCCTGTTCCAGACTATTCCACAAATTCACATCACAGATTGCTATGCACATACTTTTAAGAGTTGTTCTGACATTGAGTTTTTTTTTAAATTATGTTCCCCTCTCAAATTATACCCACCCTGTCTTTCCATAAACAGTTTTTGTATATTTCTTGGAAGTAAATTATTTCTTGCTTTGTACATGATTTGCCCAGTCTTAAATTTAACCAGATCGGTGAACTTCAGTCTATGTCACTTTAAGAATAATAAATTGGTATGTTCAAGATATCCAACGTTATTGATAATTCTTTTTGCTCTTTTTAGTAATTCTGAAGACACGCAGGTTTGCAAGTTTCTATAAAATGGTTTCTATAAAATGTCCCTAGTGTGCAGAATAGAACTAGTGTACTGGTGATCGCTGATCGGCGTGGGCGCGATGGGCTAAATAACCTGTTTTCACACTGTATCCTTAAACCAAAATAAAACTAAACATTTAGATAGGTAGCTGGGTTCCAAAATGCTAGAGTAACTCAACAGGTCAGGCGGTATCTCTGAAGAAGGAATAGGTGATGTTTCAGGTCAAAATGGTGTAAACCAGCATCTACAGTTCCTCCCTACACAATCAGGCAGGTACAGAGATAAGAACAATTCTGATGGCTATGGGTCAAACCTGGTCAAATTGGTCGGAAGTTATCAATTCTGTATATGTTTTTTAGTTTAGGGGTACAGCGCAGAAATAGGCCCTTTGGCACACCGAGTCCGCACCGACCAGCGATCTCCGCACTTTAACACTATCCTATACACACTAGGGACAATTTACACATACATCAAGCCAATTAACCTATATTTATGTACATATTTGGCGTGTAGGAGGAACTTGAATATCTCGTAGAAAACCCACGCGGTCACGGGGAGAACATGCAAACTCCGTACAGACAGTACCTCTAGTTGGGATCGAACCCGGGTCTCCAGTGCTGCAAACACTGTAAGGCAGCAACTCTACCACTGTGCCACCGTGGCTGCCCATCTTTAACTCTAACATCTGCCTGAACATGCAAAAAAATATCTTCACTTGTAAATCTCCTTTAAACTTTACCCCTCACCCTGAAGCTCTGCCTCCTGGTATTTCACATTTCCACCTGGGAAATAAACCAGCCATCTGCCCTTTTCATTTACTTATGTGAATGGTGGCCAATTAGGTATTATCTGAATGGTGGCCGATTAGGAAAAGGGGAGATGCAACGAGACCTGGGTGTCATGGTACACCAGTCATTGAAAGTAAGCATGCAGGTGCAGCAGGCAGTGAAGAAAGCGAATGGTATGTTAGCATTCATAGCAAAATAATTTGAGTATAGGTGCAGTGAGGTTCTACTGCAGTTGTACAGGGTCTTGGTGAGACCACACCTGGAGTATTGCGTACAGTTTTGGTCTCCTAATCGGAGGAAAGACATTCTTGCCATAGAGGGAGTACAGAGAAGGTTCACCAGCCTGTTTCCTGGGATGTCAGAACTTTCATATGAAGAAAGACTGGATAGACTCGGCTTCTATTCACTAGAATTTAGAAGATTGAGGGCGGATCTTATAGAAACTTACAAAATTCTTAAGGGGTTGGACAGGCTAGATGCAGGAAGGTTGTTCCCGATGTTTGGGAAGTCCCGAACAAGGGGTCACAGTTTAAGGATAAGGGGGAAATCTTTTAGGACTGAGTTGAGAAAACCATTTTTCACGCAGAGTGGTGAATCTCTGGAATTCTCTGCCACAGAAGGTAGTTGAGGTCAGTTCATTGGCTATATTTAAGAGGGAGTTAGATGTGGCCCTGGTGGCTAAAGGTATCAGGGGGTATGGAGAGAAGGCAGGTACAGGATACTGTGATGATCAGCCATGATTATATTGAATGGCGGTGCAGGCTCGAAGGGCCGAATGGCCTACTCCTGAACCTATTTTCTATGTTTCTATGTTAAATCCCAGCAAACTATTCAGAGCTGACACACCCTACTGTAGACTGTGGGAGTATCTTCAACCCATAACTGCAAATTAACACTGTACCTACGGCATTGTAGAAATCACCTGCACTCCATGAATAAAGACAATCTTTTGTGCGAGATGAACTGTAAAGTTAAACAGAGAGGGTGGAAATAGAAATGATCTTTTACACATGCTAGTGGAACACTTTTGCTCAAAGCGCTGCCACATTTATCAGAACAAAATAATGGCTTTATACAGTGGTTCCACCCACTTCATTGTTGACAGAGACCTCTGATGACCTCAATTATAGGAACAGCTTATTGAATTTCAGAGAAGCATCATATAAGGGAATGACTTCAATCTAACTTGAGATTCAGCCTGAAGCCTCTTGAATTTGGGAAACAAAACATTGTGTGGACCTGGAGATCTGCATACAACACAATTTCCTGGTGATAGGGGACATGCAAGTTGCCCTCAGGCTGACTTGCCATTATGTGTCAACAATTGAGATGTTTCTACTCCAAGTGCTCTCCAGAATCTGCAGAAATTTGGCCTATCATTCACCCCAGAAGCGACTGATCAGAAATGGAAACAAGAAATCCTCCATCCCAAGGGACAACCTGAATGAATGAATGAATATGTTTACTGGGCAAGTATTCACATACAAGGAATTTGCCTTGGTGCTTCGCCCGCAAGTGACAACATGACATACAGTGACAGTTAAGAATGATACATAAAACATTAACACTAAAACTCTATTGATTAAGCATGTGAATTAAATGACATGCCAGAGCAAAAGGAGGCTACAGATGTTTGGTAATTGACTAGAGCTGCTACTCGTGGGAAAAAAGCAGTTTTGATGTCTGGCTGTGGCAGCTTTGACAGTCCGGAGTCGCCTTCCAGAGGGAAGTGATGTAAAGAGTCTTTGGTCAGGTTGAGTGAGGTCAGAGATGATCTTACCCGCTTGCTTCCTGGCCCTTGCAGTGTACAGTTCATCAATGGAGGGAAGGTTGCAGCTAATAACCTTCTCAGCTGATCCGACAATTCGCTGCAGCCTCCGGGTGTCGTGCTTGGTGGCTGAGCCAAACCAGACCATGATGGAGAAGGTGAGGACAGACTCTGCGATGGCCGTATAGAATTGGACAATCATTGCCTGTGGTAGATTGTGCTTCCTCAGCTGCCGCAGGAAGTACATCCTCTGTTGTGCCTTTTTGACTGTGGAGTCGATGGTAACCCCCACTTAAGGTCCTTGGAGATGATGGTCTCCAGGAACTTAAAAGACTCCACAGATCTGACTGATGGTGAGTGGGGTGAGTGGGGTGAGGGGAGAGGGAGCTCTCCTAAAGTCTACAATCAATTCCACTGTCTTAAGAGCATTGAGCTCCAGGTTGTTGCGATGGAACCAGGACGCCAGCTGTGACACTTCCTGTCTGTAGGCAGATTCCTCCCCATCCTGGATCAGTCCGATCAGGGTTGTGTCATCAGCAAACTTGAGTAGCTTGTCAGAGGAGTCAGTGCAGGTGCAGTCATTGGTGTAGAGAGAGTAGAGGAGAGAGGAGAGTACGCAGCCTTGCAGTGCTCCTATGCTGAGGGTTTGCGGGTCCGAGATGTGCTTTCCCAGCCTCACATGCTGCTTCCTGTCTGTCAGGAAGCTGGTGATCCACCGACAGAGGGGTTCAGGCGCAGTCAACTCGGAAAGTTTGGAATGTAGTAGCTCTAGCCCAATGGTGTTGAATGCAGAGCTAAAATCAACTAACAAAATCCTCACATAGGTCCCCTGGCAGTCTAAGTGCAGGCCCAGGTTGCCTGCGTCATCCACAGATCTATTGGCCCGATATGCAAACTGCAGAGGGTCCAGCAGGGGGTTTGTGATATTTTTCAGCTTGGCCAGCACAAGCCTTTCAAGGGTTTTCATGACTACAGTGCGACAGGTCTGTAGGCATTAAGACCAGTAATCCTTGCCTTTTTGGGTACATGGACAATAGTGAAGACTTTGAAACAGGCAGGGTCAGTGCAGGTTCGCGGGGACTGGTTGAAAATATTTGTGAAGACCGGTGCCAGTTGCTCGGCACAGAACTTGAGAGTAGAGGGGGATAAGTTGTCCGGTCCTAGAGATTTCCAGCTTTTCTGTCTCCTGAAAAGCCTCTCCACCTCCTCTATTTTTATTGTTGATGATGGAGAAATTATGTTTCAAGAAAAGAGGGTGTGAAGTGGTGATTGGGGAGGGGTGAATGTGAAAGGGTCCAGTCTCTCAGACTGGAGTCTTGCTTTAGGTATGTGTGAAGTGGTGAATGGGGAGGAGTGGTTGCAGAAGGGCCCATTCTTTGCAGACTGGGGTCTGGCTGTGTTTGTTGGGGAGGGGGTACCAGGGTTACGTTTCTGCTTGTAAAACCTGCAGTGGAATTTATTCAAGTCGTTGGTCAGCTGACTATTGTCCAAAGAACGGGGGGCTTTCCTCTAGTAGCTGGTGATTTCTTGCAAGTCCTTCTAAACTGAAGAAGAGTCATTAGCTGAGAACTTGTTCCTTGACTTCTCAGAGTACCTTTCCTTGGCAGCTCTGATTCCTCTTCTCAGCTTATACTTGGCCTGCCTGTAGAGGTCTGCATCCCCGCTCCTGTAGGCCTCCTCTTTAGACTGTCGGAGATGTCTGAGTTCTGCAGTAAACCAGGGTTTGTTGTTGTTGTGACATGCCACACACAAACAGAATAGCCTGCCCAATGAGCACATGCTGAATATCATCAAGCACCCATTTACACAAATATTATTTATTCTCCACACATTCTGTTATTCATCTGTACACTCAGACCACTTTATAACGGCCTATTAACCAACCGATACAAACATCTTTGCAAAACGATACAAACAAAATCATGAGAGACCTCTTCCACCCCTGCAACGGACTGTTCCAGCTGCTATGGTCAGGCAAACGCCTCCGTTGCCATGTAGTGAGAACGGAGAGTTTGAGAAGGAGTTTCTTCCCAGAGGCAATTCGGACTGTAAACGCCTATCTCACCAGGGACTAACTCTACAGAACATTTTTCCTTCTATTATTTATTATGTAAAAGAATATGTGTGTTATGATTGTGTTCATAATTTGTTTGGTTGTTTTGTTGTTTGTCTTTTGCACAAAAGTCCGTGAGCATTGCCACTTTCATTTCACTGCACATCTCGTATGTGTATGTGACAAATAAACTTGACTTGACTTGACTTGACTTGACTTTGGTGAGTGGGGAGGAAACAATATACAGTCACAGGGAGCATGTGTAAAGTCCACACCAAGAGCGCAAGGTCAGAATTGATCCCGGGACTCTGGTGCTGTGTGGCAGCAGCTCCATTAACTTCACCACCCTTCAGAAGCAACTATTCTAAAAAAAAAAGGATGTGACTCAACGCAGAGTAGACAAACGGGGCTAATTAAATTTTAAATGTCATTTGTAGTTCCAATAAAATATATCACTTGTTTTATCCGTTAAAAAGGCAATGCAAAGATATTATTGCATTCACTAGACTGTGCATAATTTAAAAGCAATTGGAAATAACATGCAATAATATGCACTTTTCTAGTCATCTGATTTCAAAGGGGAATCATTAATTTGTAAAAATTGCAATATTACTTAATTTGCCACTGCGATTATAATTGCTGAAGTAGAATGTTAACAAATTGTATGGCATGCAACATCCAGAAGAAACATATTTACACCTGTTGGTATTCCCTTTATGACAGATGAGAGCAAGAATGGTTCCCTTGGATGTAATGAGCTGCATCTTACATGATTTTATTTAGAAATCATTTGACAAATGTCTGGATTTACAGCACAACATGATACTGAACTGCAGGGACTATTTTCAGCAGACATTACAGCTATGATTAAGATGATTATAATTTATTATAATTTGATTTCCTTGCAAAACCACAGCGTTTGAACAATCTGCCTTCCAAAATACAATCAGTATCTATAACCAAGGTGAGAAACCTTAACCTAATTTTAGATTGGAGAGGCTGGGGATGTTCTCTGTGCAGCCACAGAAGTTGAGAGGAAATTTGGCCAAGGTGTACAAGGTCATAATGGATTTAGATGAGGTAGAGGAAAGCTGTTTTTATTATAAAATAGCTCAAGGTCAGGGGATTTATATTTGAGGAAAAAATACCAGATACCAGATGGAGAAGGTGACAACGCAGGGTTTTGACCCGAAACATCATCGATTCCTTCCATCCAGAGATGCTGCCTGTTCCGCTGAGTTACACCAGCATTTTTGTTTATCTTCATTGTATACCAGCATCTTCAGTTGTTTCCTGCACAAAGAATAGCAAAGATCTGGAACACACTATATGCCAAGGTAACAGAGAGACAATCAATCAGTCTGTATTGTTTGAACTCAGTGGGTCCTCATTTCCATACTGTAATTCCATAACTCTTCAATAGGGAATTGATAGACACCTTAAAGAAAATAATTTGCAGGATAGAATGGCTAATGAGCATGCAGCATAATCGTGCAAGGACTGAATGGCCATTGCAATAATAATTTAGTGATTCCACAATAACCTGCTATTGAATTAGCTGATAGTTGTCTTTTAATTTCAGTCCTACCATCTGCCTATAAAACACACTCCCCTTCACTCCCTCCTCACCTGATCCACCTACATCCACTTGAACATTTAGTCCTGCCCCTCCTCTGTTGTGTCTTTTTTTGGTAAACTAGCATCTGCAGTTCCTTGTTTCTTCACCATTCATTTGTTCATTAAATCATTGTCTATCAAGTAAGGCCGTTCTTTGTATCCCAACTACTGGTTTAGCTGGTGAGTCACTAAATGGTGGTTTATGAGAATTTGCTGTGCAGAAATTTACATTCACTACAATGGTGATTATACTTAATTGGCTGTTAAAACAGCAGGAAGCAATGAAATGGATATTAAAAAAACACTGTGATAGGAATCTTTCTTTTGGAGCAGTTCAGAACACACTCACCATCAAAAAATAACTCTCCTTTGAGAACCTCAAACAATAATTGTTTTTTCGGGCATTTGGGAATATTAGCTCACAGTCTGTTACAATTTGTTTCTTAAGAACCAAGAATTTTCTGGGATCTGTCAATTTACCCAAGCACATTGTGATTAGATATAGGACAGAAAAAAGTAATATCCCATGATTTAGTGATGTTTGTTATGATGATAGGTCAGTCAGTAAGGTAAGCAAACTCTTAAGTCTCAATCTATTATTGTTGTACAATATCTGTCCTTTTGAAATGTGAGACAGATTTTCATTAACCTTATCTCAAAGCAATGTTTTCTTATCTTTGCTCAGACTGTCAATAGATTTTTCTGTCACTCCTGCACTTATTGTCCACTGAGTACCTGTAAGCTCCTTTCACTTGTAAGCAAACATGCAGAGAAATATTAGACACAAAATTCTGGAGTAACTCAGCTGGACGCTTTTCGGGTTGAGCCGAGGTCTGAAGAAGGATCTCAACCCGAAACGTTACCCATTTCTTTTAGTTTAGTTTAGTTTAGAAATATGGAGTGGAAACAGGCACTTTGGCACACAGGGTCTGCTCCGACCAGCGATTCCCGCACACTAACACTATCCTATGCACACAAGGGACATTTTTTACATTTACAAAACCGATTAACCTAGGTACCTGTACGTCTTTGGAGTGTGGGAGGAAACCGAAGATCTCGGATAAAACACACGCAGGTCACGACGAGAATGTACAAACTGTGTACAGACAGCCCCCATAGTTGTGATCGAAACTGGGCCTCTGGCACTGCATTCGTTGTAAGGCAGCAACTCTACCATTGCGCCACCATGCCACCCGTAGAGATCCAGAAATGCTGCCTGAGTTACTCCAGCATTTTGTGTCTATCTTTGGTGTATCTGCATCTGCAGTTCTTTCCATCACATGTAGAGAAATATTTCTACTCCCGAATACTTGTGAAATATATGAATGCATAAGAGCATACACACCTTTTTTCAGTGGGACATGATTGCACATTCCCTAGTTTATACTTAGAAAAATGTAGCTGAAAGTTGAATTGGAATGGATGTTGAGATTTGCTTTGGAGCTCACTTGCCAAAGGCAAATTGCCTAATGGAAAATCCTATCAAATGGAAATGAGGTGTTTGGATAATAAATGATGGGCTTGCCAATGTCCATTTCATAGTAGAAGATAATGTCCAAATGCTTTCAGAATGAACTGAGGGAGGTGAGACATTAATCGCAAACCCTGCTGTTTTCAATTTAAACAGTTGTAATACGATTTCACTACAAAAATAATGACCACAAACCTACTGTAAAATGCTAAGGCAGCATTTCTCCAACATCTAAAGTTTTTAGGAAACTGGCCTGTGTGAATGGCATTAGAAAATCATAGACTTGCTCCTTCGGTTTATGCTGGACTTCATGCACCATCTCCCAAACTTGTTTAAACACATTTATGCCCCCAATACTGCAAGGGCATCTGTTCAGAAAGAGTTAGTCAGCATGAAAATGGGGCTTTCAGCCAAACAAGTCCATGAGGGCTATCAAGCCATCATTTTTTTATTCTCCCCTTATTCCGATCTATTCCCTGCAGATTCTATCATTCACCTAAATACCAGGGGCAATGTAAAATAACCGATTAACTGATCAATCCTAACGTCTTTGGGATGTGGGAGGAATCTCGAGCACTCCAGTGAAACCCACGAGTTCAGAGGTTGAACGTGCAAACTCCACATGAAACAACACCCAAGGTCAGAATTTAACCCACGTCTCCGGAACTGTGACAAAAGTTCTACTAGCTGCATCACTGTACTTTGGGACAAAGATCGCATAATTAAATAATATAGCATGAGTAACACATAAATTGTAATACTTTGATTTTCAACTATTCATCATCTTTATTTTAATTGTAGAAACATTGATTATGATGTAGTCTAGTAAGTAGTAGACCATTTGACTGCTTTTTAAAAAATCCTTTTATGGCTTTAAAATCTCCTGCCTCTGTAACAACCGCTGGCCTTTTCAGATCTGTTTTCTCGTATCTGCCCGATTTTAATTGCTAGTCTATTGGCGGCTGTGTCTTCAGCTGCCCATTCCCAAAACCCCTGAAATTTGCTTACTTAATTTCTGTTCCTATTAATGTGTATATAACAAAACTTTTGGCTATGTTCTCCTCTGATATCAACTTAAATGACTCATGAAATTTGACAATAACTTCCAGCAGAATCAACTTCAGATATTTTACTGTATTACCTTAATGCTAACATAATATCTCCACTGTATCAACACATCAAGACACTTCAGAGGGCAGTTACTAAACAAGAGTTGACACTGTCACATAAGGAGAAGCAACCACCAAATTAGTCCTGGAGCATGTGGCTCAGGGAAGGAGTTCTAAGATTTGAATCCAGAAATGAAAGAATGGGAGCCTGCACAATCCTAATGGGCCTGTCCCACCGAGGCGATTTTTCAGGCGATTGCTGGCGACTGTCAAGTTGCCGGCAGTTGCCTGAAAAACCGGCAACTAGAACGGCGACTGTCAGAGTGCAAAACACACACATACACACATCACTTCCTTCACCAGCCCATTATGCAGATGGGGGACAGGGCAAGCAGGGGAGCGCTGTCTGAGTGAAATTCACACGGTGCAAAGTCAATATGATACAGACACACACCGCGATGAACAGGAAGGTTGGTGCTGTAATAAAGACGGCTAAAGCACAGTGTTCGATAAGTCCTTTAAAAGAGGGGAGGAGAAGGAGGGAGAAGGAGTGGAGACAATTTTTATGAAGCCAGAGATACACGGCTGTGAATCTCGGCGGACATTTAAAATTACCGGTCGGTTATCCTTGGTTCTGAATACTACTGCTTATGTTTTTTCTCCAATGAGCCAATGAAATTCACTGGTCAGCACTGGCTACAACCTACGAACACCTTCGACCTCTTGGCAACCCACTAGGACCTCCTGACGACCCACCTACGGCACGGGAATTCTCCCTACTCTCCATGGCGGCTTCATTCCAGTCGCCACTAATTTTTCAACATGTTGAAAAATTTGCAGCGACTAGTATGAGGCCGAGACTAGTTCCCAGAATGCGGGAAACTCCTCACGACCATGAAGGCAACTCCCCGGCAACCAACCGCGAACATGTGCCAACGATGTGGCGATTGCATAGTCTCCTGCAGTCGCCTAAAAAGTTGCCTAAGTGGGACAAGCCCATAATCATACCTTGACAATCGAACACTACGGACATCTCTTGCACTACCATGGACTTGTTTTCTAGTTGTTTTTTTCATCAGTGACTTGTTTTATTTCTGCACAGTCTTTTTCTTTTCACTGTCTCGCAGAAATTTTGTAATGTATAATTTATGTGTAATTAGTTTTGCTGTTTTGTATGAGTCTGTGCCCATGATGCTGCTGCAAGTGAGATTTCCATTGCACCTGTACTTGTATATATGATGGTAAACTTGACGATATATTTCCAAAGGATATTGAGAATAAAGAAGAACTATAAAAATAAAGGCTGGTCAAAGGTTATTGATTAAAGTCTGATTACAGCAATCTAAATCTGCAAAATTCTTGTAGCACTACTGAGCATTTATGAAGGGAAAACAAATGGGTTGCAGAGTCAATGTTTCTAACTTTCCCCAAACTAACTTGGTTCAGATCACACTGAATAATGGAAGGCTAGTGTTTGTAAGTCCCTCTTCATTAGGTTTGTCTGTGACCGTGTTCGCTGAGGTTAAATAGTTGACTCTCAAACACAATGTTTATAGATGAGATATTAATAGAGGCCTTGTCAATTCCATTGTGTGTAAGTAAGTAAGTAAGTTTTATTTATATAGCACATTTTAAGTCAACTTGCATTGACACCAAAGTGCTTTACATAAATTAAATAATAAGTTTCCATACAAACCATAGAAAAATGTTTTAAAAAAATGAATAAAATGGACACATTATAGTTCAACACAAACGTCCCCCCACAGCAGAATAAAACATTTCCACTGTGGGGAAAGGCACCAGAAAGTTAAGTCCTCTTCCTCTGTGCAACACCCGAGATCGGGGCCCATTTGTGGCCTTGCAGCTAGTCCGATGATTTTCAGGGCCCTCTTGCCGTGAAGATGGAACTTCGGCATTGGGTGAAACATTCCTCAGTGGCTTGGAAAGGTCTGGAGCGGCTGCCTCCTCCCCGGAGACCGGGGCACTCGTAGTCCTCAGGCCGCGCCGGTTGGAGCTCCGACCCTGGTGAACTCGATCCCTGGCTCTGCGGCGCTCCAAATCCGGCGCCACCCATGGCCAGACGCCCGCAGCCACAGCTCTGCGATGTTGGGATGTATGTAAGAGATACATTTACACTATTTCAAAAATGAGCTATGAGTTCTCACAAACCAATGTGAAAGAAAATGTTTTGTGTGCTTGCTGTGTGAAAATTGCACGATATGTTTCTTCCATTACAAAAATACACTTCTACACTACAGTGCTGAATAAAAGTGAGACCTGAGAGTTTTCCTGCCGGAACATTGAATGATTGAATTTATGTCCTTGAATTGTAACTGTCCTATTCAATTTCACTTTATTGCTTGTAGGTTTCATGACCCTGAGATTGTTATTTCCAGTTAGTCAAAAGAATAGCACAAAATTATGTCTGGCAATTGTCAATATAAATACAATTATTGTGCCTTGGAGAATGTACCATTGTAAGTCATCCAACTTATCAGCAATATGTGACCAGTTTAATATTAATCATCCTTTGAGATGTCATGATTGTTAACTCTATGCATGTGTGCATGAATGCATGTGATTAAAGGTGGGAGGATTATCAAGTTAATGAATATATGCAGATGGAATTCATTTCTAGCTCAGCTCTGATTGAAAAAATAACCTTTTTATTTGGTGATAAAAGCATCATAGCCACATCCTTAAAGGTCAGCCATTACTTAATGTATTTCAGACAAGACTCACTCACCTTCCCCTCCCTCCCTCCCTCATACAAGGCCCTACATAATTAGATATAATCATGGGTGCTAGGTAGATGCACCCCTTTTCATTTCCCTTGTGTCTCTCACTGACTCATGGCAATTACTTCTAATTAGACGAGACTTAGCGAGCTTTGACGCTTCGGTAGTGACTTCTGCCCTTTGGTACATGGGAATCCAGCCCATTTTGCACAATAAAAAGATACATTTGGTAAACTTAAATTTAGATTTGAAAAGGAACAGAAGACAAAATATCATGACACTGTACATATTCATGAAATTCTTCCACATGCTATGATGCAACATTATAATCAGCTGCCTACCATGAATGTGTTGCATCTGTTTGGTATGCACATAGTTGGCTCTATTGATGAATGAGTTAACGTGCTTAATAAAAAATCATTTGACAAGGCAGTATACATTCTTGCTGCAGACTGACTTGACGAGGCTGTTGCTGTTACCATAATTTTGGAAATTCTTGAACATACTAGTTGGCAGAGCAGTGAAGGTATTCCGTTACACATCGCTCCACCTCTCCCTTCAACATCACCTCATGCAAATCTAATTGTTTTTGGGCCAGCTAATTTCTCCAAACACTCCATGCCAGATTGTAATTGACTATGCTCCTTTGAGGTTGATTAGGATGTTTGTACATGGTTACATGCACAACTCAAATTCAGGTGGTTCCTGATCACGTTTGATGACGAGCCGCTTCACATAATGGTGATAATCTGACCACAACCCTGTCCGTTCCTGATGAAAACTGCCATTTCTCCACTCTCCTCCAACTGAAACCTTGATTCAATGTTCTTCTTGTTATAAGACTTCATCTTAATGTTTATAAGAACTGCTGTATCATCTTAACTAAGGCAGCCAAAGCCAAACTGATAATCAGAGACAATTGCCACATCACTCCAGTCCTCAAACAACTTCACTGGCTTCCTATCTCCCACCGGATCACCTACAAAATCCTGGCCCTCACCTACAAAGCCCTCCACCATCTGCCCCCCCCATATCTCACTGACCTGCTCTCCCCCTACCAACCCTCACGGTCCCTCAGATCCACATCAGCCGGTCTCCTCTCCATCCACAAGTCCAACCTCCGCAGTTTTGAGGACAGAGCCTTCTCCGGGGCAGCTCCCAGGCTCTGGAACTCCCCCCCCAACTGATCCGCAATTCCATGTCCCTCACCATCTTCCAGTCCCGCCGCAAGACCCATCTCTTCACCTCTGCCTATCCTTAGCCCCACGTCCCCTTCCCTATTCATCTATGCATTAATTGCCTCATATTGTGTTTTGAATTGAATTCTGTCTTTACTTTGTGTACTAGTCATGTCTCTACTATTTATTTCATTCCCCTTACATGTTTTTCCTCTACCTGCTAAATTTTTGTAAGGTGTCCTTGAGACTCTTGAAAGGCGCCCATAAATAAAATGTATTATTATTATTATTATTATTATATTATTATTATTATTATAGAATTCATCAGATTTGTGTATTTGTGCATTGTAGTGTGGTGAGTAGGTATGGCCTTGATTTTTAGATGATGGATTAGCACCTGATCCTTTAGGTTTCCTGGTGTCTGTTTGTTGTAATCAGCTCCCAGTGGAACTCCAGCTTTGGCTTCATTCTTTAGTGGACATGCGAGGTAGCCAAATACAAGTACACTGGCTGTACAACTCCCACCATTATTGGACAAAAGCATTCAGCAGAGTGCCTGGTGGCACAGACAGAAATGCACACAGAAAAACAATATCTGACAGGATGCGTCTTCAGCTAGCCTGCAATGATTGCACCACTGAGCAGGAAATCTCATTATTGGTGGCTGTCCATGGGCTGCTCATTTTAGCAGCTCAAATGGCCTTTCCTGGAGCTTCAATAAGTCCACTCAAATCTGCCAACTCTACCACCTAGAAGGTCAGAGGATGCAGATAGCTAGGAGCACCATCTTCTCCATCCTCAAGTTCAAGTTCAAATGAGTTTATTGTCATGTGTCCCTGATAGTACAATGAAATTCTTGCTTTGCTTCAGCACACAGAACATAATAGGCATTTACTACAAAACAGATCAGTGTGTCCATATACCGTAATATAAACATATACACATATGAATCTGAATTATATTGAAACATCATCTTCACTGGGTCTAAATCACATAACTCAATTCCCAATAGCACCATGGATTACCTCTACCATAGCATCTGCAGCGGTTCAAGTAAGGTTAGATTGTGGATTCAGGTTGGATTCAGAAAATCAAGGGATATGGCCAGCAGGTGATACCAAGGTAGAAGTAGTAACAGAGTCGATTTAATGGGCCAAATGGCTTTATCTTTTTTTCTATTTAATTTGTATGTTTATTAGAGTCATGGAGTCATACAAAATGGAACCTGGCTCTTTCACCCAAGTTGTCTTTGCCAATCAAGATGTCCCATCTAAGCTTGTCCCAAATGCCTGCATTTCACCATGTCCCTCTAAACTTTGTGTCGGAAGACACTGCAGATGCTGGTTTATATTGAAGATAGATACTACAGTCATAGAGTCATAGAGTGATGCAGTGTGGAAACAGGTCTTTGGCCCAACTTGCCCACACTGGCCAACATGTCCCAGCTACACTAGTCCCACCTTCTGGCATTTGGTCCATATCCTTCCAAATCTGTCCTATACATGTACCTGTCTAACTGCTTCTTAAATGTTGGGATAGTCCCAGCCTCAACTACCTCCTCTGGCAGCTTGTTCCATACATCCACCAGCCTTTATGTGAAAAAAATACTGGAGTAACTCAGTGGGTCAGGCAGCATCACCGGAAAAAAGGAATAGGTGATGTATCGAGTCGGAATCATTACTTGGACTGAAAGATAGAGATGATAGAGGGATGGTTGGGGTCGTCCCTCTAAAACCTTTTTATTCATGTACCTGATCAAGTGTTTTTTATGTTAATTAGGGAAGAATGAAGAATGCAAGCATTGCTCACGTCCTGCAAGGCACTGTAAGCCATGAGTTAATTTGTTTCATTACTACCAAACTCTAGACCAGGACCTGCTGGAGATGTCAGTAATGGTAGGATGTTGCAGGATCGCCAACATGCTGAACGCAGTGGAGGAAACTGAAAATGACACATCTGACCATGAAATCCAGAATAGGTATGTTGCCTGATAACCATTGGGATACAATTCCTTGACATATCTTCCTGCAAATAGAAAATCAATATTAACAGAACATCCAACTCATGCAAAAATACCACAGAATCTATCTCAAAATGGGGGTGAAATCTAGGACTAATGAAACGGGTAATTCATGGAACTGGTTCAATAGAGTTAACTATATACGGCCAGGATGAATCGATCCGGTTATATTTCTCATCGGCTAAATTAATTCAGAACTAACTAACTATTATTTAAATCATTTAAATATTTGTTGCCAACTAAAGCTTATAAAAACTTGTATTCCCTCAAGGCTGTTTGTTTTCTGTTTTTATGTCAAATAATGGAATCCACAAAATCCAGAATCAAGATAAATTTTGACTTCAAGAGGGAAGCTGGAGTCTTGATTGCAGTAATTAATCTTTGATTATTGCCCTACACAGAGTAATTTGTGCTTCAGTGTTCGTTGTTTCTGTGTATATGCTTTATGCGATTGGGAAATCCACTGGGAATTCTGACAGGAATCTGCCATAATCTGTTTTCACTGGGATACAATGTCATTGATGACAGAGGATTTCATGTTCCCAGTACTTAGCAGGTAGGACAAGAGAGGATACATATCACCAGAAATGACTCTAATTATGAGCATCCCTGTTGCAATAGACAGGTAATGATTTGCATCCTGTTGGACTGGAGCCAATTAAACATTTCCCTTGAAACAATGGCCGCTGGGGGTTTGTTGCACACAAAATAAGTGATCACGTTTCCAAGATTACAACAGTAACTACCCTTTAAAAGTATTTCATTGACTCAACAGGGCTTTCAGTCACCCTGACAGTATGAAAAGCTCAATATTTCTCAATCAACTTTACTTATGTTCCGAGCACAACTTATTTCCATGTGTCTTGAGCAGATCTCCCTCAAGTAACTGTAATAAAAGGTCGCGTGATGCAGAATTGAAAACTTCCTTTTTCCCTAGTTATTTTGCTCCAATAATTTGAGCAGGCTATTCACTATTTACTGCTGTTATCTCCAATAATACAAAACCATCTAATACGAAGTATAAAATTTACTGCTAAAAGTCAAAAAATGATTACCACGGTTTAAATTTATAAGGAACCGAATCAAATTGATGAGGCAAATATTCTACATCAAGGTATAACTACCTTAAAAACAGCTTCAAAATCAGATGGAAGTTTCCTTTAAGATTTTGAAAATGTTAATCTTTGGTTGTCAAAGTGCAAGTTGTACCGTTCCTATACTTTAGGGGAACAAGTGGTTAGAAGCTGCATAACGTGGCCTTTATTGCAAGGGTAATCAGCTGTGGTGGTAAGATCGCATCTGAAGCATCATGTCCAGTTTTGTTCTCCTTACACAAGGATGGAATTCCGCATCTTTGAGGCAATACAGAGACGGATCAATGAATCATTTCCTGGGTTGAGGAGCCTGCCCTATGTGATTGAGCCTACATTCTTGAGTGTAGAGTTTAGAATGAGAATCTTGAGGCAGTTAGGCAGTAAAATGAAATGAGCTTACATCATAAGTCTAGAGGAACTCAATGGGTCAGACAGCATCAGCTCAGTATTTTTTGCTCATGATTCCGACATCTGCAGTTTCTTGTGTCTCCATAAATACAGTGAGCATGTTTTTTCTGGTGGGAGAATCAACAACCAGGCAGCACAGTGGTGCAGCGGTAGTGTTGCTGTCTTACAGCGCAAGAGACCCCGGTTCGATCCTGCCTACGGGTGTTGTCTGAATGGAGTTTGTATTTTCTCCCCGTGATCTGTGTAGGTTTTCACTGGGATCCACATTTTCCTCCCACACTCCAAAGACGTATGTGTTTGTAGGCTAATTGGCTTTGGTAAAAGTGTAAATTGTCCCTAGTGTGTGTAGAATAGTGTTAATGTACGGGGTGATCGGAGGGTGGTGCAGACTCGGTGGGCCAAGGGGCCTGTTCCCGTGCTGTATCTCAAAAGTCTAAAGTAAAGTAAACTCATGGCACGTGTAGAAAGGAACTGCAATTGCTGTGTTAAACCGAAGTTAGACACAGAATGCTAGAGTAACTCAGCAGGACAGGCAGCATCTCTGGAGATAAGGAATGGGTGACATTTCAGGTCGAGACCCTTCTTCAGACTCACACCTCAACCTGTGTGGTACACCTTCAGTACCACACTGAGGTATTAGCATTGATTGTCTTCTAGTCTTCATGCTGTGACTGGAGCCCACAATCTTCTGACTCAAACGAGTGTACATCCAATTAACATAATACTAAAAAATAGAAATATAACTATACATCTTCGGTCAGGAAGAGGAAGGATTGACATTTCTATTTATTGTCTTCTGTCTCGACAACCCCGCCAGCGTGATTCATCTTCCAATTAGTTCCCTCTCCAGCTGAGCCTATTAATCAATAATGACCCGATATTCACATGTGGAAAATGATGGTAGTAATTTTAAACTCAGTTTTCACTTTTCATATTTAGTAATTACAGTAATTCACTTGGAACAACACTACCCAATACCCTGTATGGTTCAAGAATCAACTTTATACACTAATTATGGGAATAGTAAAATACTCATATGAATTCTACTGAACAGGTATTTAAACCCTTCATCCAACATGAACAAAGATCACCCATTTCATCAGCTCTGAACAATTGCTGATAACCCACATCTGTGCCGGTGTTCCCTCACAACCTAGACCCCTTACAGATTGCGTTCAGGTAAAATTGGCGTATGGTCTCTCTTGCGCTGCATTCAATCCTGGATCACCTTGACAACAAGAACATCCATGGCAGGGTGCTCTTTTTGTCTTAAACACTAATATCAAATAAACTTGTATCTAAACACCTAAATGGTAGGCTCAGTTTCTTCTGCAACTAGCTTCTGGGCTTGCTGACCAGCAAACCTCAGTTAGAACTGCTCATAACCTTTCCACCATCCAACTCTCAGCAATAGTGCCTCACGGAGTTGTGTGCTCAGTGCCTTGCTCTATTCCCCGCACACCCATCATGTGCATCATGGCACCCCCAACCGTAAATCCTCACATTGGCACACCAGTGACTGCACTGGCTCTAAAGCTCTTTAGAACAGCAGGTATAGCTGCTGCCTTACAGCATCAGAGACCTGGGTTGATCCTGACCTCGGTTGCTGTCTGTGCAGAGTTTGCACGTTCTCTACCATGTAGGTTTCCTGTGAGTGCTCCAGTTTCTTCGCACACCCCAAAGATGTGCAGGTTTGTAGGATAATTGGACACTGTAAATTGCCCCGAATGTGTGGGGAGTGGGAAAGTGGGATAACATTGAACTAGTGTAAATGGGTGATTGATGGTTGGCATGGACTCAGTGGGCCGGTTTCCATGCTGTATCTCTAAACTAAACTCAACTAAGATCTTGAACAGCTTTTACCCATCAGCAATCTTGGAACTAAAATCTGTCTCGGGAGCGGGTTATGGGGAAGGAGGGGGGGGTGGGAGGGGAGGTGGGAGAGAGTGTTAATTTATGTAAATGTGAATCCATGGGTGGGTTTGGGGAGGGAGGGAGTGGAAAAAGTATGAGTATGTGAACGTTTGAAGTTCTTTTAAATGGAGAGACACAGTAATCTTGTTGTATGTGACACATGCAATGACAATAAAGCATTCTGATTCTGATTCTGAAAGATGTTATCAACATTTGTTTACTTTCCCTTCAAGGATTCCCTCCGAAAATGATGGAAACATGTTCGTATAGGCACGCAGCCTATCTGCCCAGAGCTGTGAAAATTGCAACATCCTGAAAATTGCAACATCAGTATTCCAAGCAAATCGCTTGGAAAATGTACTGTATGTGAGATTTGCATCAATTTTTCCCATTGGCAAATTGTGCTACGGCTTCCTGAGAAGCTGTGGTAGAACTTGAAAATTGATTAAACATACAAAATATCACATTGAGTGCAGAGGTAAGTGTGGAATTTATGAAGTGTTCCTTTTTATGTTTCTTCTCTGCGTGTAAAATTAAGGTCAGAAACCTCCAGGCCACCCTTTAGGCTCAGAGGTTGCTGGAGAAAATGCAATCAAAGCAGCTTTTACATGTTTAATGTTGCTCCTCCTGATGCAATTCATTCAACCATGCAGAAAAGTCAAGAGATTTATAAAAATTGCTTTAAAGGAAATCGTGACAGGGAAGAGATTTGACTGCACTGAAACATAGGAGGCCATTCAGCCCATTGAATCTCTTCAGGATTATTCGGATATTATGGAACTATACGGAAAGTAATTGTACAAACATGAAACGGTCTTTAAAACTGGTGGGCAGCATGGTGGCACAGTGGTAGAGTTGCTTCCTTACAGCGCTTGCAGCGCCAGAGACCAGGGTTAGATCCCGACAACGGGTGCTGTCTGTATGGAGTTTGTACGTTTTCCCTGTGAACATGTCGGCATTCTCCGAGTTCTTCAGTTTCCTCCCACACTCCAAAGATGGACAGATTTGTGGATTAATTGGCTTGGTATAAGTGTAAATCGTCCCTCGTGTGTGTAGGATAACGTTACTGTGTGGGAATCACTGGTCAGTACGGACTCGGTAGGCCGAAGGGCCTGTATCCGCACTGTATCTCTACACTAAACTAAACTAAACTAAACAACTTGTTCAAATGTAAATTAGATTAATTTTTGCAGTTTTGAAATTAAAAGGATCTGCAGAGCACAACACATAGGTCATTCAGACTGATATGACGATGAGATGTTTGTGTACTTGTCAGCCAAATTTAAGACAAGGGGGATATGTTAATTGGTTTACATCAAACAAGCCATCAGGTACTTTCAGTTAAGCATATTTTGCATTGTTTTAACCAAGTTCAGGGATGCTTCCAGAGCAGACCTACTATGTCACAGCACAAAGAATCATGCAGCATGGAAGCTGGTCCTTCTGCCTAACTTGCCCACACTGACCAACACGTCTCTTCTAAAGTAGTCCCACCTGCCTGCGTTTGGCCCATATCCCTCTAAAACTGTCCTATCCATGCATGTGTGTAATCTATCTGTCTATCTATACATAACTAAAACTCTGATCTTGTGCTCTTCCGCTTTGCATTTTTTTCTCTTTGCGCAAGAATGGTACATGATAGCACTATATTTTTTCAGCACCTTACTCACCATTCTCCTGTGCTCAACTGCACCAAGCTTTGTTCCAATCGATGGCATAATTTTGAAGTTATTAAGGTTTGAAAATCTTAGAAAATGCGCATGCACATATTGATCTCTTCTCCTGTCAGTGACCGGCACCCAGATTCACCGGCGGCGCCCGCCTCGCCCGCCATTGCACGGCAACAGCCACATGGCCAGTTGGCCGGAAGCAGCCGGAGGGGAAGGCCACAGCCGCCGCGGGCTACAACCAGAGCCACCGTGGGCCATAAGCAGAACCAACACGAGCCACAGTCTCCGCTGCTCCAGGGGAAAGGAGTGGCAACCTCAAGATCCTGGGGAGGTGAGGATGGAGGATGGGGAAGGAGGGGGGGGATAGAGGGAGAGGAGTGTGGGGGGGAGGGGTAGTGGGTGGGTGGAGAGGAGGGCAGTGGGGGAGGTGAGGAGGGATAGCAGGGGGGGGGAGATAGGCGAGGAATGGGGGAGGTGGGAGTTAGAGGGGTAGGATGGGGTAGGAAAGGGAGGGATGGATGGAGGGAGGAAGTGAGGGAGTAACTGAGGGTAAGAGAAAGGAAAGGGAGGGGTGAGGGAGGGGCATGCAAAGAGGGAAAGGAGCGGCACCTTTGAGATCTTGGGGAGGTGAGGAGGGGTAGTTGGGGGATTGAACTACCAGGCCTCCAGTGTGACAGGGACCAAACGAGTCCCACTTAGTCTTGTTGTTTCTTTAACGTTGTAATTTTCCCTACCTCAACTACCTCCTCTGGCATGAGGATGATAGTCCTGGGTCTCCTCCATTGCCAGTGAGCAACACCGGAAATTGGAGGAACAGCACCTCATATTCCGGCTGGGTTGCTTGCGTCCGGATGGCATGAACGTTGAATTCTCCCAATTTTGCTAGCCCTTGCTGTCTCCTCCCCTTCCTTAACCCTCGAGCTGTCTCCTCCCATCCCCCGCCCTCGGGCTCCTCCTCCTCCCTTTTTCCTTCCTTCTCCCCCCCCCCCCCCCCCATCAGTCTGAAGCAGGGTTTTGGCCCGAAACGTCGCCTATTTCCTTCGCTCCATAGATGCTGCTGCACCCGCTGAGTTTCTCCAGCATTTTTGTGTACCTTTCTACCTCCTCTGGCAGCTTGTTCCATAAACCCACAACCCTTCGTGTGAAGAAGTTACCCCTCAGATTCCTATTAAATCTTTCCCCCTTCACCGTAAACCTGGTTCTCCATTCCCCTACTCTGGACAAGAGACTGTGTGTCTATCTGATCTAATCCCCTCATGATTTTATGCAGCTTAATAAGATCACTCTTTACCCTCCTGCATTCCAAGGAATAGAGTCACAGCCTGCTCAACCTCTCCCGAGCCCTGACAACATCCTCATAAATGTTCTCTGTACCCTCTCCAACTTGATAACATCTTTCCTATAACAAGGTGCTCAGAACTGAACACAATACTTTAAATGAGCCCTCACCAATATATTATATAGCTGTATGAATTCCCAACCTCATATGAAACACAATTATGAGCATTTTTGCTCTGTCAAACAATAATTTGGATATCTGTGCACCCAGAGAGTCGGTCATCATTTACTTTGGATTTGTCCTCATTTCTGTTGCTTTCAGACCATCCATCTAAATTACTTTGCCCCTGCAAAGGTGTTTCAACATTGAGGAGTCTTGTCAATTATAGTGTGCTACCATTATAAATGGAATTCATAGAGTCATTTATCAGACACAAAATATTGAAGTACACAATGTCATTGTAACTATTGACATTGTATTGAATCATCTGCTACTTTCTTAGTTCTAAAAAGTTTAAAATATGTAGCTGAGTTCAGGGAGATTTTACAAAGAAGGTCTCAAAGAGAAAGTCTATTTGTGGTGATGAACTACGGGTGAACAAAGGAGGAAGATGACTGAACTTTATTGCCTTCCATCACAGTGAGGAATGTTGATTCCACTTTGGTGGATGTTTATATGAAATTTTATTTTATGTAGCTGTGTGTATTGTCGCATTTCACTTAGTATGGCTGTATGGTAACTCAAATTTCACTGTACTTTAATTGGTTGTGACAATAAACACGAACTTGAACTTGAACCTTTTGCATCTATCAATTTCCAGTCTTCAGTCACAGTCGCATCATTTGTGTTGCTCACCCAAGATATGTTCATGACCCATTATGTGGCCAGCAAACTCCAATGTCTAAGGGGGTGAGTATTTTTAAATGCAATTAGATCTGTTTGAGCTAATGACCACAGGAGTACAATGTATTAAAGAGCTGACAAATAAGGGTAAAATTGTGAATGTGTGATCACATGCATGTCTATGTGTAAGGGTCCAGCTACAAGCGGCAGTGGGTAGTTTGATGTGACAGGGTCACCAGTCGTGGTATGAAGTTACTCACTGTTCAGGATATCAGGGTGACATGTGGGTGAGCAGCTGTGTTTGTGATACATGGCTGCTGGGAACATCCAATAGAGTGGGAGGATGCCTGTGTGCTTGCTTGGGAGACTTAACAGTACTCTTGTTTGTAAGTGTGTGAAAGAAAACCCTTGTAATGGCACCAAGGGAAGCTTTTTTGGATATGCTCTCTTCTCATTCCATTCCCTTTCTTGCTTGCTGCTGGAATTGGCATCAATACTTTCTGGGTTGAACTGGGAGTCAACCCAAACATGAGAAAGATACGGATGCTAGGAACTTGGAACTTAATAGCATTGTCTTAAAGACAGTACACATTACGAAGATTCCACATTACAAATGGTGAAATGCATTGATCTAGATAAATTGCATCCCAGGAATTTGTAGAACACCAAGGAAGAAGTTGTAGGGCCACTGACAGATATATATTTTGCATTGAAAACCATTGGTGAGGTGCCAGATAACTGAAAGGTGACTAATGTACCTCTATTCGTTGCTAAAATCCTGGAAGACACAGACAGGAGAGCCTGACATCAATGATGGTTAAGTTATTGAAGGACATTCTGAGAGACACGATCTACATATATTTTGAAAGACAAGGACTGATTAGGGATATTCATGATTAATCATGTCCTACCAATATTAGTGAGTTTCTTGAGGCAGTAACCAAGAAGATTGATCACATGGATGAGCAAGCTCTTTGACAAGATACCACATGCTAAGCTGGGCCAGAAGGTGAGATTGTAAATTGCTCATTCTAAGTTTCCCCCCCAGTCTTGTTTCAGTCAAAAATTACTGAATCAAGCAATTGAACAACTAATTTTTATTTTGACAAAACACAATTACAGTTCAACTGCTGTACCTATCCCACTGTGGGGTTGATCCTCGTATCTGCCTGATCAAGCACTCTTGGCCTCGCTCAAACAGAGATACTCCAGAAGGCCACGCAGTCCAAAGCGTTCCCCCAGAGGATCGTCGCAGGACCTCGTGGCAGCGGACTTTTATAGGTTTCCCGGGACCTTGAGGGGCCGAACCACAAGGGGGTGGTCTCTGAACAATCCAATTACAGATATCGATTAACCCCATACATAACAGACATTTCCCAAACCCAATAATACAGCAGCTTAATACATTGTATTCAAACCAGACTTCTCAGGTAGGTAGGGGGCGCTGCAGTGGCAGCAGCCTGTCAGCAGCACGTTAGTTTTTTTTCAACTTTTTAAAAAATTTTTAGTATGTTTTAAAGTATGTTTTTGATGTTTCTCGGTGTGTTTTGTGTGGGGGGTGGTGTGGGGGGGGTAAGAGGGAAACCGTTTTGGCCGCCTCCTCCACGGAGAGGCGACTTTTTCCAGCTCGCCTCCCCCGTGGCCTAACAGCAAGGATCGGCGCGGCCTTTCCCGGAGATGCGCCCGGGGCTTCACCAGCGGGCGCAGCGTGGACTCTCGGCGTGGAGCGGGTGAGCCCTCGGTGGAGCTCGCTGGAGGTCAGTGCTCCGTTTCGCTGGCCTGGGGCTTCCGGCAGCCTGAAGCAGCGGTCTGCACAGCTCCAGCTGGTGCAGCGTCTACAGCCCGGGATCCCTCATGGGGGACCCAGGGGAAGAAGCATCCATCACTGCCGGCCCGCGGCCAACTTCTACCGCGGGTCCGGCATGGACTTACCATCACCCCTGGAAGGGAGCTTCGACCACCGGCCCTGCGGTCTGTGGTGCTACTGGCTGCGGCGCGGCGGGAACCTTAAATCTTTGACCGCTGGCCTGAAGCCACGGTCTCCGGTGGGGAAGAGCCGATCCTGGACTTATCTTGCCTTTGACTTTGTCCCTTACCATCTGGACGCCCGCAGCAACGGCTGCGGAGGGTGGAGGTCCCGACCATGGGGGAAAATGGAGGAGGACTGGCCAAGTTCTGTGCCTTCCACCACAGTGATGAATGCTGTGGTGGATGTTTGTGTTACATTTTTATTGTGGTTGTGTGTTCTTTATTATTGTACCGCTGCTGACAACCCAAAATTCCACCGACCCTGGTTGTGTGGCAATAAATTCTATCAATCAATCAATCAATCAAGGAAGCCAACTTAGAAACATTTACCCTGATCTGCAAGAAACCCAGGCAAGGCTCAATACCTCATCCAATCAATACTCGGCAAAGTAGAACTCTGCAACATTATTTACAATTATTTACAATGTGGGTGTCTGGTTTGCAGCCATCCAATCCATTCTATGCATTTTGCACCTAATTGACAGGGTCTGCAGATGTTCTTATTCTTTTCTTGCAACTTGTATCTAGGCTCTAGACACACTGGCATCACTCCGCAGCTTGTCCCAGTTCTGCAGAGAGCAATTACAAATTGACCAAATCTCCAAAAATTATACAGTAAATGGTAGGGCCCTGTGGAGTGTTGCAGAACAGAAAAACATAAATGTACGGGTGCATATTTGCATGAGGATGGCAACGCAGGTGGACAGGGTGGTGAAGGAGTTTAGCACACTTGGCTTTATTGATCAGGGTATTGAGTACAGGAGTTTGGACTTCATGTTATAATACTTAAGAATGTTGTTAAGGCAACATTTGGAGTACTGTGTAGAATTCAGTTACCCTGCTATGGGAAAGATATAATTATTGTTATTGGTATTGTTGATTTATGGTGGCATGTACCAAGATCAGTGAAAAGCGTTTGCTTGTGTGTTATCCAGTCAATTAAATAATACTATACATGAATACAATCAAGCCATGCATAAGGATAACAGGTAATTCAAAGAGAAAAATACAAGAGTGCAGAATATAGTAGTCAAAATCTAGCATTCGTTATGAGGCATGTTGGATAATCAAGTCTTATACCCTAGGTTATGGGAAGGCTGTTTAGAAGTCTGATCACGCTGGGCAAGAATCTGGTAGTGCGTGCTTTCATGCTTTTGTATCTTATGTGTGATGGGAGAGGGGGTAAAGGGGAATGACTGGGGCAAAACAGGTCCTTGATTATATTGAAGATAGACACAAGATGCTGAAGTAACACAGCGTGTCAGACAGTATCTCTGGAGAAAAGGAATAGGTGATGTTTTGGGTTGGAACCCTTCTTCAAATCTCTTGATTATATTGGCTGCTTTCCTAAGGCAGAGAGAAATGTGGGTGGAATCAATGGAGGTGAAGCTGGACTGTGTTATGATGTATTGGCTGCACCAGTCTCTATAATTACTTGTGGTGTTGGGCAGAGCTGTTGCCAAACCAAGCTGAGATGCACCCTGATGGTATGCTTATTATGTTGCATCTGTATAGGTTAAGTGTTATTTAGAAATATGTCGAACATCCTTAGCCTTCCTCACTTGGTATGACTTGTCACCGTTGCTTCAATGTGGTTGATTCTATACAATTTGTCTGTGATATTTACATCAAGGAACTTGAAGCTCTACACCATCTCCACTTTGGCTTCTTTGATGCTGACTGCGGCTGGTACTCCATATTGCTTTCTGAAGTCAATTATTGAAGTCAGCTCTTTCCTCTTGCTGATATTGAGGGGGAGGTTGTTGTCTTGACACCAAGTTCTCTATCTCCTTCCTGTACTCTGTCTCTTCACTGTAAATTGAAGAGCCCTGGAAAGTATTGTAGAACAGTGAGCCTTGCAAGCACGTACTTCTTTGAAAGTTGTAACACAGGAAGACAGGGAAGTGACAAAGGAATTACCTATATTAGTAAGTGCATTGAATACAAGAGTTGGCACATCATGTTACACCTGTACAATATATTGGTGAAACTGCACTTGGGGTAATTTGTGCAGTTCTGGTTGTCCAGAGTAACTTAGTTATCTGTTTTTTTTGGTAAGAAGTGTGTCATTAAGCTAGAAACATTGCAGAATTAATTCACAAAGATATTACCAGGACTAAAGGGGTTGGAAACGTAGAAACATAGAAAAATAGGTGCAGGAGTAGGCCATTCAGCCCTTCAAGCCAGCACCATCATTCAATGTGATCACAAGTGATCATCTAAAATCAGTACACCGTTCCTGCTTTTTCCCCATATCCCTTGATTCCTTTAGCCCGAAGAGCTAAATCTCTCTTGAAAACATCCAGTGAATTGGCCTCCACTGCCTTCTGTGGCAAAGAATTCCACAGATTCATTACTACCTGGGTGAAGAAGTTTTTCCTCATTCTCGGTCTGAAATGGCCTACCCCTTATTCTAAGGGTTAGGTAATAGGAGAGACTGGATAGACTATTGCATTTTTCTTTGAAGTGTTGAAGGCTGAAGGATGACCTTATAAAGGTGTTGATTATGAAGGGCACAGGTAAGGTGATTCACACACAACCTTTACCCCAAGGGAATCTAAATCGAGAGGGCATGGTTTTAAAATAAGAGGACATAGTTTTAAATTGGGAGATAAAAGAATTAAAGGAGAACTGAGAGGCAACTTTTTCACTTGGATGGTGATGGGTGTCTGGGACGAGCCATCAGAATTAATCCTGGTCAACAATCAGCCTCCCTACCTGATGTCATCTGTTGCCAGGCTGATTTGTCCTGGTCTCTTTTTGCCTCCAGTTCCGCCCCCCTACAGTTAGTCTGAGGAGGGGTCCCAATCTGAAACAGCACCTATCCATTTTCCCTCGAGATGTTGCCTGACCCGCTGAGTTTCTCCAGCATCTTGTGTTTATTACTAGTATTTTCAAAGTAGCCACCTACTTCTTGAACTTTGAGGAATTGCAGAGGTTGCTGCAAATTCTACTGTCAGTACAATTGCAACATTGGTGCCATATGTATCAGGAACAGAACAATGACATTTTTACTTGCTGCAGCTTTAAGGTGGCTACAGAGCAGCAACAAGTAATAATTTTATTGTTCTTTTCCTCGTGCTTATGACAACTAAATACTCCAGGCTCCTAACTAAGTTCACTCTTGAATGTCTGAACTGAGGTTTAAAGCCCTGTCCCACGGTACGAGTTCATTCCAAGAGATCTCCTGAGTTTGCCCCGATTCGAACTCGGAGATTTACGGTTCTGGCTACTCGTCGGTACTCAGGGCTCTCTTGGACATTTTTCACCATGTCGAAAAATTTTCACGAGTCTTCCCGTGCTTACCTGCCGTTAGCTAGTCTTCCCGAGTACCTGCCGTTAGCGTTACGAGCCGCTAAGAGACGTCCTCGAGCTCTGACGTACCCGCTACGTTCATTCTCTGTGTTTACCACGAGTTTGGTTTTTTTGAAATTCGGGAGAGCTCTTGGAATGAACTCGTACCGTGGGACAGGGCTATTAGGGTATCATTCATCAGCGGTATTGATGCTTCTGCAAGTTTTGTTTACGGGGTCCATACTCACTGTAGGTGGTTATTATGCTGTAGTTGTAAAGACTATGGTAAAACTGCATTTGGAGTATTGTGTTCCATTTTAGTCACTTAGCTATAGGAAAGATGCCATTAGCTGGAACTAAGGTTTATGAGGATATTGCCAGGACTCGAGAGACTGAGTTCTAGGGGGAGGTTGGACAGACTAGGAGTTTACTCCTCAGAGCGTAGAAGATTAAAGGGTGATTTTATAGAGGTGCATTAAATCATGAGGGGCACACAGGAAGAATGTACAGTTTTTCCCCCTCAGGATTAGGGAATCAAGAATAAGACGGCATAAGTTTAAGGTAAGAAGGGCAAGTTTTAATAAGAACCTGGGGGGCAACTTTTTCACGTAGAGGATGGTGGATATATGGAACAAGCTGCAGAGGAAGCAGCTGATGCAGGAACAACAACAACATTTAAAAGACGTCTGGACGGGTACATGGAAAGGAAAGGTTGAATGAAAGAACGAATGAATTAACACTTTATTGTTACATGTGACAAATCACAGTGAAATTCTTTGCTTGCAATAGTCGCCACATAAATGGCACTGACAAAGAGGGATATGTGTCAAATGCAAGCCAACGGGACAAGGCATTTAGGCTGACGGGCAAGTTAGGCTGAAGTGACTATTTATAAACTGTATAGCTCTATAACTATATTTAATATCATCCCTTTTGATCTTATTAAAGGAAGACGGGATGCTGCTTCTGTGTAGTACCTGCTGTTTTAAAGTTCTCAGCACATTGACGGTAGATTTTTCACGTCCTCTCTTCAGGTGGTGCTGTTATTCAAGATGCCTTCTCTGTTGTTTTACTTGCATTTGGTGGAATGGAAGATATAATCTTCATCAAAATTTAGACATTGCGAGAGAAATAACACCAACAACAGTGCTGTCAGGCAACAGCAGTTCTGCTGTCAGAATCCGCTGTTGGAAGATAACTATTCATGATGCTGTGTAGGAGGCTGATAGGGGTAGGTGTTAAAGCACTGTCAAACTCATTAGTACAACATGATACTGCAATGGTTACACAAGCCAGACATTCATAAATTTGTCTCTGTTCATCAACACCTAGTTCTGAAGATAGGTAAGGGTCATTTTCACACTTTCTTTCCAATGTTTTCATATGCAGCAGAAGTTGGAAATCGACAAGCATACAGTGCCTCATTATGCAATGTTGAAATGCATTCCCTGCACAATGGCTGTGCCTCACCCATTGCAGGTTGCAAGGTCCCAAGTGCACTGCTTCCTAATCAATGTAGGTATGATTTGTCCTGCAAGAACTGGACCCTTTCATCCACCCTCCAACATAAGCATTATGAGTATTATATGCACAAGGTACACAGTGAATTGGTTGTATGGATTCAGAACTAGCTTGCAAATAGAGGTCAGAGGATTGTAGTGGAAAGGCTTTATTCATGCTGGATGCCTGTGATCAGAAGAGATCCACAGAGAACTCGGTGGCATGGTGGCACAGCAGTAGAGTTCCCGCCTTACAGTGCCAGAGATGTGGGTTCGATCCTGACTAGGGGTGCTTGTCTGTACGGAAGTTGTACATGCCCTCCGTGACCTACGTGGGGTTTCTCCGGGATCTCCGGTTTCCTCCGACACTCCAAAGATGGACAGGTTTGTAGGCTAATTGGCTTGGTAGAATTGTAAATTGTCCCTCGTATATGTAGGATAGTGTTAATGTGCAGGGGTTGCTGGTCGGCACGGAATTAGTGGGCCAAAGGGCCTGTTTCCGCGCTGTATCTCTAAACTAAACTGAAACAGAGATCTGTGTTATTTGTGATATATATATTCATAAATATATTCATAAATGACGGCCATGTAGGGGTTTTGCGTTTCACTTCGGGCCCAACTGCCGGAGTTATTCTCTCCCTTGTCAGAGGGTCAAACGGCCACCACACCACTTGAGCGGTTTCCAAGAGAGAGAATACAACAAAAGGGATTCCCCTAGGTTCTAGACCTCGGAATTATGGTGGGATATGATAAAAGGTTGAATTGACCAGAGTGTGCTGATGAGAGAAAACAGAAACCAAGATGGACTCAAAGCAAGTCTAAAATTTACAGGCTTTATTAAACAATGAGAAATCGAATCTCACCAACACTACATAATACGTGGCTAAACTTATGCTTTAAACTAAGACTATGGACGGAAAACTATCGGGCACGTCGTAAAACTTACATTACACAATGTTACCCCCCCTTTCCCTTTATTTTCTCAACCTCTATCCTATTTCAGGAATTTCACCAGGTCACCGGGATACTCACAGCTAGGTCGACCCAGGCCCACGAGCTGTCCAGCAGAGCAGAAAGAGAGACTTACAGTTGGGCTCACGAGCCGTCCAGCAGAGCAGAAAGAGAGAAAGGGTTCTGGCTTGACTACTGTTTTATACCTGAGCTTCCTTTGAAACCCCCAGGTGGTCCTCTGGATAAAAGGGTTCTTTTGATGATTCCCAGTTTCGTTCTGGCATGAACAATAGGCTTCCGATGATAAGGGGTTTGCTGATGTCATGATCCCTCAGCCTGATCGTTATCCCATCGCCTGGATGGGCTCCTATTGTCTCGATGGATGGGTCATCTAAGATGGTGATTGTGCTTGTGCTGGCCTGTTTACCACCGTCTGCTGAGGCTTGGTTCCTTCCTTTGTGTATCCAAGATAATCTCGTTATCTCCGTCTCAGCCTTTCCTGTCCACATCATTCGCCTGGTTGTGTGATGCCCAAGTCCACAGGCCAGACAGGTTTGAAACTTGAAACTGCTTCTTTCTGCGGGTTTTTTTCCGTTGCAGCCAGCAAATCTGTCTTTTTAAAATATCCATGTCATTATCCGAGTTCTTCCATAATTTTGGAGGATTTGCCCCAATAACTTACAGCCATAAATGTAGACATCAAGATAACTGGAGCTGCACACTGTGAGGAAGGCTGTCAAATAATATAGCGGGACATATAGTAGACCATGAGGATTTTTGAGGATACAACTGGGAAAATGGACAAGGGAGAGCCAATAAATGTAGTGTACCTGGACTTTCAGAACAATATACATATACAGATGGAAACACATGAAACCATTTGACTCATCACACAATGTCAATTCCTAACAAGCTAATATCTGTACCTCAATAACATATTCTCATCAACTCTGTTTAGTTAAATACTTTTGAGGTACAGCATGGAAACAGGCCCTTTGACCCACTGAGTCCGCACCAACAAGTGATCACTCCATACACTAGCACTAACCGACACACTAGGGGCAATTTACAATTTACAGAACACAATTAACCTAAAAATCTGTATGTCTTTGGAGTGTGGGAGGAAACCGGAGCACCTAGAAAAAGCCCACGCAACCACAGGGAGAACATGTGAACTCTGTACACACAGTGTCCCCTTTAATGTGTAGGAAGGGACTACAATTGCTGGTTTACCAATGATAGACACAAGTTCTGCCCGAAGCTTCACCCATTCCTTTCCTCCAACGATGTTGCCTGACCCGCTGAGTTATTCCAGCATTGTATGTCTATCTTCGGTGTCCCCTTTAATTCCTTAAACTGCTTACCTGCTTACCTTCTCTAAGGGGCAACTCAAAGTCATCATTTGACACCAGCATGCCTTGGGATATAGAATGAAACTAAAGAACTCTCCCACTCTTCCTTTTTGTTTAACCTTCTCTCCTCTTTCTCTTTCTCTTAAAAACTGTTAAGCTCTATCTATATCCATTCTGGTTAACACAGTTTGTTTCTCTGCAAAGGTGCTGCCTGATCCGCTAATTATATCCAGCAATTTATGATTTTTATTCCAGGCTTCGAAAATCTGCAGCATTTTGCTTTTGTGTAAATATAATTTCTTCTCCTTTAACGCTTGACTGAATTTTGATTTGACCATTGCCCATATTCAATACTACTTCAATCTTCCCTTAAATGTAATTCAGAACATATTCCCAGGGAAAGTTTTTGCCATAATCTTGAGCTAAAAAATCCCATTAACAACATCATGAAACATGAACAGAAAAATTGTATATCGATAATGGACAATGAAAATGTAGTGAAAGTGCCATTTATTCACATACTTTACGAGAACCAAGCGCTAATTTCAGAAGACCCATTCTTGTTAAATGTCCTATTTGATTCAAAGATTTGGAAAACTGGGAACAGAAATCTGCGATAAAGGTAATGATCTCTGAAAATTTACTCTAATGAGCAATTTATGGTTCAGTGGATTTAAGGAGATTATTAGTTTTTGAGATAAAGTTTATCTGCTAAGATTTTAATGAAAATCATTAGTGCTGTGGAGACTGCACCATCAGGTTTAGAATTCACAGAGGTGCTCTTTGAACTTTAATTTCTACACAAATTATATGATTCATATGATATAATTTAGAGAAAATCTCATAAATAAGTTTATTGCAAGAGATACAAGGTTCTTGTGCACTTAAGGCAACATAAACATAGCAATAAAGGATATAACTGGGCATTAATATTACGAAGGTAGACACAAAATGCTGGAGTAACAGCGGGACAGGCAGCATCTCTGGAGAGAAGGAATGGGTGACGTTTCTGGTCGAGACCCTCCTTCAGACATTTAATAGTAAGAAATTCATCGAAGCTTCAAAGTACCTTGTAAGATTGCAGATGTAATTCACTGTTAAAACCAATTTTTGATTGGGTTTTAGCAAGGTTAAAGCATGAGTAAAATGTAAATATTTCACTATATTAGATTTAAAAATACTAATTTTAATAAAAACTTTATCATTTGATTAACAGTGAGGTTACTTATGCTAATTTTCTGTGCAGTGACAAATCTCAGAACATGCAATTGCATGTTCCAAATTGTCCATGTTCCCTGCTGAAGAAAAGGACCATCAACACTAAATCATGAATGTTCCTGGTCCAGGTTCATTCAGATGAGGAGGAGGGCTTGGGAAAGTGTTCACCATTTTCTGTCACTCTGAACGAAACTGAAGGTTAACAGCAGAAGTGTGGAAACAAAAGCTGAAAATGCCTGAAGCACTCAGCAGGTCAAGAAGGATCTGTAAAGAGAGAAACATGATTATCATTTCAAGAGAATTAACTTGCAACAGAACTGGATGCACAGAGCTCTTCAAGGCACTTGCCCACACGTTTTGTCAAGCACCAAATCCATTCCCTCTCACCCCCTCCTCACCCACAATGTTGCAGGTCCTTGCATTGGTCTTGCCAGCCTCCTCAGCAAGCAAAATAATCAGGTACACTCAATCCATCCTGAAGACATGTGGCTTGGCTGGTTAATTGGCCATTGTAAATTGTCCCTAGTGTATGGGTGAGAGGAGGAAATAATGGAGGTGTTGATGGGAATATGTGGAGAATAAAATGGGATGCCTGCAGGATTAGTGTTAATGGATAATTACTAGTGAACATGAACTTAATGGGTTGAAGGGCACCTTTCCATGCTGTATAACTGTTTGACTTTGATTCAAGTCATCTTCAGCCTAGAGGGACTGCCAAAGAAAGAATCAGGAATTACAAGTTTCCCTTCACACTTATTTCTTTGGAAGGTTTAAGACAGTTACATTGAAAGTTTGAAGCTACATCCTATTATAAATTTGACAGATATATGTGAAGGATTTAGAGGATCACCTTTCTCACAATGATTCAGAGCTTGGAGAAGCCTTAGACAAGAATTCTTCCCTGTAATGTTCTTCACAACATTACACGTTTTACTTCACAGTTAAGGTCATGTCATAAGAAATAGGAGTAGAATTAGGCCATTCAGCCCATCAACTCTACACCGCCATTCAATCACGGCGGATCTATCTCTCCCTCCTAACCCCATTCTCCTGTCTTCTCCCCATAACCTCTGACACCCATACCAATCAAGAATCTATCTATCTTTGCCTTAAAAATATCCACTGACTTGATCTCCACAGCCTTCGGTGGCAAAGAATTCCACAGATTTACCACCCTCTGACTAAAAAAAAATCTCCTCATCTCCTTCCTAAAATAACGTCCTTTAATTCTGAGGCTATGGCTTCTAGTCTTGGACTCTCCCACTAGTGGAAACATCCTCTCTACGTCCACTCTACCCAAGCCTTTCATATACTTACAAAATTCTTAAGGGGTTGGACAGGCTAGATGCAGGAAGATTGTTCCCAATGTTGGGGAAGTCCAGAACAAGGGGTCACAGTTTAAGGATAAGAGGGAAGTCTTTTAGGACCGAGATGAGGAAAATATTTTGCACACAGAGAGTGGTGAATCTCTGGAATTCTCTGCCACAGAAGGTAGTTGAGGCCAGTTCATTGACTATATTTAAGAGGGAGTTAGATGTGGCCCTTCTGGCTAAAGGGATCAGGGGGTATGGAGAGAAGGCAGGTACGGGATACTGAGTTGGATGATCAGCCATGATTATATTGAATGGTGGTGCAGGCTCGAAGGGCCGAATGGCCTACTCCTGCACCTATTTTCTATGTTTCTATGTTTCTGTATATTTCAATTCCCCCTCTTTCTTCTAAACTCCAGTGAGTACTGGCCCAGTGCTGACAAACACCCATTATAGGTTAACCTGCAACAATAAGTCGTATTATGTGAGCTCTGAGAAACATGTGTAAAGGTCTAGACTGACCGTCCAATGCACAGATGTTGGACTCAACCCCTTAAGATCCTTGCACCCCTCTATTTCAGCATTTACACAAAAACATTTTTCACATCATCCTCATTGACCTTGCGATCTGGAAGTCATGCTTAAGTCTTGTGTAAAACCTTTCACTTTGACTGCGGAAATGTACGGATGTCAAATATTGTCCATTAATTCTCCTGTTAAGTCTTTTGGATGTTTTATTTTGTTGAAGCCATGAGAGTGGTGTATAATGCTGTTATTGAGAGCTATCATTAGTTTAGTTTAGTTTAGTTAGGTTTGTGATATAATGTGGAAACAAGCCCTTCGGCCCACTAAGTCCGTGCTGACCAACGATCACCCGTACGCTAGTTCAATCGTACACACTAGAGACAATTTTATGGAAGCCAATTAACCTACAAACCTGCATATCTTTGGAATGTGGGAGGAAACCAAGCACCTGGAGAAAACCCACGTGGTTACAGGGAAAACATACAATCTCCGTGCAGACAGCACCTGTAGGGTTGATGGCACATATGGATGCTGTGAATTGTATGTAACATTGTGCATAACAAAAGGTCTTGGAATGATTACTATTCTGCACTATCGATTAGTTATATCTCAGCCAAACAACCCCTATTCATCAAAACCTCCTGCCATTGTGATAATTTTTTATATTTCCCTTCTAATTTTTAATCTATTTCAAGAGCTGT
The DNA here is from genome assembly GCF_028641065.1 of Leucoraja erinaceus. NCBI lineage: Eukaryota > Metazoa > Chordata > Chondrichthyes > Rajiformes > Rajidae > Leucoraja > Leucoraja erinaceus. Next base: position 17,962,716 of record NC_073382.1, read on the forward strand.
GACCTTTCCTGTAACACACACATGGGAAATTTAGTGAAAGGTTTTTGAATTATGAGTGAACAATATCTATTGGGTTACCTTCATCAATAACTTGATTACATCCTCAGATACATTCAATAGGGTGCAATAAATTTGGAACACATATAGTTTTCAACAATGTAATACACAATTTCAATCTTCACAAAGGTTAAATCATTGCCAGATAATGTTAGCATTGTCAAGCCTCCATGGTGCAGATAAGCACATAATCACTCATGTTGCATCACAGATATTTACAATAAGAAGGCTGTCATTTTGCCCATCACCTCTGAACTGGATCTTTGAAACTATCATTGAGTCGACTTTATTCTCCTTTTTGGCAGTGCGGCTACGAATTATCCTCTCCTTCTAATCGTAAGGTTGTTGCTTTATTGGCAATCTTGTGGCATATTTAACTTGGTTTTCCAACAAAGACCTAAGTAGTTAATGCACCATTGCTGGTGCTGTTTGCATGAGATTATCGGATTATTGGGTGAAGGCAGGAGAATGGGGTTAGGAGGGAGAGATAGATCAGCCATGATTGAATGGCGGAGTAGACTTGATGGACCGAATGGCCTGATTCTACTCTTATCACTTATGATCTTATGTGACAGACCACTCTCCAGAAGATAGACACAAATCTATGTTTCTAAAATGCTGGAGTCAGGCAGCATCTCGAGAGAGAAGGAATAGTGCTGTTTCAGGTCAAGACCCTTCTTCCAACTCTCTCTTTCAAAAGACTGATGAAATGTTTCAAACAAGTGCATGGGAATTCTCCCTGAGTTACTGGTCAATATATAACCTCCATTCAAGTCCTACAATCCACTTGTGTCCTTGTAATTATATGTAGGTCTTTTTAATCTTATATTAGCTTCTCTGTTTGGGAGATCACAACAGCGGCTAGACTTAATGTAGAAACAAAGAACTGCAGATACTGGTTAATACCAAAGATAGACACAAAGTGCTGGAGTAACTCAGCGGGTCAGGCAGTATCTCTGGAGGAAAAGGATGGATGACATTTCGAGTTGGGACCCTATTCCGGATGCGGATTTGCGGATGACACTAAGCTGGGGGGCAGTGTTAGCTGTGAGGAGGATGCTAGGAGACTGCAAGGTAACTTGGATAGGCTGGGTGAGTGGGCAAATGTTTGGCAGATGCAGTATAATGTGGATAAATGTGAGGTTATCCATTTTGGTGGCAAAAACGGGAAAGCAGACTATCATCTAAATGGTGGCCGATTGGGAAAGGGGGAGATGCAGCGAGACCTGGGTGTCATGGTACACCAGTCATTGAAGGTAGGCATGCAGGTGCAGCAGGCAGTAAAGAAAGCGAATGGTATGTAAGCTTTCATTGCAAAAGGATTTGAGTATAGGAACAGTGCGGTTCTACTGTAGTTGTACAGGGTCTGCGTGAGACGACACCTGGAGTTTTGTGTACAGTTTTGGTCTCCAAATCTGAGGAAGGACATTATTGCCATAGAGGGAGGATGCAGAGACGGTTCGGCAGACTGATTCTTGGGTGTCCGTGACTGTCGCTGAAGAAAGACTGGATAGACTTGGTTTATACTCTCTAGAATTTAGGAGCCCACATCTTATAGAAACTTACAAAATTCTTGAGGGCTTGGACAGGCTAGATGCAGGAAGATTGTCACCGATGTTGGGGAGGTACAGGATAAGGGGTCACAGCTTAAGGATAAGGGGGAAAACCTTTAAAAACCGAGATGAGAAGAACTTTTTTCACACAGAGAGTGGTGAATCTCTGGAACTCTCTGCCACAGAGGGTAGTTGGGGCCAGTTCATTGGCTATATTTAAGAGGGTTAGATGTGGCCCTTGTGGCTAAGGGGATCAGGGGGTATGGAGAGAAGGCAGGTACGGGATACTGAGTTGGATGATCAGCCATAATCATATTGAAAGGCGGTGCAGGCTCGAAGGGCCGAATGGCCTACTCCTGCACCTAATTTCTATGTTTCTATGTTTCTATGTTACTCCAGAATTAAAGTAGAGGGTGATGAGCTGGAGGTGAGAAAATCAGGACTAATCAGGGCTGACACAAATGACCTCATGGCAGGGCAATGCCTGGTAGGTCCATTGTTGGTGGGGGAAGGTGTGATCTTAAGAGGGAAACAATGTGGAGATCTGTGGAACTGGTAAAACAACTGGAGTGGAGGAATGGGGCGAGGGGGGAGGGGTACAGAGTGTGTTGAAGTTACTTAAAATTAGATCATTCAATGTTCATACCATTGGGTTGTAAGCTCCCCAAGCCAAATATGAGGTGCTGTTCCTCCAATTTGCATGTGGCCTCACTTTATCAGTGGAGGAGGCCTAAGACAGAAATGTCAGTGTGGGAATGGGAAGTGTAGTTGAAATGATTGGCAACCGGAGGATCCCGAAGGCATCGGCAGACCGAGCATAAGTGTTCCGTGAAACGGTCACTGAGACCAGATTTAGTGTCATAGTTGTACAGGAGCCCACATCGGGAACACTGGATGCAGTAGATGAGGTTGGAGGACATACATGTGAACCTCTGTCTAACCTGAAAGGGCTATCGGGGTCCAAGGATGGAGTTGAGGGATGAAGTATAAGGACAGGTGTTGCATCCCCTGCGGTTTCAAAGGTATGTATCTGGGGAGGAGGTGGTTTGTGTGGGAAGGAATGAGTGAACCAAAGAGTTGTGCAGGGTACATGCCCTGCAGAAGGCGGAAAGTAGTGGAGATGGGAAGATGTGATTAGTGGTGGGATCCTTTAGGAAGTGACGGAAATGGCAAAGTATAATGAGTTTTATGCAGAAGCTGGTGGGGTGACAGGTGAGCACGAGAGGATCTCTTCAAATTTGCAGATGACACCATTGTTGGCTGGTTATCAAATACTGATGAGACGGAGTACAGGAAAGAGATTGAGAACGTCGTGTCCTGGTGTCAAACCAACAACCTTTCTCTCAATGTCAGCAAGACAAAGGAGATAGTGATCGGCTTCAGGAAGCAAAGCAGTACACATACCCCAGTTTGCATTGAGAGCAGTTGAAAACTTCTAATTCCTGGGAGTCACTGACAACTTCTCTTGGACCACCCATATTGAAGCAACAACCGAGAAAGTACACAAACACCTCTGTTTCCTTAGAAGGCTTAGGAAGTCCGGCATGACCCCAATAACTCTCACCAACTCGGGTTGCATCACAGCTTGGTTTGGGAACAGCTCCATCCAAGACTGCAAGAAATTGTGGACGCAGCCCAGACTATCACACAATCCAATCTCCCTTCCATCGACCCCATTTATACTTCACGGTACCTCAGCAAGGCCAGCAGCATAATCATGGACAAGTAGCAACCTGGCCACTCCTTCTCCCCTCTCCCATTGTGCAAAAGATATAGAGGTGTGAAAATGCACATCTGAAGATTTAGGCACAGTTTCTTCCCAGCTATTATCAGGCAACATCAGGAATCATCCTATCACAATTAGAGAGCAGTCCTGAACTACCATCTACGTCATTGGTGACCCTTGGACTATCTTTGATCGGACTGGCTTTATCTTGCACTAAATGTTATTCCCTTATCATGTATCTACACACTGTAAATGGCTCAATTGTAATCATGTTTTGTCTTTACGCTGACTGGTTAGCAGGCAACAAAAGCTTTTTCACTGTATCTCGGTCATGTGACAATAAACCAAACTGAACTGAACCGTCTTTGTTGCATTTGGGGGAAAGGGAGCAACAGAATACAGAGGAGATGTGTGTGAGCGCCTCATCTATCACAGACAGGGGGAATCCATGTTTCGTGAAGAATGAAGAAAGCTCCCTGAAGATTAGCCTCATTTGTAATTGAGTTCATCTGCAATATGTTTTCCCACAACTTCAACTCGTATTCAAAATCATGTCCAACCCTTTCTTGGAATTTACCTCTGAATCTCTTTTCACTGACATCTCAGGCAGAGAAATCCAGCATCTAATAATTTAGTCTTCAACTTTTCAAGTTCACATTTATTGTCACATGCACCAATTAAAGTACAGTGATATTTGAATTACCATACAGCCTTACAAGTGAAAAGAACACAATACATGATAGAGTTTAACATAAACATCCATCACAGTGGAATCAGCCGACGGTCCAATGTACAAGCTCTCTCGTCGGGATGAACCCTTCACATCGCCGCTACAGACGGTCCAATGTACAAGCCCTCTCGTCGGGATGATCGAAACTCCAATGTCGGGATGGATCAGAACAGACACTTCATCAGTCCCATTGATAAGTGAACAGTACCTAGCTCAAATCCACCTCTTGCACTAGATGGAGCTATAGAATGTGGCAAATCCCTGGTTAGCATAAGACATTATCATAAATAATATATTGTAACTCTCCTTTAATTTATCATGAATCAGACTAATCTAATTTGGCATAATCATTAGTGTTGTCAAGTCGACTGATAATTCGGGTTTTGATCCATTTAATTAGTATAACCCCATAACAAAGTTTTACAAGATCCAGCAGAAAGAGACAGCATAAAATAATTTGATTTTCAATTTTCTTCGTTGCTTGAAAAAGTATTTTTAAGAGCAATAACTTGGTATAACTTCACCAGTATAGATAAAATGGGTGTTTCAGAAAAAATAACATTTAACAAGAACCTGCTATATTATTTGTAAATATACATTTTAAAGCCAACACTACCACTGATTTGTGTTGTTTGGCATCTATTAATCTGCCTCTTAGTTGATTAAATTGATCTTTACGATATTAAAACTTTTAAAAACATGTTAACTGCTGCCTGTGCACTACAAATACAACTCAAGAGCTGCAATGGAGTGCAAGCAGCCAGAATTGTATTTTTGACAAAGGTGGAGACTTTTAGAGTTGACAAAAATCTTGTTTCAAATTACAATCCATTGCATTGCTTGCCTGATTTACCAAAAACTCAGTTAGACAAACCGCATAAATACAACGGTTACAAAGAAGTGTGGGTCAGAGTCTGGGTATTTGTAATGAGTGACTCACCTCTGACACCCCATTGCCTTTAACCATCTACAAGCCACAAACTAGGAGTGTGGTGGAATACTCTCTATTTGTCGGAATAAGTGTAGCTCAAATGATGTTGCAGAAGTTCAACAGGACAAAACACGTCGATCAATGCCTGTTCCAGGTGTACACTAGCTCTATCCCTGTACTCTATCTCCGCTACATCGGTGCTACCTCCTGCACCCATGCAGAACTCATGGAATTCGTTAACTTCATCATCAATTTCTATCCTGCACTCAAATTCATTTGGACCATCTCCAACACCTTCTTCCCCTTTCTTACCCTGTCAGTCCTTTCAGGTTAGGGAGAGGTTCACTTACACCTCCTCCAACCTCATCTACTGTATCCGTTGTTCAAGATGTGGACTCATATAAATCGACGAGACCAAACGTAGACTCGGCGATCGTTTTGCTGAATACCGTCGCTAAGTCTGCCTGGTTCTACAAGGGTCTCGACCCTAAATGTCACCCATTCCTTATCTCCAGGGATGCTGCCTGTCTCGCTGAGTTACTCCAGCATTTTGTGCCTATCTTCAGACAAAACAGGGGTCATCAACTACCTTTATCTTTGTATGCTTCGTTGTCAGTTTTACACTTAACTTGACCTTTGTCCCCTGATATTTTCCATTTCATACTTTACTCTTCCATTTTCTGTATTTCCCTCTTCCCTGACTCTCAGTCTGAAGAAGGACCTCGAACCGAAACATCACCCATTCCTTCTATCAGATATTCCACCTATCCCGCTGAATCACTCCAGCATTTTGTGTCTATCTTTGGTGTAAACCAACATCTGCAGTTCCTTCCTACTCTATAGCCTTAAGCACAGAAACATAGAAACATAGAAAATAGGTGCAGGAGGAGGCCATTCGGCCCTTCGAGCCAGCGCCGCCATTCATTGTGATCATGGCATAATATACACAAAAATGATTTAGTAATTTCTGGAACTTGATATACCAATTTCTACAGAATTTAGTAATTCTGAATTTAATTTAATGGAGCTTTAATTTAGTTTGTTTAGTTTAGAGATACAATGCAAAACAGGCCCCTCGGCCCATCGGCCCGTCGACTAGCGATCCCTGCACACTAATAGTATCCTACTAAACTAGGGACAAATTACAATTTTACCAATTAACCTACAAACCTATACGTTTTTGGAGTGTGGGAGGAAACCCACGCAGATCATGGGGAGAATGTACAAACTCCTCACCGACAACACCTGTAGTCAGGATCGAACCCAGTTCTCCGGTGCTGTAGGGCAGCAACTCTATCGTGTGCCACTGTACCGTGCCACTGGCCCAAAATTATCAACAAATTATTAAGTGACTGCTTTGTTTGTCTTCAGAAATAGATGTCCAGAATAGAACATAGAACAGTGCAGGAACAGACTCATCAGCCCACCATGTCTGCACCGACTATGCTACAAATCTAATCTTGTGTGCTTTTGCTACTTGCCTGCACTTCATTATGTACAGCCTGGCTGAATTTTCAAACTAGACTGTTTACGTGTAATATAGTGTCATAGGTGTAAACAGTATTTAATATTTTATTCAAGCTAAAGATAATTGTCGGAAATCTGCAATTGCTGCACTTTTGAAACGCAATCCTTCTCCATGCTGGCTGATTAGAGATGTAAGTAATTTTGTTGCTCTTTGAACATATCTTTTACCTATCTGGCAAAGAGTCATCACACTTTAGTATCATTTGCAATCAAGTGAGAGGCCAAACAGTTTTATTTTAACATTTCACCTGAAAGATAGTACATTTAGCAGTTCAGCATTCCCAAGGTAATGCATTGCCTCATTACTGCACTGAATTTGCAGCCCAGATTATACACTTAAATCATTTACATTAGCTTTAGAACTCACAGGTTTTAATCTACTTCAGAGCGCCTAAACTCACAGCTCAAGATTTGGTGTGGAAAGGAACTGCAGATGCTTGTTTATACTGAAGAGAGACACAAAGTGCTGGAATAACTCAACGGGTCTGGCAGCATCTCTGGAGAAAAAGGATGGGTGGCATTTTGGGTCAGGATCATTTGTTAGACTGAAAATAGATGAGGTAAATGGATATAAGAAAAGGCCAGAACAAAACAGGGCCGGCAACTGATGACCAAGGAAGGGTGGAGGCCATAATGGAACTGGTAGGATGACCAGGATGGGGGGGGGGGGGGGGGGGGGGGGGGGGGGGGGGGGGGGGGGGGGGGGGGGGGGGTGAGGGAGTGAAGAGGTTGCTTGAAATTGGTGAAATAAATATTAATACTGATGGCTTGTAAGCTGCCCAAGCGAAATATGAGATGCCTTTCACCAAATTGCATGTGGCCTCACTCTTACAATGGAGGAGGCACAGGACAGAAAAGTAAGTGTGGGCATAGGAAGGTGAGTTAAAATGTTTGGATACTGAGGGATCATGTAGGTCAAGGCAATACTGAGCAAAAGTGTTCATCATAACGACCGCTCAGTCTGCGTTTGGTTTTGCTGATATAAAGGAGACCACACCAAGAACAACGGATGCATTAGATGAGGTTTGAGGAGGCGAAAGTGAACCTCTGCCTAACCTGAAAGGACTGTCGGGGCCCCTGGATGGAGTCGAGGGAGGAGGTACAAGGACAGATGTTGGTGGGGTTGATTTGTTAGGCAGAATGGCATAATTTTGTTCCTATCGCTCATGAGATGTAAAGTTGGAAAGGGTAGAGAGAAGATTCATGAGGATGTTGCCAGGACTCATCAACACATATACAATTCGAACATTTTTAAGGGACTGGACAGACAAGATGCAGGAAAATATGATCCCAATGTTGGGGGAGTCCAGAACCAGGGGTCACAGTGTAAGTATAATTTTGGACTAAGATGAGGAAAACCTTTTTCACCCAGAGAGTTGTGAATCTGTGGAATTCACTGTCACAGAAGGTGATGGAGGCCAAATTCACTGGATATTTTTCAAGAGAGAGTTAGAGGCTCTCTAACGGAATCAAGTTAAGGCTAACAGAATCAAGGGATATGGGGTGAAAGCAGGAATGGGGTACTGATTTTGGATGATCAGCCATGATCATATTGAATGGCGGTGCTGGCTCAAAGGGCCGAACGGCCTACTCCTGAACCTATTTTCTATGTTTCTATACTTTCATTCCCTCTACCAACATTATACTGTGTGTACTATCTACAAAATGCACTGCAGTTACTCACTTAGGCTATTCCAACAATATCTCCCAACCCTCAATCTCCACCACCGGTAGGAACAAGGGTAGCAGGAATATGGGATACCACTAAGCACAGTTGCTTCTCCAGGTCCAACGTCATTCTGACATAGAAGTATACTTGGTGTTCTTACATCGCAGCTGGATTTACACCCTATGACCCTCTCCCCAACAGCATTGTTAGGAGTAACTTCACCAGAAGGACGGTAGTCGTTTAAAGAGGTTTACTATCACCTTCTCCAGGGCACTTGGGAGAAGGTAATAAATGCAAGCATTACTAGCATCATGAAAATGAATAAATCAAAACAAAATGGATCTGAAATTTGTCACAAGCTCATAGAAATTCTAACCTAGTCTGATTTATGTTTGCTTTAACGAGCAATCTCTTCATTTATCATCAATTTATCCTGATATTTTATTCTGCCACCATTCCAATATTATCCAGGACAGTACAGGGATTTCCAAATCTTAGTTAGCATATGGATAAGTAAATTACTAACTCTGATAACTATGATTTTTAATCCACTGTTATTTACATAATATGGTGTCTGGTTTAATTTCTTGATTAAGTGTTTCCCAAATAGATTCCTGATTTTTATTGTTGCAGTTTGGTTAGCTTAACAAAATTACTGCTTAATAAAACCAATTAAAAATGTATAACTTTAACGATGAGAAAACAATTGTTATAAACTTACTTTTATAAACTTGGATGATTAAAAGGTCTATCCAATCTGTATCATCCACTGTCAATTCCTATCTCCTCTGCTATTACAACATAACATCTAACCCTTTATATCTAATTTGCATATTAAATTGAAATAAATTTTTATTCATGACATTCTGTTTGCACCGACACTCTTCACTGGATGCATTTACTCAGATTTAAAATAAAAGGCACAATATTAAATTGGGACATTAAATCTTGTACGGTGCCCTTGGTCTAACCAAGGGGTGCCATACAATTGGCAGCCCTGCCAACAGTTTTTTTGTCTTTTTTAAATTTTTAGTGTGTGTTAAAAATTTGTGTAAATGTTCTCTGGTTTGTTTTATGTGGGGGAGGGGGAGGGTAATACTTTTTTTCCAGTTTCTTACCTTGCCGGAGATTCAATACATTATCGGATCGCATTCTCCTGTCGCTCTGCGGCCTACCATCAAAGGGGCTGAAGGCCTCCTCGGACAGACCTTGGGCACCATCGCAGGGCGTCGACTTACATCGGAGTCCATTCTTTGCCTGGGATTGCTTCAACCGCAGCCTGCAGACTTTACATCTGGAGCTCGCAGTCTTGGGAGAGGTCTTGGATGTCGGGAGCTCCAATGTCACGGAAGGTTCGACCAGCCCCGACACGAGGTTCGATCATCCGGCGCGGGAGAACTGACATCCCCCCAATACAGGAACAGATCGCCTAGACATGGAGGGCCCGCCGCCGGCTACGGTAGTCAAGATCATCCTGTCAACGGGGAGCTCGAGGCCCCCGACCACGCGAGAGCAAATGGAAGAGATTTTACTTTTTTTTCGCCTTCCATAACACAAAAGAATGTGGAGGAGTCTCTGTGATGGATGTTTATGTTAAAATGTGTTTTGTGTGTTCCGTTGCTTTTTATTTGTATGACTCTCTTGGCAAATGAAATTCATCGTATGTTGCAAAACATACTTGGCTAATAACGTATTATTGTTATTGTGATAAATTTAATTAATTTTCTTGCTGCTTCAGTTTCTCACAATACCAGAATAAGTGACTAACTTCCATGTACAATATCTAATGGAATAATTTTCATCTTACATAGAAATGCAATTAGATGCCTACAAATGAACTGATGAGGGGATGAACCACAATTTGTTCCCCTGTATTAAATGCTCGTTATTCATATACTTCTCTTGGATCACCTTTTCAAACCAATCATTACTTTTAATTTTCATTAGCCTGCTGAAGGGATATTGTTTGTCAATAGCAACAAGTGTTTTTGAAAGGAGTCCCAAGTATGTGATGATAAAACTAGTCACTTAGGATCAAAGAAATATACAGCACAAAGAGAGGCCCTTCGGTCCAGTGAGCCTGTGCTGGCGAACAAGTACCCATATAAATTAATCTGACACTATTCCCATTTTGTTTTCCCAGATTCCAAAAAGATTCCAGGTCCAATACGATACCTGGTATCTACCTATTGCTAGAACAGACCACGATTTCTAGGTGCTCTTTGATAAAGCTATGTGTAGGAAGGAAATGCAGATGCTGATTTAAACTGAGGAAAGACACAAAAAGCTGGAGTAACTCAGCGGGACAGCTCTGGAGAGAAGGAATGTGTGATGTTTCGGGTCGAGACCCGTCTTCAGACGATTGTACCCAACAATAAGGGGTTGGTTAGGGATGGGGATTGGTGTGGGTGGGAACTGTGGTTGTGGCTCGGTGTGGCCAGATAAGCTTCAGGGTGGAGAATGTTGTGGGTGGAGTTTGATGTGGGTTGGGTTGGGTTGTTGTGTTGTGGGTGGAGATTGATGTAGCTCAGGTCTCAACCCGAAATATCACCCATTCTTTCTCTCCAGAGATGCTGCCTGTCTCGCTGAGTTACTCCAGCTTTTTCTGTTTGATTGAGCTATTACAGCTATGGTGAGCAGCTCAAAGAATCTTTGAATATCACCTCTGTCCTGAGATTCCTGTCAAGTAATACTCAATTCTTGTGAAATATGGAGGCAGGTATGTGAATTTCAAGGATTTCCAGACGAGGTTGGCATTGTGATTGCAAGTGGTTGCTGAAAGTGTACAGAGGAGGAAGTGTAAATCTTCCTGGCCCCATAGAATGGCCAACATTTACTCTCAGAGGCTAAAGCATGAAGAGCTAGAACAAAATCTTAGCCTTTAAGTACTTTCCAAACAGCTCGGAGTGTTGTCAGAGTCAAACATAAAGAGACAAGAAGGTCATATGTACCAGCAAAAAAAAACAATAACATTCTTATTTGCAGCAGCTTGCAGGCTCATTAACACAATAACACAAAATAAATCTACAATAATCAATAATTCAATCAAATAATAATCGGTGATACTAGATAATCAGCCCATGATAGTGGAAAATGAAATTGAAGTCCGTTGTACGACCAAAACCAGTCCACAGCAGATCATACTTGCTGAGGTGGTGTTGTGTTTACTGTTGTACAGTGTTCAAGGGCCTGATCCAACATAATTCTGACATGGAAGTACACTGCTGTTCTTTCAGCAAGACTGGGACTGCATGCGATTTCAGGATTGGGTAAATGACTATTCCTGTGCTACAATTTACCTCTTACACATACAACTAGCCCAACCCACATCAAATTCCACCCACAACATTCTCCACCCACAATAAGTGTATCATGGCCATAACCACAGTTCCCACCCACACCAATCCCCATCCCTAACCAACCGTACAATAGTCTGAAGAAGGGTCCCGACCTGAAACATCACCCATCTTTTTATTACCAGTGAATGCTGCCTGACCCGCTGAGTTACTCCCGCACATTGTGGCTATCTATTGGATAAAATGTCAGCAACTCTAACTAGCATCCACTTTAGCCTAATTACCCTTATAAATAAAATCCTTTATAACTCTTCCATTTGCTCTCAAAACTAGGTCAAATTAATTTTGGTCCAAAAAATGACTGCAGCTTTGCAAACAATTCCATCATCAGACCAGCTATGGGATGTTTAGAGGAGTAGATGGATGAAAAACTCAACAACTGACATCAGAAGGCCACCGACTTGTTACATCTCATCATCGGGTGTTTATCAATTCCCATTTAGTGAACAGACTGTGATTAATATATTGCAATCTGGTTCTTTGAAAAGTTAATTGTAAAGCAGAAGGACAATGCATAATTCAAGCATAGGAATTAGGCATATTCTCTGGAAAGATTGGTTCTCATTTAGCATGCTGGTTAAATGTAGGTTATGATGAAAGGGAGGGCATTCATGCAAGCATCTTGTATTTACATGAAGACAGAGATTCCTTTTTTGCTATTTCGGTATTTTTAATTTATTGTATCGGCAATATTCTGTCACTATTGTGCATATTTCCATAACCTTATGGTGCATGTGACAAATAAATTTGAACCTTTGATCCTTTGAAAGCACATACCTCCAGATTCAGGGACAATTTCTTCACAGCTATTATCAGGCAACTGAACTGTGCTCACACCAGCTAGAAAGTGTCCTAACCTCCCATCTACCTCATTGGAGACCTTCAAGCCATCTTTAATTGGACTTCATTAGAATTTATCTTGCACTAAGCATTATACCATTTATCCTATATCTATACACTGTGGATGGCTTGATTGTAAACATGGACAGTGTAGTCTTTTTGCTAGTTTGATAGCACGCAGCAAAAACTTATCACTATACCTCGATACTCATGACATTAATGAACTAAGCTATACTAAACTAGGTGCAAGTAAGGAAGTATTCTTTGGGCATTTGGTTGACCATTTCTGTATCGTAATCACGGTTGAAGACTAATAGCAACAGGAGTTCGGGATTTAAACTCAACCAGAATATGGGTGTTCCATGGCTCCTGGATCTTGCCAGTACACTGGGAAGGAGCAGTTTAATCAACTGGCAAACCCACAATAAATACCTCAATGCAAGACTACCATTATGCGTGATTCTGCAAAAGACAATCTTCTCACGAGCTGCATTTAGAGATTGTTTTATCAAAGACTGCAGAAACCTTTTTTTCCTAATTATTTGTGTAGAAGATGTGGATGCCACTAGCAATACCAACATTCATTGCCAATCCCCAATTGGGCCTGGGGAAAAAAATGGCATAAATAAGATGAACTAAAATGAGAAAAATCCATGAAGATCAAGATCAGGACTAACTCTTCAGCCCTCTAATGCATGTTTACCATTCATAAGATGAGAGTTGATCTTTCACTTAGGTGCCATTTTCCTGCACCATCCCATAATCATTGTTTATTTTTGTCGTGTGCATCAAAGTACAGTAAAAAACCTTGTCTGCATACATTTCAATAAGATAGTATTATGCACAAGCACAATCAAACAGTGAAAAGTAACTGAATGTAGAAAATAGTGTTACAGCATTAGGTTGTTACAAATCTCTGGGTACTCAGATCTTGGATATCCATTGATTCTCATAACATACAAAAAAATCTACCAAACTCTCATATCTAACTATCACACTGATAGTTAGAAGCAGGCCTTTCTACCTTCCACTTGAGTTTACCGTGGTCATAGTTACAGCTGTGTATATCCCACCGGATGCTAATGCTAGCATAGCCCTAGGCTACCTCCATAGCATTATCAGCAAACAAGAGAACACCTACCTCAAAGCAGCCCATATCATAGCTGGTGATTTCAATCACGCAGACTTAAAATCAGTTCTCCCTAAATTTGAACAACACATCAAATGTGCAACCAGGGGAGAAAATACATTAGACAAGGCCTACTCAAACATCAAGAAGGGGTTTAGAGCCACACCACTACCACACTTAGGCCAGTCGGATCACCTATCCATTCACTTAGCACCAGCATACACCCCCCTCAGGAGAAAAGCTCAACCCACCACCAGGACTGTTAAAACTTGGCCTGAAGGAGCTTCCTCACAGCTACAGGACTGCCTTGAATGGACAAACTGGGACATTTTTGGAAATCAGGACTTGGAGGAGTACACATCCACGGTACTCTTTTACATCCAGAACTGTGTTGACAACGTCACCGTCGACAAACTCATCCGGGTGTACCCCAACCAGAAGCCGTGGATGACAAAAGAGGTCCAAACTCTCCTCAAGGACCTCAACACCGCCTTCAGGTCTGGCGACAGAGCCCTGTACAACGCTGCTAGAGCCAACCTGAAGAAATGCATCAGGGATGCTAAGCGGCCCACAAGAGGAAGATAGAGGACCACTTTAACAACAACGATCCACGGCGGGTGTGGCAGGGCATCCAGCACATCACCAACTACAAGCCCAGCAACAGCACGACGGCCGACGGCGACGCCTCACTGGCAGAGCAGCTAAACTGCTTCTTTGCTCGCTTCGAGGCAGAACCAGAAGAGCTTGTCACCATTCTCCCACCAGCCCCTAACAACAACAACTACACCCTCACTGTGCAGGAGCATGAAGTGAGACGGGTGCTCAGGGCGGTGAACCCGAGGAAGGCTGCCGGCCCAGATGGCGTGACAGGAAGGGTTCTGAAGGAATGTGCAGACCAGCTCTCCGAGGTCTTCACGAAAATCTTCAACCTGTCCCTGTCCAAATCCATCATCCCACCGTGCCTGAAGTCTGCCACAATCATCCCACTACCAAAAAAGCCTGTTATCAGCGGCCTTAACGACTATCGACCGGTCGCTCTCACACCAGTCATCATGAAGTGTTTCGAGAGGCTGGTCCAGCAGCACATCAAAGCCAGCCTCCCGCCCACCTTCGATCCACACCAGTTTGCCTACAGAGCAAATAGGTCCACTGAGGATGCCATCACCACTGCTCTTCACACTGCACTGACCCACTTCGAACACCAGGGGAGCTATGTGAGGATGCTTTTCATTGACTTTAGCTCCGCCTTCAATACCATCATCCCCAGCAGACTGGTCACCAAACTCATGGATTTAGGACTCTCCCAACCCATCTGCCTCTGGATCAAGGACTTTCTGCCTAACCGCCTCCAGACCGTCAGATTGGGCCATCACCTCTCCACCCCCATCTCACTCAGCACCGGCTCCTCACAGGGCTGTGTGTTGAGTCCCCTCCTCTACACCCTCTACCCCCACGATTGTGCCCCCGCCCATTACACCAACCCAATCGTCAAGTTTGTGGACGACACGACTGTGGTTGGACGTATCTCAGGAGGAGATGAGACAGCCTACAGGGAGGAAGTCCAAAGACTGGCAGCATGGTGTTCAGACAACAATCTCCTCCTAAACACCACAAAAACAAAGGAAATTATCATAGACTTCCGTAGGAACAATGCAGCCCCCAAACCCCTATTCATCAATGGGGACTGTGTGGAAAGGGTCTCAGACTTCAGATTCCGGGGCACACAAATTACGGAGGATCTCTCCTGGACTACAAACACCACCACAGCAGTCAAGAAGGCCCAGCAGCGACTCTACTTTCTGAGGATTCTCAGGAAAAACAACCTGGAGGAGAAGCTGCTGGTGTCCTTCTACCGCTGCTCCATCGAGAGTGTGCTGGCGTACTGTATAACCACATGGTATGCCAGCTGCTCTGCAGCGGACAGGAGAGCCCTTCAAAGGGTCATCAACACTGCACAAAAAATCACTGGCTGCCCACTGCGCTCCCTGAAGGACATCTTCAGCTCTCGCTGCCTTGGCAGGTCAGCCAACATCCTGAAGGACCCTTCCCACCCTGGACACACCCTGTTCCACCTGCTGCCCTCTGGCAGACGGTACAGGTCTTTCAAAACTCGCACAAACAGACTCAGAGACAGCTTCTACCCCTTAGCCATACGTGAACTTAACAATGCAAAATAAGAAATAACACTCACATTCAACTGAATGGTTCTTACTCACAAGCACCTTAAAAACATCCTGAATGTACTTAACCATTTGCATTACTATATAACTGTATATAACTGTACAACACCGAATACCTCAGCTGCTATTGTTATTTATCTGTAATTTATTTTATATGTATATATTTTTACCTTTTCTTATATATTTAAAATTGTTCTTGTGAATTGCACCGTTGGATTGACTTTTAAATTTTGTTGTACCATGTGCAATGACAATAAAGAGATTCATTCATTCATTCATCCATTCATTCATGTCAATGCACACACTGACTAAAATGCCACAGCCCTCTAGGACTGAGAATTTGTGGGTGAATCTGAAGTCACATGTAGGACAAGTTGGTAAGGGCATCAAACTTTCTTCCATGAAAGAAGTCAATGAATCAGATGACTGCTACAGCTGCACCAGTAATTTTGTGGTTAATTGTGTCAAAAATCTGAAACCAAGGCAAAATATGTTGAAAGCCCTCAGAAGGTCAGGCAGTATCTGTGGAGACTGTGGGAAAAAAAACAAAGCACCTTGATCGATGAACCTTCATCAGAACTGGAACAAAGACTGAAGATCTGCTGGAGGGTCTCAGCGGTACATGGAGTTCCTGTGGAGGGTAATGGGCAGGCAATGTTTTGGTTCAAAACCCTTTATTGGATCAGTTACTGTTCCAGACGTTAGTTATCTTTGTAATTAAAATTATACATATTCAGTTACTTAGATTTAAATTTCCTCAGTCTGTCCGTGGGACAAAGTCGTGCACAACAATCCAGGTTTCTGGTTACTTGGCCTATAAATGAAGCACCAGCAGACATATCCACCCATGGCACATAAAAATGGTTCTGAGGGCAAGTGTTGATGCTGAATCCAGACATTCATGCATGGACAATCTAGAGATCAGAGGTCAATTCTCTCCAGTAGGAATTTAACTTTAGTTAGTAAAATAGCATATTATAAACAAAAATTAATAGTCATGCTGGTAACAAAACCAATGGATTGTTATAAAGCTGCATCTGCTTCACTGATGCTTACAATCTGGCCTCAATGTAAATCATGGCTCACCAACATAATTAATTCATTAAAAAATCCTTTACTTGTGTTCACCTACTCCTCTCTTCCAGCTTTCTTTCCTACACCCTCTGCCTGTCAGTCTGAAGGAGGGGACCAACTCAAAACATTACCTATCCATGATGTCCAGAGATGCTGACTGTCTCGCTGAGTTTCGCCAGTCTTTCCCCACTAATGTAACAGAGGTTTTAGTGGTTTTGTAAACAGCTCTCTTGACTCAAATGTCATGATCGTGAAAAATAAATAAATAATAGCTTTGCTGTTCACAAGCCTACTGTGGAGCTGCCCCTTTGATGATTCTCCACAATGCATTCACTTTCAACAGGTGAATCAAGTTGAACCTGAAATGGGATATAGAATTAAAGTGCCCTTGAATCTGTTTGTCTCATTTCTACTTATGTGTAAATTTAACTGCTCCAATCTGGTATCCACTTCATTTTATTGAAACATAAGCCTGAAAGAAACAAGCTTGCATATCTGTCATGCCTCAAACATGGGCACATGAAAGTGTTTCACCACTAATGGAATCAGTCTTTAGAAGGAGAAAATGCAGTGGGCAAACAGTGCACACTAACAGAACAGTTAAAATATTCTTTCCTGAGGCTTGCATAATTCATCCTGAGGCACAAGGTCAAATCTTAGCACAACAACTGTAAATTTAAATTAATGTAATTAAATAAATCTGGGATCAAACTGTTTTTTAATTTAAGAATGAACACAGAAAAATTCCCAGCTTCTTGTAAACCAACATTTGGTTCACTAATACCTTGAAGTGCAGGAAATCTGCTGTTCTGGCCCATTCTGGTTTAAATGTGACTCAACAATTTGTTTGACTCAGAACTATGTTCTCAGTTCAAGGACTCTTAGAGATGGACAATAAATGGTGACATTTCCAGTGTTATCCCAAATAATAAATAACACCAAAACACACAAAAAAAACAGGCGGCATGGTGGTGCAGCGGTAGAGTTGCTGCCTTACAGTGCCAGAGACTTGGGTTTAATCCTAACTACTGGGCTGTCTGTACGGAGTTTGTACGTTCTCCCTGTGACCTGCGTGGGTTTTCCCTGAGATCTTTGGTTTCCTCCTACACTACGTACAGGTTTGTAGGTTAATTAGCTTGGTACAAATGTATATTGTTCCTAGTATGTGTAGGACAGTGTGAATGTGCGGGGATCGCTTGTCCGTACGGGCTCAATGGGCCGAAGAGTTTGTTTCTGCACTGTATCTCTAAACAAAACTAAAACTAAACTAAAAACATCCCTTAAATAAAAGGATTACAACCAGATCATCTATTAGATAGAATATTAGATGTCAGCTTTTGTCAGTTAATGGGATCGAGGAAAACATTTTGTTTTTTTCTTATAAGCAGTCATGCTGACTAAACTGATCTCAAAACACTGCCTCTTTAAATTATTTAATTTGATGTTAAAAATTCTTGTCAGGGACACAGAGAGCTGCAAATCTCATAGGTCTTGACAGCCATGCTTCATTCAGTATTTAACTTAATTTAAATGTGAGCATCATTCTTTATAGTTGAATATTAATACAACTGGATTAGGAGCATGTTACAAAATGTCCTCTTATCCCCTTCAGTCCCTGTAATGGATGATTTATTGCATTTGTTCTGTTGTAGAATTAACACATTTAAACCATATGCATGTCTCATTGAACACGCTAAAGAAACCACTTTACCATTACTGATTAAAACCTCCACAAAGCTTGCTCAGTTTCTCAGTTCATTCAGAATTAATTGTCTTCTCTCTTGGTGAATGAATACTTCATTCCAAAATCTAATTCCCACTTCTGATGGGTACAGTTCATGGCACTACATGAACCCACTGCTATTTGTAGTTAACGAGCCCCAAATGCAATCCAACATGCAATGATTTTTGTGAAGATGAAGATGTTCATAAGCTATGACCAAAAATCCACGGTGATGGATGTTCATGTTAACTTTTAACACAAATATCCATGTTAAAAGTTAAGCTGTGGACTCTCTCCTCTCCTCTACTCTCTCTACACCAACGACTGCACCTCCACCTCTGTCAAGCTTCTCAAGTTTGCGAATGACACAACCCTGATTGTACAGATCCAGGATGGGGAGGAATCTGCCTGCAGACAGTGAGTGTCACAGCTGACGTCCTGGTGCCATCGCAACAACCTAGAGCTCAATGCTCTTAAGACAGTGGAATTGATTATAGACTTTAGGAGAGTTCCCCTCCCCTCACCCCCCCCCCCCCCCCCCCCCCCCCCCCCCATCAACAAAACCACAGTCACATCTATGGGGTCCTTTAGGTTCCTTGGAACTATCAAATCCAAGGACCTTAAGTAGGGGGCTACCATCGACTGCACAGTCAAAAAGGCACAACAGAGGATGTACTTCCAGCGGCAGCTGAGGAAGCTCAATCTGCCACAGGCAATGATGGTCCAATTCTACACGGTCATCGTAGAATTTGTTCTCACCTTCTCCATCGTGATCTGGTGTGGCTCAGTCACCAAGCACGGCACCTGGAGGCTGCAGCGAATTATCCGATCAGCTGAGAAGGTTATTGGCTGCAACCTTCCCTCCATTGATGAACTGTACACTGCAAGGGCCAGGAAGTGAGTGGGCAAGATAATCTCTGACCCCTCTCACCCTGGCCACAAACTCTTTGAATCACTTCCCTCTGGAAGGCAACTCCAGATTGTCAAAGCTGCCACAGCCAGACATAAAAACAGTTTTTATCCACGAGTAGTTGCTCTACTCAACAGCCAAAAATCTGTAGCCTCCCTTTGATCACTGGTATTTTGTTGGTTCACATGCTTGATCAATGGTGTTTTATCATTAATGTTTTATTATTATTAATGTTTATTGCTTTCTGAGTCATTCGTAACTATCATTGTATGTCATGTTGTTACTTGTGGGCGGAGCACCAAGGCAAATTCCTTGTATGTGAATACTTTGCCAATAAACTTACTTACTTATTCCATGTGGTTGTGTGTCTTGATGCTTTTCATTTAGTATGGCTGTATGGTAACTCAAATTTCACTGTACGTTAATCGGTACATGTGACAATAAACTGACCTTGAAACCATGAATATTCAGACTGTGCTTGGATTACATTATTTATTTGGACAATGTCAGCATCATTAACAAGGGATGCATTTTTGCCCATTCCTTCAGCAGATGGTAGTGAGCCACCTTCTTGAACTGCTGCACACCTTACACAACAGATATGGAGAGTTATGTTGGTTCCCAGAGCAGATATAACCATATATAACCATATACCAATTACAGCACGGAAACAGGCCATCTCGGCCCTACAAGTCCGTGCCGAACAACTTTTTTTCCCCTTAGTCCCACCTGCCTGCACTCATACCATAACCCTCCATTCCCTTCTAATCCATATGCCTATCCAATTTATTTTTAAATGATACCAATGAACCTGCCTCCACCACTTCCACTGGAAGCTCATTCCACACCGCTACCACTCTCTGAGTAAAGAAGTTCCCCCTCATATTACCCCTAAACTTCTGTCCCTTAATTCTGAAGTCATGTCCTCTTGTTTGAATCTTCCCTATTCTCAAAGGGAAAAGCTTGTCCACATCAACTCTGTCTATCCCTCTCATCATTTTAAAGACCTCTATTAAGTCCCCCCTTAACCTTCTGCGCTCCTGAGAATAAAGACCTAACTTATTCAACCTATCCATCAGCCTCATTCCCCTTATTTCCTTGTATCGTTACAACTATTTTTTTTCCACACAGCCATCAACTACTCTTTGATTATTTTACCACCAGGGGCAATTTGGAGTTGAAAGTTAAACAACCATATTGTCTTTGGGTTTTGTGAGCAAACCAGAACATCTGAGGAAAATCCATACAGCCCAGGGGGAACATACAAGCTCCTCATTGATACCACGAGAGGTCAAGATTGAGTCAGAAGAAAATGGCCTCCCGGCAAACCACGAGCGGAGAGAAGGTCTCTTGGTGAGCCTTGGCCATATCCCAATATCAAATATGATACTGCTGCTGTTACCAAGTTTTTTAAAGGATAAATATCACTGAGATCATCACTGAGAACTCCCTGTTACTTTAAAGAGTTCTGTGGGATTTTTTACTTGGCAATTCACCTGACGATGGGACCTCCGACAGTGCAGTTCCCATCATTGAAAGTGCAGCATAGACATTTTTGATTAAACCGCTGGAGTAGGACTTGAATGCACCTTGACTTGATGCAGACGCTCCATTATTAGTTGGAAACTGCATTAAGAGCATGTCAGATGGAAGATGAGACAGAATAGCAATGGACATATCTATCTAACTATCTATCTAACTTCTATTTTATATATATAACTAAAACTCTCATCTTGTTATCTTCGGTTTCCGTTTTTTTACATTTGCGCAAAAATGGCAAAGGATAGCGCTACGATTTTTAGCCACCTTATTCACCGTTCTCCTGTGCTGCAAGTGCAAAAAGTGTGGTTCTGATCGGTGGTATATTTTAAAAGTTATTAAGGTTTAAAAATCTTTAAAACCGCGCTTGCGCAGATTGTCAGTCACTGCCGGGACGGCGACGTCCCTACCTGCACCATCACCACACTGATTGGCTGCGTCCGCTGCCAGTTGGTCAGCAGTGGCCGGAGTTCGATGCGGCCTCTGCAGGTGCGGCCTCTGCCAGTGCAGCCTCAGCCGGCACACCCTCTGCCGGCGCGACCTCAGCTGCTGGTGCTCAAGGGCCGCGCTGAGGATCCTGAAACCTGGGTGCTGAGCCTGGCTCTAAGGGCGCTGCCGGCTGATGCGCCTCTGCGGCACGCAAGAAGGGAGAGAAGTGGCAACCTCAAATCCTGGGGAGGTGAGGAGGGAGTGTGGGGGGATTGAGGGAGAGGAGGGAGTAGGAAGGGAGAGGGAGGGGAAAGCGGGGGTGGTGGAGAGGAGGGAGAGTGGGGGGAGAATGGGGGAGAGGAGAGGAGAGATGAGAGGGGAGAGGAGGTGACTGAGGGTAGGGAAAGGGGTGAGGGATGATTGTATAGGAGGGAGAGTGGAAAGAAGAGGAGTAGGTGAGGAGGAAAGTGGGGAGGGGGAATAGGGGAGAGGAGAGGGGAGTGGGGGGAGTAGGGAGGGGGGAATCAAGAGTCAAGAGTCAATTGGAATTGGGATGGAGGTCCAAAAGAAATGCCGTTTCTGACATTACACACAAAATAGACCCCAGAGTGCTGTGATGGAGAAGCACTGATGAGAGTCAAAGTCATAGTGGCGATGGAATTAAAGCCACGCCGGGTTGGGAGGTCGCACACCGGGTCTTGGTGTTGGAGGAGTCCCGAGGCCATTCCAGAGGATGTTAGGCCCCGCTCCAGAGCTCTTCAACCCCGCAACTCGGGAGTGGGAGCCCCGAAAAGTAGGGAGGCGGGCTCTCGGTTCCCGCCATCCACAGACCTGGGGAGCCTCCGACTAGAGGGTGCAGGGCAGCAGCAGGAGGACTCCACTGGGGACAAAAAAAAAAAAAAAAAAAAAAAAAAAAAAAAAAAAAAAAAAAAAAAAAAAAAAAAAACTCGGCCAGCTCCGCGACGGTGAGGTGAGTGAGGGAGGGCTCCTCGTTGCGACCTCAACGGGGGAGAAAAGGTAAGTGGAGGGGAGGTGTGGGGAGGTGGGGGAGGTGAGGAGGGATAGTGGGGAGGGATAAATGGAGGTGAGGTGTGGGGAAGGTGGTGGATAGAGGGATAGGAGGGGGTAGGGAGGGGAGAGGAGTTATGGAGGGAGGGTAACGCCTGTATAGTCGCCCAAAGAGTCCTACCTTTTTTTGGTCACTGCTGGATTTTCAACATGTTGAAAATGTTCAGCGACCTACTGCGACTATGACCAGTGCCGGCAGTCGCCGAAAAATTGCGTAAGTGGGACTGGTCCTTAAGGATATCAATACTTTTTTCCAAATATCTTTCTAATGCCCTGTATCAACTACTGTATGTTCCCTCACCAAATGATCATCAACATGCATGAAATGCATCAGTGTGTGTCATCTCTGAACCCACCGTTATGAGAATTTTGCCCTGTCAGGGGCATTGCCTTTTGGTTTTTCAGTTTATGAAAGGCATTATACATATAGTTCTTTGTTTTATTATCTTCGGGCTTCTCTCTTCTCTTCCTAGAGTAAATATTTGCAACAACTACAGCAGTATAAAACAGCAAATACTGGAAATCTAAAATAAGACAGAAAATACTAGAGTTCTACGCAGATCAAAAACAATTTGCAATTCAGATGAAAGATCAGAGACCTGACACAGTAACATTGTCCTGCTCCCTCCACAAATGTGGCTTAACTGCATGAGCAATTCTAGCATTTCAAGTTTTATCGTTGACTTTAGACTTTAGAGATATAGCAAGGAAACAGGCCCTTCAGCCCACCGAAACTGCACCAACAAGCAATCCCTGCACATTAACACTATCCTATACACTAGGGACAATTTTACACATTTTTACTGAAGCCAATTAACCTCCAAACTTGTATGTCGGAAAAAACCCATGCTGTCACAGAGAGAACGTACAAACTCCATACAGACAGCACCCATTGTCAGGATTGAACCTGAGGCGCTGTAAAGCATCAGCACTACAGCTGCGCCACTGTGCAGCCATGCAACACAGTTGGTGGCAGGAGAGTGAGATGCAATCACCAAGCTCAACATTATTGTGATTAATAATCTTGCTTAGCTTCCTGCCTCCAATTCAGACCAAGGAAAAAGATTGGA
The DNA here is from genome assembly GCF_028641065.1 of Leucoraja erinaceus. Taxonomy (NCBI): domain Eukaryota; kingdom Metazoa; phylum Chordata; class Chondrichthyes; order Rajiformes; family Rajidae; genus Leucoraja; species Leucoraja erinaceus. The sequence continues at coordinate 17,986,227 of NC_073382.1, forward strand.
AACTTTAAGATTCCTGCTTGCTTCATGTTCTTCTCAGTCCCAGATAACTACTTTATTCTCAACTAATGGCAATGCACATCTAAAAGAATGGAAAAGAATGAAAGCCCGTGTAAGTGGTCTTAACAAGAAGAGTTTGGTTTATTCGAACAGTTCAGCAAGTTAATGTGCTCCTTAATATAACTGAGCCATAGATTTGCATTTTATGGTTGCAGCAGACAAGGCTATCAGCATTTAATATTGCCATTGCATGAAACAAACAGTAATTTGGGGATTTCAGACTAAGTATTTAAATTGAAAATTCCCAAATCGCTTTTGATGATTTATCGCTCTTTTACTGTCGTAGCTGGTTTTATGAAACAATCAAGGGTGATGTCAAAGGTGTATGAGTATCACAGTCACTAAACGCTGGTGAAAACCCTTTGTCATTTGTCTCACACTGTGGATTTTGAGATTATTTGAGAGGTTTCCAGTACCAGTGAAATGTTCCCCTAAGTAACAGAACAGTTAATAATCTAGCATGATTTGCTTCTGATAAAATGGAGTCTATTTCACATCAGTTGCAGCCCCACTTTAATTTTTTTGTCAGAAGTGCCAGTAATGGGTCTTCTGAGAATTATTGACATTGTGATATATCGTCAATCTCTGGGCAATGTCAGACTGCTAATGAAGATTGTGTCCTTGGACTTCCTGTCCAATTTCCCAATGGGCATGATGTCACCTGGGCATGATCACTCTGAGTAAAGCAAACCTTTACACAATTAATACCTCAGAATGGACACCAGTCAATCCAAATTCTGAGCCAGAATGTGTCCTTTTTGAGCACTCAATGTACTTGTTGTGAATCATGTATTAACTTGCCAGCACTAAAGAAACATTGTGGTAGACTCCGTTTTATGTATTTTTAGCCACCAATGTAAAGGTTAGATCATTGGAGTTTAGAGATTCTAAGTAACTCCCAATGGATTAATGGTTAACAGCAGCAAGCTTTAAATGTTGGGAACCCCCCTTGGGATCTTTTCGAACCTCAATACGGATCACCGAATTTAGACTGGTGCCAAGTTTATTCTGAATGTTGGCTCACTTGGATTGTTCATCAGGGGGGTCGAGGATGGATTTGGTGTTGTGTAAGTTTATCTCGGTTGTTTCCTCCCTGACCCAGTCCGATTGGCCATAATAATGGATCCAGTCAATGGATGCTGCCAAAGATGTCATTGCTAAAGCACAAGTTTGTTTCCTATTAAATGCTGGAGAAGCGACATCTTTAGCATTTTGCACTGGGATATACAATTGATCCTATATTGTGTCCTATTCAATTGGCAAAACAAAATCTCAGGTACGGTGCCAGTCTTCATGAGCTAACACATAGCAAACAAGAGGCCATTCGATGCATGTTTATTTAATACTGAGAAATGAGAAATGAAACATAATAAAAAAGATGTTAAAAAAAATTCATATTTAACAAAGCAAACCCACTATTCAAGACACAAAATCTGATATTTATCTCAGAATGAGCCATTCTGGACAAAAATGGGTGGTTTTAATTTTGGAGACAAAAGATACTGTAATCATGAGCAAAAATAAAAGTGCTGGAGAAACTCAGCCAGTCAGGCAACATCTATGGAGGGAAAAGGCAGGTGATGTTTAGGTCAGGATCCTTCTTCAGACTGATGAATCTTATTTCCCAGCTGGCTGTCTAACCTGTGAGTTATGCCATCATGTTCATCGAGAAATGTATCAAACGTATAGGCTTAGAAACATAGAAAATAGGTGCAGGGGGAGGCCATTTGGCCTTTCAAGTCAGCACCGCCATTCAATATGATCATGGCTGATCATCCACAATCAGTAACCCGTGCCTGCCTTCTCCCCATATTCCTTGATTCCGCTAGCCCCTAGAGCTCTTTCTAACTCTCTTTTAAATTCATCCAGTGAATTGGCCTCCACTGCCTTCTGTGGCAGTGAATTTCACCAATTCACAAGTCTCTGGGTGAAAACGTTTTTTCTCATCTCAGTTTTAAATGGCCTCCCCTTTATACTTATAGGCCATTCTCACGTTGCGAGTTGAAACAAGAGGTACCCCGAGTGAAAGACTCGTGGTTGTGTACGAGATTGCAAGTGTATGATCAAGAGGTTAACCGAGTTCCCACGGGTATGACAAGTTTGCCGTTTACTTGTCATTTCTGCGATGTTCCAAGTTCGTCTCCCGAGTTACTCTTGAGCCAATCCTGATTGAAGGTTTGTTTTAATAAGCAACAGTGTTATGTTTTAATGAGCAACAGTGTTAAAGAAGACCTCTCCATCATGTGGTTTTGTTTTAAAGATATAATTCAGCGCGGCCGCATCTATTGATGTGACCTACAAAGGGAAAATGCGCACTATCCAGTGCCAGAGCAGTTATACTTATGATTTGTTTGAAGCACACAGGTTTGACATGTTTTAATTGAATTTACTGCCATGTCTACACACTGCGAGGAGACGGGAGATTAAATCTTTGAATGTGGACGGATGTGCACATCAGATTGTTGTGAGACGAAGCTCAGGGTTCGCCTCCTGAGTTGCTTCGGTGCCCAGGCGTGAGGTGAGATGGAGAGAGGTGGGGGGGGGGGGGGGCTCATTAATCTGTCTGGGGTGGCATGGCTCTTGGGTTAGGCTGGGATCATTCTCTGCGGGGTGATCTTAGTGCGGGAGACAAGTGTAGGACAGGTGTACTGACTGTGTGGGCAGAACTTTGGAAGTGATTGCCCACCAGTCTCAAAAGCCGCTGTGTCTCCCTGTCCCTGGGATAGTAGGGGGCGATCAAACAGCACAATACCCCCCTCCCCCTCCACGCCAGCACGAAGGGCAACGATCCCAAGGCTTTAGCGTCAGAAACAGCGGGCAGGCGACAATCACCTGCCATTACGCGAGTTTCTGTCTTTCTCCACTCATTGTTGGCCCTATCTATCACCACCCCCATTTAAACCCCTCTGCTTCTCGGCCATGTGTGTGACCTCTTCCCTCCCCTCTCCAGCTCCCCGCCCATTGCACCGATGCGGGGGCTTTGCACTGTCTTCACGTCGACAATGCCAGCAGGTCGATGCCAGTCGCTACCGGGGCAGTCGCTACCTTCAGTTTCCCAGGGGGTCGGGACGGGACTGGAGTTGGGAGGGAAAGGTGGGTGGTGGGGGGGATGTGTGGGTTAGGTGAGCAGGAGAGTGGGGTTGTTTGCAGTTGCAGAGGGAGGGGGCAAGGGCGGTACAGTTCCCAGTCTCAGCTCCTGTCCAGGGGGGTGACCGGAGACGTCAGGACCAACGGGACACCGACCCCCAGGCCCACCAGGCCAACTGTAAGTACGGAGAACCCAGAGGCCAACAGCCAACAGCAACTCCAGCCCAGCCCCGCTATATTGGCTATATTTAAGAGGGAGTTAGATGTGGCCCTTGTGGCTAATGGGATCAGGGGGTAAGGAGAGAAGGCAGGGATGGGATACTGAGTTGGATGATCAGCCTTGATCATATCAAATGGCGGTGCAGGCTCCAAGGGCCGAATGGCCTACTCCTGCACCTATTTTCTATGTTTCTATCCTCTCATCCTTCTAAATTCCAGTGAATACAAGCCCATCTTTCCAGTCTTTTTTCATATGACAGTCCCACCATCCCGGGGATTAACCTTGTGAATCATTGCTGCACTGCCTCAATAACAAGGATGTCCTTCCTCAAATTAGGAGTCCAAAACTGTACACAACACTCCAGATGTGGTCTCACCAGGACCCTGTACAACTGCAGAAGGACCTCTTTACTCCTATATTCAAATCCTCTTGTTATAGCCAACATGCCATTAGCTTTCTTCACTACCTCCAAACCTGCATGTTTACTTTCAGTGACTGGTGTACGAGGACATCTAGGTCTTGTTGTATTTTCCTAATCTGACACAATTGGGATAATAATCTCCCTCCTTGTTCTTCTGTTGTCATTTGAAAGTTTCCCCATTCTCAGGCTTCCCCGTACTCTTTGCTACGTTATATACCTTTTATTTTAGTTTTATTCCATCCCTAACTTCCCTTGTCAGCCATAGTTGCCTTTTACTCCCCTTAGATTCTTTCTTCCTCTTTGGAATGAAATGATCCTGCATCTTCTGGATTATGGCCAGTGGATAACCTCACATTTATCTACATTATACTGCATCTGCCATGCATCTACCCACTCACTCAACCTGTCTAAGTAACCCTGCAACTTCCTAGCATCCTCTTCGCAGTTCACACTGTCACTCAGCTTTGTGTCATCTGCAAGTTTGCTAGTGTTACTTTTAATCCCATCATCCAAATCATTAATATATATTGTAAATAGTTGTGGCCCAAGCACCGAGCCTTGCGGAACTCCACTCGCCACTGTCTGCCATTCTGACAGCGACACGTTTATTCCTAGCCTTTGTTTCCTCTCAGCCAAACAATTCTCTATCAATGTCAATACCCTACCCCCAATACCATGTGCTCTAATTTTGCCCACTAATCTCCTGTGTGGGACCTTATCAAAGGCTTTCTGAAGGTCCAGCCACACTCCATCCACTGGCTCTCCTTCATCCATTTTACTTGTCACATCCTCAAAAAATTCCAGAAGATTATTCAAGCAAGATTTCCCCTTCATAAATCCATGCTGACTTGGACCAATCCTTTTACTGTTATCCAAATGCACCATTATTACTTATTTAATAATTGACTCCAGCATCTTTCCCACCACTGATGCCAGGCTAACTGATCCATAATTCCCCGTTTTCTTTCTCGCCCCTTTTTTGAAAAGTGGGATAACATTAGCTACCCTCCAATCCTGAATATATAGAACATTAGAAAATAATCACCAATGCATCCACAATTCCTAGAGCCACCTCCTTGAGTACCCTGGGGTGCAGAACATCAGGTCCTGGGGATTTATCAGCCTTCATTCCCATCAGACTCACCAATACTATTTCTCACCTAATGCAAATTTATTTCAGTTCCTCTGTCTCCCAAGATCCTCTGTCCTCTAGTACATCTGGGAAATTGTTTGTATCTTCCTTCATGAAGATAGAACCAAAGTACCTGTTCAACTCCTCTGCCATTTAGTTGTTCCCCATAATAATTTCACGTGTTTCTGCCGTCAAGGGACCCACATTTGTATTTACTAATCTCTTTCACTTAACATATCTAAATAAACTTTTACTATCCTTCTTTATATTATTGTCCAGTTTACCCTCATGCTTCATCTTTTCATCTCGTATTGACCTTTTTGTTACCTTCTGTTATCCTTTGAAAGTTTTCCAATACTCTGGCTTCCTGTTATTCTGTGCTTTGTTATACACCTTTTCTTTTAGTTTCATTCCATGCCTAACTTCCCTTGTCAGCCACGGTTGCCTCTTACTCCCCTTAGAACCTTTCTTCCTCTTTGGAATGAAATGATCCTGCGTCTTCTGGATTCTGCCCAGAAATGCCTGCCATTACTGTTCCACCGTCACTCCTGCTAGGATTCTTTTCCAGTTGACCTTGACCAGCTCCTCTCTCATGCCTTCATACTGCAACACTGACACTTCTCATTTAACCTTCTCCCTCTCAAATTGCAGAATAAAACTGATCATTTTATGGTCACTACCTCCTAGCAGTTCCTTTACATTGAGATCCCTTATTAAATCTGGTTCAATGGACAACACTATATCCAAAATTGCCTTCTCTCTGGTAGGCTCCAGTGCAAGCTGCTCTAAGAATCCATCTCGGAGGCACTCAACAAACTACCTTTCTTGGGGTCCAGAACCAACCTGATTTTCCCAATCTACCTACTTATTGAAATCTCTCATAACCACAGTGGCATTACCTTTGTTACATGCCAATTTTAACTACTGCTGCAACTTGCACCCTATATCCAGGTTACCGTTGGTAGCCAGTAGATAACTCCCATTAGTGTTGTCTTACCTTTACAATCCCTCAATTCTATTCACAGCCACACTACATCGTCAGTCCCTATGTCACCCCTCACAAGGGATTGAACTTCATCCCTCACCAACAAAGTTGCCCCAACTCCTCTGCCCTCTCTGCCCACCTGCCTGCCCTTTCTATAAGATTATAACCCTGAATATTCAGTTATGGCCCGATCCTCCTGCAACCATGTCTCTGTAATCCCCACAATGTCATATCTACCAATCTCTATTCCGCCTATTGGCTTCTGCCTATTTTATTAATTTTGGTAATGAGTTCAAGACCCCTTCCAGAATACTTTGGTGCAAAGGTTTGTCCTTACTGCATTCTGATCTAATTAAGATATATCTATGTCCCCTGGCAGTTGCCAAAGTGAATAGACCCATCCTATTATCTCCGTCTGAAGCTTCCATGAGGTTGTTCACCTCCTGGATCACCAATATTCCAAAGGAGGTAACGCCGGCCTTACCATTTCTATCAGGATGAAGCTCCAGGAGCCGCATGCAACCGTTTCTCCATCGTAGGCGCATGCTGATTATAACAGTCTTGTTCAATTGAGGCAAATTGGATCATTTAGCACAGACGGGTGCACAGTATGGCGCATTCTACAGGAAAAGGTGCCAATAACGAGCATTCAGTTAATGAACCGCAAAGCTTCCAATTAGCGCTGTGAAAATGATAATTTGGATGATCAATATGGTGGTGTATTTAGCTCGCCAGCCAACACATAAGGAATATCACCCCAGAAAAAAGATGATAGACAACATTACTGTGTTATTATTCCATGGGATTAATTAATTACACAAAAAATACAACTCAGGCACAGAGTTTGCACAATTGACAATTGTACTAATTACTAGTAATTGCCTTCATTTAGATTACAGCACTGCCACTGCTGCAGTTAATAAATTATGTGAACGTTAATTTGAAACTCCACTGTCATTGCTGCATCCAAGGTTGCACATTGCAACGCTCTGTTTCCATTTCGCACAGGCTTACATTGATTTCTATTAATAAATGACTCGAGCCAAGAAATGTAATTGGGTCTGACCCATCACATAGCAAGGCAACAGATGAGAAGGGAGCCTATGCCAACTGTATTACAGAATGATGCACGAATTGGAGATATACACAAAAAGCTGGAGTAACTCAGCGGGAATTGGAGTATCCTGCCAATTTAAAGCAAAATTGTGGCATGTAATTTGGTAACTAGGATCCGGGAGTGTAAAAATTGCCACCATTAAGGTGGAACATGTTTACGACCATTGACAAATTTCATGGATAATCAAGCAGTCTATCCCCATGTGTAGAGAGATATGTACAACCTCTAGATTTAAGCCAGGCAACAAACTTCTCCAACAAGGAAGAGCCTAGTTCTTTTTCACAAATTTGATTTTACTTCCCGCTATTATTCTCCAGGATTAATGAACTTTGATCCACACTTACCTTTTTAACAGCTCACAACTCTGTAGCTTGCAAATGTGTGTGTGGCACTTACATTTGCAAGCTACAGAATTGTGAGCTGCTAAAAAGGTACACATTTAATTTTACAACAATGTGCATTTTTGCAGTCCTTTGCAAATACTGTAATTTTGTCTTTTGGATAAGACTAAACCTAAGGCAAATTGAAAGTTACATGCATACCATAGTTACACGTTTTCATGTCAAAATCTGACGACTGTAAGTGAAAACAAAGGCGTTCTTGGAATAATTGCAGGATATTTTCCAGACAATTTACCAGCTTTTGGCAGACATCTGTTATTTGGCTTGGCCTTTTATTTTTATATGGAAACGCAACAAAAACAGAAAGATAATCATAAAAACAAAGGCATCGGTACTCTTGAGAAGATAGCAAGGAGGTAAAATAAATTCTTCTCCATCATGTTATCAAGGAACAGAAAGCATTTAGGCTAACGTTCACCTCTACCCTATTGCGGACATTAGAATTTGTCTCGGAACCGATATGCTACAATGTGCAACAATATTGAGAACTATGTGTACTCTGTAACTTCCCTTTTGCTGTATCTATTGTACTTGAGTTTGAACTAATTGTATCTATGTTTGAACAACATGCAAAATAAGCTTATCATTGTACATGTGAGAGCGATAAACCTAAACCTAAACCTAATCCTAACGATCCAATAATTCATCTTGTCTCACCTTGTTAGATGGCAAAAGTTTTTTTTTTTTAAATTCTAGATAAAACCAACACTTTTCTCACCCGCTCTTATTTCTCATGACATGCTTCTCTTCTGTAACATCATCGGAAAGAATAGAGCTTGTTTCCCCACATACACTCATGAGACCCAGCTCTCCCCCACCACAATTCTCCACTCTCTCTAAACTGCCAGATTGCCTGTCTGATATTCAGAACTGAAGGGACAGAAAGTCTAGTTATAGGGAAGACTGAAGCTTTGGTCTCCACCATGCACTCTGTTTCCTAGCTACTGATTCTAATCTTCTCCCTGGTAACTGCTTGAAACTGAACCATATGTTCACACCATGCTGCCATACTCCATTTGTAGTGAGCTTCATGCTGCAAAATCTGTGCCACCTATACTTGACACGTCCCTGCAACTTGACTATTCCAGAGCTTATCTACCCATCCTCCCCAGTCTAACTTTCTCCAGACCTGAGGTCAACCAGAATCTGCAACCACTCCTCATCCAGCATTTGGCAACTTATATTGGCTCTTGGTAAGAATTACATCAAGGTCATAAGTATTTGGAGCAGAATTAGGCCATTCGGCCCATCAAGTCTACTCCATCATTCAATCATGGCTGAACTATCTCTCCTTCCTAACACCATTCTCCTGCCTTCTCCCCATAACCTCTGACACCTGTACTAATTAAGAATCTATCTATTTGCTTTAAATATATATCCACTAACTTGGCCTCCACAGCCTTCTGTGGCAAAGAGTTCCACAGATTCACCACCTTCTGACTAAATAAATTCCTCCTCATCTCCGTCCTAAAGAAATGTTCTTTAATTCTGACGCTATGACCTCTAGTCGTAGACTCTCCCCTTGTGGAAATATCCTCTCCACATCCAGTGTATCCAAGCCTTTCACTTCAACTCACACTCTTGTTTTCAAATCCATTTTCCCACCCATCTTAGTTAGTGCAATTTCATCCGGCCCCACAAGTCTTTCTGATCTCTGTACTAAAATTCTGAAACTGACCTTGTTCTGTGTTGTCAGTTTTCATGAGTTTTCATGAGTTTATGATAGAACTGTATACAACACTTGTTAAACCATAACAAGTTGTGTATAGTATGACCACATTACAAGAAAGATGAGATGATACTGGAGATGTTGCAGAGGAGATTTTCAAGGATGTTGCCAGGACTCATAGCCATGAGGACAAATCAAATAGGTGCAGTTACTACCTTTGGATTGGAGGAAATTGACAGGAACATTGGTTGAGGTGTATATAATTATGTGTACCTTGGAAAAGATAAATGGGATGGAGTCAACAACCCAAGGGGAGGGAATGAATAAAATCTGTAGAAGGAGTAGAGGTGAGATAGGAGAGAAAACACAAATCAGCCTCAGCAAAACCAGTGCTGGAAGATGAGGCAGAGGAGCACCTTCTTCACTATTGCTTACATGATGTGTGAATGGATTTCATAATATGTCTGTGATGATTGCCTGATCTTTACTGTTCCATTTTTGGTGTCATATGTCTCTCTAAATGTACTTGCTTCTTCATTGGTGGCCAAGCCATCGAATGTCCCACCTTTAAACGATGGAATTCCCTCCTTAATCTCATCCAACTGTCCCCCACCATTTCTTCTTTCCAGGCACACATGAAAGCAAAGCATATCCACATGCTTTAGTATCCAATGCTGTTATTATATGTATTTGGAAGTTTTCCTACAACAAACATGCAATTTAAATATAAATTATCGTTGTTTGAAGGCTTCTATTAAACCAATAACTCACTTCCATCCCCAGCACTGCCTTAACTGTTGGTAGAAATGCCTTGTTTTTACAAAGTCAGACAGAATACAACATGCATAGCTCTTCGAAAGGACAATTCCGGACTTCAAGTATAAATTGACCAATATAAAGTTATTTGGGATTGTGCTGCTGAATGCAATAATTAGCAATGGTTGCAAAACTAAAGATAAAACTGCCAGACCTGGAAATAGAAAGTTACACAGCATCTGTGAAGAAAAAAAACATAGTCACTATATCAAGTTCTGATGAAAAGTAATTCACCTGAAAGATTGCATCTGCTTCTCTCTTTACAGTTGCAAAGTGACTTGATGAACATTTCCAGCATCTTCTGTTTTGTAACTAATAGTAAGTCCCTGCTGTTTAAATATTCTATATCTGAATTAATGAGCAAGGTTTTTATACTCAGCAACATACATGAGGAGGTAGATCAACCATCCAATATATTCCTTCCCCAACCACTTACCTCCCCTGAAACAAGTACAATAGGACCTACTTACTACCACTGTTTTTTGCCCATTGGTAAAAACTTTAAAGAAGTTAAAACCCATAACAATAATGGAAAGTTACCTGGTCACACAGTATGCATGGCCTTTGTAAATTGGCAATGTATTAAATCAGTACAGCACATGCACTTCCCTGAATGTCACACCTCATTCCATAAAACTTTATCTACTTTGATGTTCTTGCATCCCATTAGTAACTGTGTTTCAAATATATAGTATGCTTTGGATTTAAACCCAAGGTCATGAAAGGTACATTGCTCAACACTTCCATGTGTTTAATACAGTGAGAATTCAGACACACTCTAAGCAAAGCCCCTCAGTGTTTAAAAAAAATCTACGCCCCTGTGGTTTCAATGCACACTGTTGCCCCAACATAGATCTGATCCACTGGCCTGGAATTTACAATGAGAATAATGGTAAGGACATCAACGCTCACAGTTTATAATGTAAAAGGTCTTGCAGTGACTTCTTAAGTACGTATGCACAATTCATCTTGGGAATCAAGTCAGTTCCTATGATTTTCAAAGTGACTTTGGTTTCCTTCTCCTTCACAAACCACTTCTCCAGTAGAATCTGCAGAAAACAGTGTAGTAGTGAAGCTTCAACAATGCAATAAATATTTGACTAAAAATGGCTGAAAATATCATGCAGTATTGAATAAGATGTGACTGGATTATCTTCTGGCATGCAATCTGTTAATTATCATTTATTTATACTACAGAGTTGAATATCCTCAAATAATTATTTTTTTAAATGTTCACATTTTTTAAATAATAAAATGTATTTTTATTTTTACTTTGACTGTTTAAAATATTGTTTTTTTCTATCTAAAGCATTTGTATTTGTGCCATGTTTCGTTTGCTTTCTCCAAGGGTAAGGCTGTTTCCAGTAGTCCCTGATTTGATGTCAATGAGAATTCTTCAAGGTGCTGGGCTACTCAGTCGGTTTAATGAAATTACCATTGCTGGATGCTAAAATTGCTGTTGAACAGACCTGAGAAATAGGAAATTCTATGTCAACGCAATGCTGCAGCTTAGGAATCCAATAACTCGGATCCAGTAATAAGCCTTGTCATTATATCCTTACCTTAACACAGATTCAATCACGGTATCTTTCACATAAACTCCCTTTCTGAAAAGGCTTACAAGCTTTGAAATCAGGTTATAAATGTTGTCCTGGTCACATGCAAATCTTTGCACTCTATTCTACAAAATAAATGTTGGAATAACTCCTCTGACATTGCTCTGCTTCTCTGCAGGGAACATGTTTTCCTCCACGATAGCATTATAAACAATATTTTGCTTATAATTGGAGATTCTTGTAGGAAGCAAGGCAATACTTTGAGAAAAAGGTACAGAAATAGCGATGCAGCCACTGAAGAATGATCTTTACCGCAATTGATGCACTTAAGTAAAAGCTTAAGGGAGAAAGGAATAGAAGGGGATGATAATAGGCAAAGTATAAGTCCATGCTCAGCACAAGCATCAGCATGGATAGGCTGTACAATTCTACCTGATTTCATATTGATATAGGAGAAACCAGGAACTGCAGAGGCTGATTTATAAGAAGTCTGAAGGGTCCCGACCTGAAACGGCACCTATCCGTGTCTACCAGGGATGCTGCCTGAATCCGCTGAATTGCTCCAGCATGGTGTTTTTTTTTAATCCTCCGGATAGACACTGTTCAAACCATTCCTTCAAAACCCCGCTTTCAACACAATCATCCCGCAGCAGCTGGTGGAGAAGTTGGAGCTGTTGGGGGTTGATGCTGGCACATGTAGCTGGGTCCTGAACTTCCTGTCGCAGCGGCAGCAGACAGTCAGGGTGGGCAGTAGGACATCAAAAACCATAGCCGTGAGCACTGGCTCACCCCAAGGCTGTGTCCTAAGCCCCCTTCTGTTTAGTCTGCTGACACACGACTGTACTGCCAGACTCAATAACAACTTCATCAGCAAGTTCGCTGATGACACAACAGTAGTGGGTCTCATCAGTGACAACGATGAATCGGCGTACAGGATGGAGGTGGAGCTGCTCACAGGTTGGTGCAAATCCCACAACCTCATTCTTAACGTGGGAAAAACTAAGGAGATGGTGGTTGACTTCAGGAGGGCGGGGAAACATCACCATGCATCTCTGCACATCGACGGAGCTGATGTGGAAAGGGTCAGCAGCATGAAGTTCTTGGGACTACACCTGTCTGATGACCTGACGTCCACGGCCAACACCACAGCTCTGGTCAAGAGAGCCCAGCAGCGACTTCACCCCCTCCGAAGACTACGGAAAGCAGGCCTCCCCACCACACATCTACGGACTTTTTACAGGGGGACTGTCGAGAGCACACTGACATACGGCATCACTTCCTGGTTCGGGAGCTGCAAGGCGTACGAACGGCACCAACTGGACAGGATAGTGAGGACCGCAAGCAGGATTATTGGTGCTCCACTACCCTTCCTGCTGGACATATACAAGAAGAGATGCATCAACAGAGCCATCTCCATCATCAAAGACCCTTACCACCCATCACATGACTTTTTCACCATCCTCCCATCTGGGAAGAGGTACAGGAGCATCAGCTGCAAAACCAGCAGGATGCTCCTCAGCTTCTTCCCACAGGCTATAAGACTGTTAAATGAACTTTCCCCCCTGCCAAGTATCGCGCACAAACCCCCCACACTGCAGCAGAGCCACTGTTGTGCCGCTGCCGGTCGGAACGGCTGTTGAATGTTATTGAATGTGATTAGAGGGTTAAATTGTTCATGACTGTATTTTAATTTTAATTGCTATTTATTTTGTAACGAAAACTGAACGGACACTGGTTGAGAAACGTTTTTTTGTTTCCTCTGAGTATGCGAATACTCAGGAAATGACAATAAAGATTTACAATTACAATTACAAGACATGCAAGAGATAAAGAAAACAATTAGCATTTATACAGTATGTCAGATGGTTTGTTAGATAATTGGATCAATGTTTACACAGCTCAATGACCCAGATCTTTTGATTAAAGAGAAAAAAAAGAATGCTAATTAAATCAAAGGGTCAATCTAATCCAAGTTCAAAAACAGGATTTGAATATCAAAGTCAAAAGTGGCAAAGACTCTGCACATAAGCATAACACTGAAGGAAGCAATGCACTCTTAGCTTACATCCATATCAACATCAAATAATTCAATTTTTTTGCACCATCATAGCACTAAGATAGCAGGAGGCATTTGGCAAAAGCACTACCAAACATATTGACCAACATTTAGAGTTAAGGAATGTATTAAGCAAGGAACATTTTAGTTGGGAATTTTAGAGTTTGGAGTTCAGATAGCGGAAAGCAAGGCTGGATATGACAGACAGATTAAATTTGGATAATCTGAGTGGTGCACATATTTGGGAGGCTGAGGAATATTAGAACAGAGAACAGAGAATATAGGAATAGCAGAGTACAGCACAGGAACAGGCCCACAATATCTATGCCGAATATGATGCCAAGAAAAACTGATCTTATCTGCCTGCATATGATCTATATCTCTCCATCTCTTGCAAACCAATGTGCATATCTAAAAGCCACAAGTGCTACTATTGTATCTGCCTCCACCACTACCCCTGGCAGTGCATTTCAGGCATCCATCACAACCTGTGTAAAAAAGTGTCTCGGCTCACCTGCTTTAAATTCTGACATTAAACATTTGTCCTCTACTCTTAGACATTTCCACCCTGGGAAAAAGTTTTTGACTGTTTACCCTATTTATGACTCTCATAATTGTATATACTTCCATCAGGTTCTGATTCCAAGGACTAAAAAAATATTTTAGGGTGAATTTTCTTAATTTGATGGGAGGTGGGGAGGAGGTGGGAGGAGGTGGCGAGCTGTTGCTCACCAAATTCTACATATAAACCATAAAACCATATAACAATTACAACGCGGAAACGGGCCATCTCGACCCTTCTAGTGCCGAACACGTATTCTCCCCTAGTCCCATATACCTGCGCTCAGACCATAACCCTCCATTCCTTTCCCGTCCATATAACTATCCAATTTATTTTTAAATGATAAAAACAAACCTGCCTCCACCACCTTCACTGGAAGCTCATTCCACACAGCCACCACTCTCTGAGTAAAGAAGTTCCCCCTCATGTTACCCCTAAACTTCTGTTCCTTAATTCTCATCATGTCCCCTTGTTTGAATCTTCCCTACTCTCAGTGGGAAAAGCTTATCCACGTCAACTCTGTCTATCCCTCTCATCATTTTAAAGACCTCTACCGTCCACCCTTAACCTTCTGCGCTCCAAAGAATAAAGCCCTAACTTGTTCAACCTTTCTCTGTAACTTAGTTACTGAAACCCAGGCAACATTCTAGTAAATCTCCTTTGTACTCTCTCTATTTTGTTCACATCCTTCCTATAATTAGGCCACCAAAATTGTACACCGTACCAGAATTGGCCTCAGCAATGCCTTGTACAATTTTAACATTACATCCCAACTTCTATACTCAATGCTCTGATTTATAAAGGCCAGCACACCAAAAGCTTTCTTTACCACCCTATCTACGTGAGATTCCACTTTCAGGGAACTGTGCACTGTTATTCCCAGATCCCTCTGTTCACCTGCATTCTTCAATTCCCTACCATTTACCATGTACGTCCTATTTTGATTTGTCCTGCCAAGATGTAGCACCTCACACTTATCAGCATTAAACTCCATCTGCCATCTTTCAGCCCACTCTTCCAACTGGCATAAATCTCTCTGTAGACTTTGAAAATCTACTTCATTATCCACAACCCCACCTATCTTAGTATCATCTGCATACTTACTAATCCAATTTACCACATCATCATCCAGATCATTGATGTACATGACAAACAACAGTGGACCCAACACAGATCCCTGTGGTACCCCACTAGTCACTGGCCTCCAACCTGACAAACAACCATCCACCATTACTCTCTGGCATCTCCCATTCAGCCACTTTTTAATCCATCTTGCTACTCCACCATTAATACCCAACCATTGAACCTGCTTAACCAACCTTCCGTGAGGAACCTTGTCAAAGGCCTTACTGAAGTCCATATATACAACATCCACTGCTTTACCCTCATCAATTTCCCGAGTAACCTCTTCAAAAAATTCAAGAAGATTAGTCAAACATGACCTTCCAGGCACAAATTCATGTTGACTGTTCCTAATCAGACCCTGTTTATCCAGATGCTTATATATATTATCTCTAAGTATCCTTTCCTTTAATTTCCCCACCACTGACGCCAACTAACAGGTCTATCTATAGTTGCTAGGTGTACTCTTAGACCCCTTTTTAAACAATGGAAGAACATGCGCAGTACACCAATCCTCTGGCACTATTCCCGTTTCTAATGACATTTGAAATATTTCTGTCATAGCCCCTGCTATTTCTACATTAACTTCCCTCAATGTCCTAGGGCATATCCTGTCTGGACCTGGAGACTGATCCACTTTTATATTTCTCAGAAGTGTCAGTAATTCCTCTTCTTTGAATCTCATAGTTTCCATAGCTACTCCACATGTTTCCCTTACGTCACATAATTCAATATCCTTCTCCTTGGTGAATAGCGAAGAAAATAAATTGTTCAATATCTCCCCCCTCTTTTGGCTCTGCAGATAGCTGTCCACTCTGACTCTTTAATGGACCAATTTTATCCCTCGTTATCCCTTTGCTATTAATATAGCTGTAGAAACCCTTTGGATTTACTTTCACCTTACTTGCCAAAGCAACCTCATATCTTCTTTTGGCTTTTCTAATTTCTTTCTTAAGATTCTTTTTACATTCTTTATACTCCTCAAGCACCTCATTTACTCCATGCTGCCTATAATTATTGTAGATCTCTCTCTTTTTCCGAACCGTGTCCAATTTCCCTTGAAAACCATGGCTCTTTCCAATTTTTACTATTTCCTTTCAACCGAACAGGGACATAAAGATTCTGTACTCTTAAAATGTCACCTTTAAATGTCCTCCATTTCTCTTCCACATCTTTCCCATAAAACAAACTGTCCCAATTTACTCCTTTTAAATCCTTTCACATCTCCTCAAAGTTAGCCTTTCTCCAATCAAAAATCTCAACCCTAGGTCCAGTTCTGACCATCTCCATAATTATATTGAAACTAATGGTATTGTGATCACTGGACCCGAACTGTTCCCCAACGCATACCTCTGCCACCTGACCCGTCTCATTTCCTAACAGGAGGTCCATCACCGCCCCTTCTCTAGTAGGTACTTCTATGTATTGCTGCAAAATACTATCCTGCACACATTTTACAAACTCCAATCCATCCAGCCCATTTACAGAATGTGTTTCCCAGTCTATGTGTGGAAAATTGAAATCTCCCACAATCACTACCTTGTGCTTACTACTAATATCTGCAATCTCCTTACATATTTGCTCTTCCAATTCTCGCTCTTAATTGACGGTCTATAATACACCCCTATAAGTGTTGCTACCCCTTTCCCATTTCTTAGTTCCACCCAAATAGCCTCCCTAGACGAGCCTTCTAATCTATCCTGCCAAAGCACTGCTGTAATATCTTCCCTGATCAGCAATGCAACACCTCCACCTCTTGCCCCTCCAATTCTATCACACCTGAAGCAACAAAATACTGGAATATTTAGTTTCCAATCACAGCCCTCCTGCAACCATGTTTCACTGATCGCCACAACATCATACTTCCAGGTGTCAATCCAGGCTGGAAAGACTGTGATTTTGGAGGTTAGGGATAGACTTACCATCCCCTCCGCACACACATACATAGACACACACACACAGACACACACATACGGACACAAATGTAAACGCACATACACACATGCACACATATCAGATTCTGAACCTATGTCTTTCTGACTTAGAATGGACTAATGATAAGAGTAATGAAAATTGAGTTAGCCGAGTCAGATTTGCAAGAGTACAAAGATCTCTGTGTTACAAGGCTGCTGGAGGGGGGAAAAGGAGGGGTGGCCATAGTATTTCAGTGGGACAGTCTAGGACTATATAACCATATAACAATTACAGCATGGAAACAGGCCATTTAGGCCCTTCAAGTCCGTGCAGAACACTTATTCTCACCTAGTCCCATCTACCTGCACTCAGACCATAATCTCCATTCCTTCCCCGTCCATATACCTATCCAATTTATTTTTAAATGATAAAATTGAACCTGCCTCCACCACTTCCACTGGAAGCTCATTCCACACAGCTACCCAAACTAGAGGTCATAGTCTCTGAATTAAAGTACGTTCTTTTAGGAAGGAGATGAGGATACTGAGTTGGATGATCAGCCATGATCATATTGAATGGCGGTGCAGGCTCGAAGGGTCGAATAGCCTACTCCTGCACCTATTTTCTATGTCTCTATGTTTCTATGAGACATTTCTTTAGTCAGAGGGTGGTGAATCTGTGGAATTCTTTGCCACAGAAAGGGGTGGAGGCCAAGTCAGTGGATATTATTAAGGCAGTGATAGATTGATTCTTGATTAGTGCAGGTATCAGAGGTTATGGGGAGAAGGCAGGAGAATGGGGGTGTTGTGGACAATGAAGAGGATTTCCAAAGACTACAGAGTGATTTAGGCCATTTGGAAGAATGGGCTGAAAGATGGCAGATGGAGTTTAATGCTGATAAATGTGAGGTACTACACCTTGGCAGAACAAATCAAAATAGGACGTACATGGTAAATGGTAGGGAATTGAAGCATGCAGTTGAACAGAGGGATCTGGGAATAACCGTGCATAGTTCCTTGAAGGTGGAATCTCATATCGATGGGGTGGTTAAGAAAGCTTTTGGTATGCTAGCCTTTATAAATCAGAGCATTGAGTATAGAAGCTGGGATGTAATGGTAAAATTGTACAAGGCATTGGTGAGACCAAATCTGGAGTATGGTGTACAATTTTGGTCGCCCAATTATAGGAAGGATGTCAACAAAATAGAGAGAGTACAGAGGAGATTTACTAGAATGTTGCCTGGGTTTCAACAACTAAGTTACAGAGAATGGTTGAATAAGTTAGGTCTTTATTCTCTGGAGCGCAGAAGGTTATGTTTCTATGTTTCTATGTTTCTATGTTAAGGGGGGACTTGATATAGGTCTTTAAAATGATGAGAGGGATAGACAGAGTTGATGTGGACAAACTTTTCCCTATGAGAATAGGGAAGATTCAAACAAGAGGACATGACTTCAGAATTAAGGGACAGATGTTTAGGGGTAACATGAGGGGGAACTTCTTTGCTCAGAGAGTGGTAGCAGTGTGGAATGAGCTTTCATTGGAAGTGATGGAGGCAGGTTCGTTGGTATCATTTAAAAATAAATTGGATAGGCATATGGATCAGAAGGGAATGGAGGGTTATGGTATGAGTGCAGGCAGGTGGGACTAAGGGAAAATAATTGTTCGGCACAGACTTGTAGGGCCGAGATGGCCTGTTTCCGTGCTGTAATTATTATATGGTTATATGGTTAATGGGGTTAGGAGGGAGAGATAGATCAGCCATGATTGAATGGCAGAGTAGACGATAGGCCAAATGGCCTAATTGTACTATCATTGTTGACCTTATGACATGAATACAAAGATGGGGCTGTAGACTCAAATTCTCACTACAGTGTGACCATTGTTAAAGTGGGAACAGAGGACTGCTGGCTGAACAGACTGAGTGTCAGGGCATGGGTTCCACAATTTTGGATAAGATTACGTTCATAGAGTGGGAGTCATAAGTTGTGTCAGAAGGATCTGCAGATACTGGCTTAAACCGAAGATAGACACAAAAAGCTAGAGTAACTTAGCGGGACAGGCAGCACCTCTGGAGAGAAAGAATAGGTGATGTTTTGGGTCGAGACCCTTCTTCAGACAGTCTGAAGAAGGGTCTCAACCTGAAACATCACCCATTACTTCTCTCCAGTGGGCTCATAAATTGTCAGAATAGTGTGTCAGGGAGCATTTTCTCGCCGCACTAATTATAGTCCAAAGGCAGAAGTGAGACTGTAAACTGCTAGCATTCAGTTCCTGAACTCATGCACAGTGTGAAGGCACATACCATTTAAGGATATTCACTAACGTTCTTGAGCGGCTTGATTATATTTATGTATTGGATTAATTAATTTCATTAAATAGCATGCAAACAATGCTTTTCACTGTACTTTGCTACATATGACAGTAATACACGTACTTCAAGGAAATCTCATTTCATTCCTCAGTTATTTATTTTAAACGGAAACAATGCATCTGAAATCAAAATGAAAACAATTTATCCATGTAGTTTTAAGTAAAGCACTCTTTGAAATGTAACAGGCTATGTAAAAGTCAAAATATTCTGCAAATGCCAATAGTCGTTTGTCTATCAAGCTTGCTGTGTTTTGCTTCCAAGAAAACCACACTCTGGCTGCATCATCCAACTGAAGTACAACCTAGTTAGGCCACTGCTGTTGAAACATTTCTTTCACTCAGCGCACGCTACGAGTGTTTGAACCAAGTATCAATCCCATTCTTTTCACTTAGTGTTAATGAGATTTGTTTTGTAAATCTGGTTTATCAAATTGTGTCATTCTCGTACAATTTATGTTGGTTGAAGACAGAGGTTTCATTAAATGCGGAATTGAAGGTTCAGTTAACAAAGTTTTACCTCCGCTCACTGGTAGCTCAGATAAATACGAGATGCTGTTGCTTGCTGAGCCTCTTAATAGATTCATGCAGGGTAAAAGATGACTTTGTTCCTCATAAAGCGGAGATCCTTGCAGCTTCTATTTTCCTGCATGTTTAATTATTTAGTGGTTTGGTAGCTATAAAAACATCCATGCAAGCCAAATCATAATGTGCAGGTATAAATGAACACTATAATCTTAACAAGATTATCATAATAAAGTGTCATTGGAGAAATTAAAATGATCTGGCTTAATTACAAGATTATAACCCCATTAACTCCTCCATGTGAAAAGTGGGAGACTGGGAATAGAGTGGAATCTGCAGATGCGTTTTAAGATTCCTGCACAAATTAGAGAGCAAGGAAGTAAGGTTTTGTTTGCTGGTTGCTTTTGTTACATTATTCATTATTTTCCTTTGGTGTGTGTTTGTGGCTGTGTTTGTATCTGAACAAGCTTGGGCAGAGTACATATTTCTCTCATTATTTGCTTCAGGAGGGGAAAAAAATCATCATTGCAAGTTCATCATATTCTACAAGTGAAGGTCAATGGAAGATTGAACTAAAAGGTGAGAGTCTCACAGATGTAGCAGCAATCATACTATGCTAGAAGTTGTAATCTAATCAGTCACCTTATGAAATCGGTAAACAAAATGTCACCAACATATTACTAGTGTGGCTTTTTATATTGCCCTGTGATATCTCTACTCTGGAATTAAGCAAAGAGTCATACCACATTGTCCCAAACTAACTATTTATAAACCTTATAATACATGTTACAATCTAAGAATGTATTCATATTTCACACCTATTAAAATATTTGAAAAGTTTGTTATTGTTACTGAACCCCATAACTGATTGACAGTACAAAACAGTACAATCCATGCTAATCTGCCAGTCTAGTTGCTGCTATTGGCTGCCCTACAATAATTTTTCATTTAATACTTGTTTTTATTCATGTTTTGTGTCATTATTCCATGATCTCTTTTCCGAATGCAAAACAAACAAGAGAACAATCAAGGGATACAGAAGAATGCAACTAAAAATAGGGTGGCAGGTCCTGTAAACATTGCGCAGAAAGATACAATAGAAAACTGTCAAATAAATGTATGACTGATGACTAACAGGGGCCTGATTTCAAGGATTTTGGACTAGTGTAGACGGAGTATCTTGGTTGGTGTGGGCATATTAGGCCGATGGGTCTGTTTCCGTGATGTATAACTCTAGGGTTCTATCCACCTTAACATCATTTGAGGTGTCTGGACATTAATGTTTTTAAACATTCCCATGTTCATTGTACTGCTTCATTGATGATCACATATAATATGTAGTGTCATAGAGTCATACAACACAGAAATCAATTGTTTGAACCATGGTGTCTGCTGCCTGCTATCAAGCACCTATTTACACCAATTGTACATTGAACTAATTTTATTCCTCCCTTATCGTGATGAACAACCCCCAACTCCCCAACTCTACCACTCACTCAAGCACGAGGGGCAATTTCATATATGGCCAATAAACCCACACATCCCTTAGATGTGAGAGAAAACCAGTGCACCCAGGGAAAACCCTTGTCATCACAAGGAGAATGTGCAAACTCCACACAGATAGCACCCGGGGTGAAAAATCAACTTGGGTCATTGGTGCTGTAAGACACCAACAAGCATCACTGTGTAATTTTGACTTGAGTCGAACTTAAACATCTTCATGTTCACATTTATTAAGACTGACCACCTTTCATGAGAGAAAGAATAATCAGGAGAATTAAGGAAAATGGATCAAAGGAACAATGCACCATGTCTGCAAAGGGAAGGCTATCAGCAGGAATCAACTGGATCAACCAGCTCCTGCCAGGCCCTGTCATTCGAACTGGCAGGAGTCACACAGCCATTTCATCTGACTAATTGCGTCATGCCAAGCAATACACCCGGGAAGGGAAATCAAAGTGAAGCTGGGAGATTTTAGCCTGATTTAATCAGCAAATGCATATAACACTCTGACTAAACCAATTTACTCAGTTCTTGGATACAGGGAGATCACACTGACTCATCACCATTTGACTGAATTGCAATGACACGGTGCAGAGTGAAGAAGGTTAATGAGACATTTTGTGACTGTCTACAATGAGTCTTCTGTGTGAAAGCTAAGGCATCGCGTCAAGCCCAATGCAATGTTATTCCCATTGAACCAGTAATCCAAAGTCATTACAGGTAGATGTCAGTTCAGATAGAAAGTTAACATCTAGCATGGTCCAGATATCTCCCCGTTGGATTGCAACCTTGTCATGGTCAGGGATCTTGTGTGTCTCTGTGACTCCCAGCGGGCGATTCATCTCCTGTTAGGGTCTCCAATGCTGGACAGGTCGAAGGGTAGAGGCGAGGCGAGGAGCAATCCACTGGTCCTCCAGGTTGGAGGTTGAGCACAGGGCTAACAACCTTGTCTCGCAAAACAAATATGTTACGGAAACAGCAACTGGAGGAATCAACACTACTGGGTGCGATGGACGTCCAGGGCTATCGACAGATGCTAGGATGAATGTCAATGGTGAAAGTCGAAAGGAAGCCACTGGCAGGAAGGTGGAAAATCTCTGGAACTGGGTTGGCCATATACTGAGAAGAGAACCAGACAGCATCCCAAGAATAGCCCTGCACTGGACACTGGAAGGGGAAGGGAAAAGAGGGATACCCAAAACCACCTGGCGTTGAACTGTAGAGGAGGAAATGAAAACAATGGACCTGACCTGGGGTAGTGTCCAGAAGCTAGTTCAGAACAGACAGGAGTGGAGGACCTTTGTTGCTGCCCTACACGCCAGGAGTTATAATAGGCAGTAAGTAAGTAAGTAAGTAATGGTCCAGGCATGACCATAAATAATTTGAGTATAAACAGAGCCGATGAAAATATAGTATTTTGAGGTATGTGACTTGATACAGGAATTGTACCTTGCCTGGATTCAGGAAAAACTTCTTCCCTGCTGTTATCAGACTTCAACCTTGATCTCTGGTGCTGACTGTGACTTTGAAGGTTTCTTCCAGTTTCTCTGGTTTCCTCCCACTTCCCAAAGCCATGCAGGTTGGTAGGTTCATTAGTTGCTATAATTTGCCCTTAGAATATGGGGATGAGTGGTGGAATCTGGAGAAAGTTGATGGGAATGTGGGAAGAATAAAATGGGGTCAATGTATGATTAGTGTAAATGGGTGCCTCATAGCCAGAGGTGGCCTGAAAGGCTTAATCCCCTGCTGTATGTTTCTATGATCCTATGACAGGCAATCCTTTGTACAAAGAACATGTCGCATAATGGACGCTGACATAGGATTGTGGGTTCCAAATGCCTCAACAGCTAAGATACCTGGAGCTTATACTTTTAAATCTGGCTTCCCTTGACTGAGACCCCTCAGCCCAATCTCTCTGCACTCCGACACAGTCAGCACAGAACAGAACGAAATAAGAGTGTAAACAGCGGGACTATAGCGGAGAATACGTGTTCGGCACGGACTGGAAGGGCCGAGATGGCCTGTTTCCGTGCTGTAATTGTTATATGGTTATATGGTTATTGTTAACTTACAAACGTTGCTTTATATTAACATAATACATGGGGACTTTGTGTGTTCACTTACAAAGAGGCCCAGCACGATACAATTCAAGCCCCAGGACAAGCATAGTTTTTCAAAGTTGACCCAGCTTGAACCAAACAAATATATTCAGTGTATGTCGGGCTCAGTTTGGGGAGCCAGGCTCCAGTAGCAGGCAGTGAATCGAGGGCACTAAATGAAGGAACATCAGCAGATTCTATTCTGCTGTACCAAACTTTGCGCTAAAAGTAGGGATTCTATTAAATCACGTTTTTGGTACAACTGAATCAGCTATGTATTCCAGTCTTGACTAACATGTATGTGTGTGTGTGTGTGTGTGTGTGTGTGTGTGTGTGTGTGTGTGTGTGTGTGTGTGTGTGTGTGTGTGTGTGTGTGTGTGTGTGTGTGTGTGTGTGTGTGTGTGTGTGTGTGTGTGTTTTATATATGTCTTTGTATGTCAGTGTGTGTGTGGGTTTTTGTATCAACACGTGTGTTTGTGTCAGTGTGCCTGCATTTGTATATTTATCTTGCATGAATGCATATAATATCTGACCTTCCAATAGCTCACCACAATGTCTTCAAAATGCGTTAGATGCAGAAAATAGTAAATAGAAAATACCCAAAGCAGTATCAATTACACATTATAGATCCATGGTGTTACTACAGATCTTTTATAAGCAGATTGAATGTCTGGGACAATATTACATTATTGAGAAGAAAGCACAGCATTTAACTCCGCTGTCTGGAGGACAACAAAGCGACTATTAATACCAAGTAAACTGCACATCCATACCAATCAGTCCCAAATGTATGTGACACGCCACTTTTGGCTGTGCCTCAGCAGACAAATTCTTGAGTTGAGGGATTTCCTTTCTGAATCTCTACACTTTTCCACTTTGCTCTCTTTTTGAAGATTTTGCTTCATTGACAATGCATTTGGCCCCTAATATCAACAACTTAATCTTGCAGTATTTAGTATTGTTGCTTTAGTTCTGGTTCCTGGCACCTACGATGTTGGGTGTCTCTTACATGACACCATATTATTTTACATGGTGCTAAGAAGTTGTAAACAATCTATTTTACAGAGAGCTATTAATTTCCATGACAAAGCTCATCTGTAAACATCAAAATGTCTTAATCTCTTAAACATGGATTATCTCTCCACCGACCTGCGTTGCAATGGCAGGACATAACTCGATATTCTAATGATTTCCTCAAATAAAGTGATCGCTATAATGAACAATTTTGTTGGGCTGTGTTCTGCTTCATCCTTAAAATTATCCTAGACTATGCATCAAATTATGTGAGGCATAGACGTGGTAGACAGTCGGAACCATTTTCCCAGGGTAGAAATGTCCAACACCTTGTCCAGTACAGGTGTCAGCGGTTATGGAAAGAAGGCAGGAGAATGGGGTTAGGAGGGAGAGATAGATCAGCCATGATTGAATGGTGGAGTAGACTAGATAGGCCGAATGGCCTAATTCTGCTCCTATCACTTATGATCATGATCTTATGACCTTAGCGATATGGTAAGAGGGGGAATGCTTAATGGAGATGCGTGGGGGAAGTTTTTCACACAGATAATGGTGGGGCCTGGAATGTATAGCCACGGGTGGTTCCAGAGGCAGATATGATAGGTCAGGATATACAGTGGATGGCCACCAGTGCTCTGCGTGAACATTGTGCTCCACGACGCTTTGCTGGGTCGATCTTCCTACCTGTTGGACCGCCAAATGGTGGTCTCCTCCGTGTATTCAGCCGGATCCAGTCTTCACCTTTCCTGAATAAGATAATAGTCACAAAGCAGTGGAGGTTTGCATTTGGTGATTTCCTTCACCCCTCCAGGGTGTTATATGGAGGACTTTGTTTAACGTGGGGAGACTGGTGCACAGGCAGCCACCCCACGGTCCTTGACAGATCTGGGTCAGGTTCTGGTGATATGGAGTCCAAGACGACAGGAGACCCTTTTCTGCTGCAGCCTTCATCCGCATTCCCAGCCGTTGTGACGCTCCACTAAGGACAGTCATCATCCTCCACCTGTTCCACCGTTGAGGTCTTGGTTGGATTGCTCTTTGTCAGAGACCTCCCCCTCGACCTTAGTGCCATGGGTGACCCTACCAGGAGCATGGCTCCAGACGGCATCGCTCTCAGGATCTCAGGTCCACACAAGCTTCTCCACCATGACAAGGTGACAATCCACGGAGAAGATGAGACAAATAGATCGGGTAGATGCACAGAATCTCTTGCCCAGAGTATGTGAATCGAAAACCAGAGGACATAGATTTAAGGTGAAGGGGAAAAGATTTAATAGGAAACTGAGGGGTAACTTTTTCACGCAAAGTGTGGTGCATGGATGGAACAAGCTGCCAGGTAGTTGAGGCAGGGACTATCCCAACATTTAAGGATAGAACAGGTTTGGAGGGATATGGACCAAACACAGGCAGGTGGGACTAGTGTAGCTGTGGCATGTTGGCCGGTGTGGAAAGGTTGGGCTGAAGGGCCTGTTTCCACACAGTATCACTCTATGACTCTATGATCAGGGGCTAATGGTGAAGGAAGGCTTTATCTGGAGCATTGAAGAGGTTTTCCCCAGTATAGGGCAGTCGGTTCTTGCCATTATAAGCAGCAGCTTGTGTTCTGGGGTTGTCCCCGTAAGTTTTAAACATGCAGTGGTGCAACCACTACTTATGAAACCTGGCCTGGATCAAACTGTTCTGGCCAATTTTAGACCGATCCCCAAGTTGCCTTTTATCTCTAAAATCCTGGAGAAAGTTGTTTATGCTCAGCTAAAACTCTTCCTGGACGAGCATAATATTCTGGAGGTTTTCCAGTCTGGGTTTAAAACTATGCATAGCACAGAGTCAGCTTTGCTAAGGGTTTTTAACGACATCCTCCTAGCAAATGATTCTGGTAATTATGTGGTTCTTGTCCTGCTGGACCTATCTGCCGCCTTTGATACAGTGGACCAAGGTATCTTAATATCTCGATTACAGCACCTAGTGGGCATCTGTGGCAGTGCCCTGGGATGGTTCAGGTCCTATCTGGCAGACAGAACCATGTGTGTAAGCCTTGCTGGTCTTGAATCCTCCTCCGCTCTTCTGTCATATGGGGTTCCACAGGGCTCAATTTTAGGGCCCCTGCTTTTCTCACTATACCTACTTCCTCTGGGTTCAATTCTTAGAAAGCATGGCATCTCTTTTCACTGTTATGCCGATGATAGCCAATTATATATGCCGCTGAGGAAGGAAGACGCCTTTTCTGTCAAATCACTTCTGTCATGTCTTGAGGACATTAAGTCCTGGATGGCCTTAAACTTTCTAGGATTTAATGAAAAGAAGACAGAGGTGATACTGTTTGACCCCAATGGCTGCCGTGAACCTCCCCTTGTTGACTTGGGTCCACTGGCATGGTACGTGAAGCCAACAGTTTTAAACCTGGGTTTTAGGATGGACAGTGATTTTAAACTAGATCATCAAATAGGCGCTGTGGTTAAGTCCAGCTTCTTTCATCTAAGGAAACTGGCAAAGGTGAAGCCCATTCTCGAGCGGCAGCATTTTGAAACAGTAATCCATGCCTTTATTACATCTAGGCTGGATTACTGTAACGCACTCTACTTTGGAGTTGCACGATCTTCACTGGCTTGTCTCCAGTTGGTTCAAAATGCTGCCGCTCACCTTTTAACTGGAACTCGAAAGAGGGAGCACATAACGCCAATTCTGGCCTCCCTCCACTGGCTCCCGGTGCACTTTCGAGTTCATTTTAAAATTATTTTATTTGTTTTTAAATCTCTAAATGGGCTCGGCCCGCCTTACCTTTCTGAACTGCTCCACCCATACGCTCCTGATCAGCTGCTCCTGGAGGTACCGAGGTCTAAGCGGAAGCTCAGAGGGGATAGAGCCTTCTCTGCTGCTGCTCCGGCACTCTGGAACACCCTGCCGTTGCACATCAGACAGGCCCCCTCACTGCCCATCTTCAAAACCAGTATTAAAACACATTTATATTCCTTGGCTTTTGACACTGCTTGAGACTTTGCTCCTGTTTTTAGTGCTTTTAATGTTTTTAATTTTTATTATTTTTACTCTTTCGTTTAATGTTTGTATTGTCATGTAATAATTTCTTGTCCATGATCTGTCATGTAATAATTTCTTGTCCATGATCAGTCATGTACAGCACTTTGTTGCAACAGTGGTTGTTTTAAAGTGCTCTATAAATAAAGTTATTATTATTATTATTATTATTATTATTATTATTATTATTATTATACTACTTCAGTATTAGCTAAAGATGCCTATATGTATTATCAATCAGGTGATTGACCCTACCCAGGTCTTTGCTGACACATGATGTATATTCTTCCAATCTTTGCCCATTCATGTGCACATCTAAATGCCCCATAAACATTGCTATCATTGCAAATTCAAATTCATCTTGACCTGCTGAGCATTTTGACCATTTCCTGTTTTTAATTTCAGAGTTACAGCCTTCAGAATTGACAAAAAAACAAACTTCAATGGCTTTGCTTGTTTCCTCTACTCGCTGTTCTCCTTCCTTTACAGTGGCCCAGAGAGTTATTAAGGGGACGGAAGTCACTAGTAAATAAGTTGAAGATTCTGAAAAATCCAAACTTTGATGTGACAGCAGTTTTGTAAAAGATATTCATGGTCCTGCATCAACTGGGAATTTTGTAATGGGATTAACCACACATGCCTTGTCTTCTAAACTTTAGCGCTTGTTGCCCTGTATTGCTTTCTGCAATTGCTGAGAATCATTGGGATACATCTTGTGGTGAGCCAGCATCACCATTAGTAGATCTGCCGTATTTGACACATGGTTTATTATGCATGAGATGTTCTGGCTAAACTGGTTGTGGGTACAGTTTCCTAATGACAATGGTGCAACGCTGTATTCAATAGAAGATGGAATACTGGATCACTGTGGTAGGGACTGATCTACAAACTGGGGAAGGGAGCAAATGAAACTGATTTTATGAAATTTATCAAAATGCTGACAAAATATGAAAGTTACTAGCATCGACCTAACTATTATAGATAGATCAAATAATATAAGATGTGAATTGAAACATGGCATTCAGTGCTATTGTATTATTGTAGTCTATGTAGAGGTAGGGAGATAACTATCATTGAGCGCTACATTCAGCATTTTTTCCCACTTATTTTATGTATTCAGAGACAATAAATATATCCATGTGATCAGGTCAGGCTGCCTTATTAGCTAGAGTTGGTTACCTCGTAATTACTGCCAACATAGATTAACTGGAGGCTTTGGAGAATCTGTTAACTTATAATGTAAAATGGTAAAGTGTACAGCTTTTGTAGATCACTTGTCTATTTAAGATTTTGATAGCCAGTGGAATTTTAATGACTTTAAAGGTTGATCACTCCCTCAGAATTAGTTTTGCCATTAATATTTAACAGTTAACTTTACTTTGACTTTAACCTATAGTTTCTTTCTGTATTTTTCAATAACAAAAAAAAAATGTTGCTGGTAGTTGTGCAGTTAATTAGATGGCTATCTAGAACTGCTTATCTGATAATATTTGTCAGCATGGATTAACTCAGTTCTTTGGGATTGTTGGCAGTGTATTTAAAGAAATATTTTTGATATTGCAGGGTTATAACTATTACAGAATACAAAACTCAGGCTTTTGCTGTGTGGGGAAATTAGACGAAATAACACATAGAGTGTTTACATCTCAACGTAGTAGTGAAGTAATGAGAAGAATCGGTAACAATTCCTGAAATAAAAACAACAGGAGAAAAACATAATTGAAATGCTGTCAGAGAAAAGTAATTAAAGGAACACAAAAATGCTGGAGAAACTCAGCGGGTGCAGCAGCATCTATGGAGCGAAGGAAATAGGCGACGTTTCGGGCCGAAACCCTTCTTCAGACTTGGCCCATCAAGTTGACTGCCATTCAATCGTGGCTGATCTATCTTTCCCTCTTAACCCCATTGTCCTGCCATCTCCGCTAACCCCTGCCACTAATCACGCATTTATCTATCTCTGCCTTAAAAATACCAATTGACTTCACAACAGAGAAAAGTAATTGCCTGCTTATCTTAAAAGGATATATTATAAATTATAATCCAACACAAAAAAATATCTTTAATGAGATTAGTAACTAGACAAATTATAATTAAAAATTATAAATAACCAGCTGGAAAATCAAATAGCAAACTAAATAAATTAAATAATAACAGACCTGGCAGAGCATACAATGGATTGTGGGTATAGTGTGTGGGAGTTAGTGCACACTTGTGATCCACAGTAGCTATAGCTACAGTAAGTATCTGTCATTCATGGAACTTTGGATCAGACTGAAGTAAAAATCTAAGTTTTCTATACGGTGATGTTAAGAAGGAGACATTTACCTGGGCAGTTAAATCTCTCAAGCTAAGGGCTGCAAATTTAGTTAGTTGTCAATACTGAAAGGCAATTATAGGCATTCATAAGTTCATAAGTGATAGGAGCAGAATTAGACTATTTGGCCCATCACTATTTGGCACTGCAGTCGAGAGAGTGGAGAGCATAAAGTTCCTCGGTGTGCAAATTACAGAAAGCCTCACCTGGTCCAGGAACACCACTGGGACTGTCAAATGGGCCCATCAGCGACTGCTCTTCCTGAGGAAACTAAAACAGGCCTCACTCCCCACCAACTACGTGGTTCTCCACCTCGTCGGACAGGAAGGCTCTGCAGAGGGTAGTGAGAGGAGCAGAGAGGATCATTGGCGTCTCCCTACCCTCGGTACAAGAACTGTTCCAGAGCCGCTGTCTGAAAAAAGCTCAGAGAATTGCTAAGGACAAACTGCACCCCCTCCACATACACCTGGATCTCCTGCCATCAGGCAAGAGATATCGAAGCATCAAAGCCCGGACTACAATACTGCTAAACAGCTTCCTACCACAGGCTGCGAGGCTGCTAAACAGTCACTCTGTACTCACAGTCACTTGATTCTGCGGCTGGCACGGACACTTTAATAACTGGCACTGGCCACTTTAATAACTGGCACTGGCCACTCAAATCAGCTGCCCCGAACATTTTTATGATTGGTTTATTGTATTTTAACGTTGTGTTTTACCTGCTTTTAACTATTTATTTATACTCTTCCATCAGGGACTGGATTGTTTTTAGTGTTATTATGTGTGAAACGTTTTAAATTTCATGTGCGATGCTCCGCTATTCCCTGGGAAACGTCTTTTCATTTTGCACTGTACAACTGTTGCTTGCAAGATGGCAATAAAGGTTGATTGATTGATTGATTGATTGATCAAATCAACTCTGTCATTCAATCATGGCTGATCTATCTTTCCCTCTTAACCCCATTGTCCTGCCGTCTCCGCATAACCCCTGCCACTAATCACGCATTTATCTATCTCTGCCTTAAAAATATCAATTGACTTGGCCCCCACAGGCATCTAAAACATGGCATTGGTGAAGCCTCATCTCATGTGCTTGTCCAACAGCTTTTAGGCTGCTTAAGTTGGAAGAGATTGCATCAAAGTTGAGTCAAATAATCATTGCACAATGATACAAGGAAGGAGAAGGTGACATTGAAGTGTAAATAGGAATATAATGGTGAAAGGGTTCAGTTAGTCAGTACTTCATGAGTACCTCTGTACCTGCATTAGTGAGTTCAGAAGTGTGGTACCTGTCCACAATACATCACATGCTCTACCATGTATGTCACTATTTAATTAATTTAGTTTCCTATTATATTTTCCAGTTGGCTATTTATAATTTTCAATTATAATTTTGTCTAGTTAATAATCTAATTAAAAACACTTTTTGCACCAGATTATAATTTAGAACAAACCCCTTTAACGATAAGCAGACAATTACTTTTCTCTGATGCCTCTTCAATTTTTTTTTCTCTTGTTTTTAACTTTTTTTAATTCAGGAATTGTTACTGATTCCTCTCATTGCTTTGCTATTCTGTCTCATTCCCCACACTCAGCAAAAGGGCATTCATAGAGAACTGATTAAGGACATTTCCAGAGAACTAAAGGACAATGGGGAGGGATAAGGGAAAGATGTAATTGTCACAAACTCCAAAATCACCAATATACCAGAGTATCTGACATTTGAAAAGGAAAGATATAAAGGTGAAGGAATCGATGTTAATGAATAATGAGTTAAGAACAGTGTTTAACAGTGGCTCAGAAGATCAAAATGTGCTGTCAGTGTGGGTGGTAAAAAAAAATATTGGTACTGGTAATGGTTTATTACTGTCACATTTACTGAGATACAGTAAAAGCTTTGTTTGTGTGCTATTCAGTAAAATCATACCATACATGAGTACAATCGAGCCATACACAAGTTCCACAGGTGCAAAGAGAAAAATACTAGTGCAAAATACACCATTGCAGCATTACAGAGAAAATGCAGGTAAACAAAAAGTGTAAGGTCCTCATTGATATAAGGTGGAAGATCGGGACTGTATTTAACATATAACATATAACATATAAGAATTACAGCACGGAAACAGGCCATCTCGGCCCTACAAGTCCGTGCCGAACAATTATTTTCCCTTAGTCCCACCTGCCTGCACTCATACCATAACCCTCCATTCCCTTCTCATCCATATGCATATCCAATTTATTTTGAAATTATACCAACAAACCTGCCTCCACCACTTCCACTGGAAGCTCATTCCACACCGCTACCACTCTCTGAGTAAAGAAGTTCCCCCTCATGTTACCCCTAACTTCTGTCCCTTAATTCTGAAGTAATGTCCTCTTGTTTGAATCTTCCCTATTCTCAAAGGGAAAAGCTTGTCCACATCAACTCTGTCTATCCCTCTCATCGTTTTAAAGACCTCTATCAAGTCCCCCCTTAACCTTCTGCGCTCCAGAGAATAAAGACCTAACTTATTCAACCTTTCTCTGTAACTTAATTGTTGAAACAAATAGGATATCTTTTGCATCCTAAATTATGGGAGGACCATTCAGCAATCTGATAGCAGCAGGGAAGAGTGTGTAAGAAGGAACTGCAGATGCTGGTTTAAACCAAAGATAGACACAAAAAGCTGGAGATGCTGTCTGTCCCGCTGAGTTACTCCAACTTTTTGTGTCTAGCAGCAGGAAAGAAGTTCTAGAATCCGAAGGTATGTACTTTCAATTGTTTGTATTTTGGGATTTGCTTGACAGGAGAAGGAACAGGGGGGAATGATGGGGGTGACATTTGTCTTTGATTATGCTGGCTGCCAGGGAGAGTTGCTGGTTGGATGTATTAAAGCATCCTGAGCAGGAGCCTCACTGTAGCACAATTAAAGAGGCCTAAGGAAAGATATGGCAATAATTGTGGATAAAGTTAATCTTCATATTAATTGGACATAACGATGAAAGTATAAGAATAATTTGCTTGAGTAAAATGCAGGTCAGTTTCTTAGAATAGTACATGGAATCGTCAGACAAAAGAGATATTTTAGATTTAGTGATCTGTAATGAGATGGTGTTAATTAATGATAATAAAGAATCATCAGTGGAAGAGCAATTTCATCATGAAATAAATCAAAACACCCAAGTAGTTAGGCTGCATTTGTGAAAGAGAAACAGAGTGAATGTCTCCGGTCATAGAACCTTATTCAGAACCAGAAAAGTAAGAAAACAAACTAGTTTTAAGTTGCAGACAGCAAAGACTAATGGATAGGCAAAACAAAGTGTATCCATGGTAGTATTGGCACATTTGGGAAATCATAATACAATCAAGAAGATTTAATATGGGTTATTGAAAGGAAAATGATTTCTAAGCAATGTATGTGTTTATTAAAAATATATATAATTATGAGAACCACGGATTTAGTAGATAGTCTGTCTTTTTCTCAGGTTAGAAATGTTACATTTTTAACATTACAGGCTTAAGATGAGAGGGAGAAAATAAGTAAAAAATTACAAGGCAAATCTATTACAGAGAGAGAGATAAGTACCTGGAGCATGCTGCCGGGGAAGTGATAGACGCAGATGCAATATCAATGAATAAGAAGCACTCAGACGCATACATGAACAGAAGGGGAATAGAGTGATATCAAACATTGTGCAAAATTAGTTTAGATTGGCACAAGGCAAAGAGTGGCAATAAAGGGGGCTTTTTCTGGGTGGCTGCCAGTGACTAGCGGAGTTCCGCAGGGCGCGGTGCTGGGACTGCTGATATTCACGTTGTATATTAATGATTTGGATGATCGGATTGAAGGCTTCGTGGCCATGCTTTCGGATGATACGAAAATAGGTGGAGGGGCAGGTAGTGTAGAGAAAGCAGGGACTCTGCAGAAGGATTTAGATAGGATGGAATAGTGGCAGAGAAGTGGCAGATGGAATATAGTGCAGCAAAGTGTGGAGTCATGTATTTTTGGTAGTAGGAATAAAGGCGTAGATTATTTTCCCAAATGGGGAGAGAATCCAGAAAGTGGAGGTGAAAAGGGACTCGGGAGTGCTGCTGCAGGATTCCCAAAAAGTTAATCTGCAAGTCGAATCGGCAATAAAGCAAGCAAATGCAATGCTAGCATTTATTTCGAGAGGGCAGGTATACAAAAACAGGGATGTAATGCTGAGGCACTATTTGGTGCTATTCAGGCTGCATTTGGAATATTGTGAGCAATTTTGGGCAACGTATTTGAGTCAGGATGTTCTGGCTCTGGAGGGGGTACCAGAGGAAGTTTATAAGGATGATCCTTGGAATGAGTAAGTTAACATATAATGAGAGTTTGATGACACTGGGCCTGCACTCGCTGGAGGTTAGAAGAATGAGAAGGGACCTCATTGAAACGTACAGAATAATGAAAGGCTTGGATAGATGTGGAGAGGATGTTTCCACTAGTGGGAGAGTGTAGGATAAGAGGTCATAGTCCCAAAATTAAAGGACGTTCTTTTAGTAAGGAGATGTGGAGGAATTTCTTTAGTCAGAGGGTGGTGAATATGTGGAACTATTTGCCACAGAAGGCTGTAGAGACCAAGTCAGAGGATATATTTAAGGCAGAGATAGATAGATTCTTGATTAGCATGGGTGTCAGAGGTTATGGGGTGAAGGCAGGAGAAATGGGTTAGGAGGGAGAGATAGATCAGCCATGCTTGAATGGCTGAGTAGACTTTATGGGCTAAATGCCCTAATTCTGCTCCTATCACTTATGGTGGTGCTGGTCGAAGGGCCCAATGGCCTACTCCTGCACCTATTTTCTATATTTCTATGAAATGTAGAATGTAGTTATGGGTAGAGCTGAAAGTAAGACTGAGCATCTTAATGTCATGAAATTCTTGAACTAGGAGTAAATGTAGGGCAGCAGATTAATGGATAATCGATATAAGATAACCATATAACCATATAACAATTACAGCACAGAAACAGGCCATCTCGGCCCTACAAGTCCATGCCGAACAAATTTTTTTTCCCCTTAGTCCCACCTGCCTGCACTCATACCATAACCCTCCATTCCCTTCTCATCCATATGCCTATCCAATTTATTTTTAAATGATACCAATGAACCTGCCTCCACCACTTCCACTGGGAGCTCATTCCACACCGCCACCACTCTCTGCGTAAAGAAGTTCCCCCTCATATTACCCCTAAACTTCTGTCCCTTAATTCTGAAGTCATGTCCTCTTGTTTGAATCTTCCCTATTCTCAAAGGGAAAAGCTTGTCCACATCAACTCTGTCTATCCCTCTCATCATTTTAAAGACCTCTATCAGGTCCCCCCTTAACCTTCTGCGCTCCAGAGAATAAAGACCTAACTTATTCAACCTATCTCTGTAATAGTGATGCTTTCACTATTGGCCAAAATAAATTTAATATAACGTATCTTCAGCCATGTGGACTAGTATGCAAACCTGGAACCTAACTGGTTGCAATAATTAACACCTATGAGTGGGTTGAAATTCCAAACAAAACTTTTAAAGTCACACGGTACTGGTTTGAATTGTCAGCACTCTAAAAATGTAAATTTGGATGTTATTAACATTCTATTCATCTGCAAGCTTTGTAACATTTCTGAGAACAGATGCCTGGCATCTTCAAACTAAAATATTTAT
The DNA here is from genome assembly GCF_028641065.1 of Leucoraja erinaceus. Classification (NCBI taxonomy): domain Eukaryota; kingdom Metazoa; phylum Chordata; class Chondrichthyes; order Rajiformes; family Rajidae; genus Leucoraja; species Leucoraja erinaceus. The sequence continues at coordinate 18,021,857 of NC_073382.1, forward strand.
TCAGGGAAAGACACCCTTTGATCCTCAGGGAACTGTGGAGAGCTGTAACAATGCTGTGAAGGAGTGGAATATAACAGACTGGTCTTGAATGGAACTTGCACCACAGGAAATGATTGAGGGAAAAACAAAGATGGATTTGCGATGAAACTCAATAAACACACAAGAGAGAAGAGAGGATATGGCGATGGGGAAAATGTAGAGGGGTGTGTGTCTCCTAGTTTAAAAAATGGAGAGACAGGCATGACAGATCAATCCTTGAAACAGTTAAAGGTCTTCATTTTATGGTAGTGTCCATTGTAAACCAATGTTAGTTGATTCAAACATTTACGATTCTAAGACAGGGTGGTGTTGAAATATTTCCACCAATGGAGAATCACAAACAAGGGGACAGTTATAGATAGAAACATGACTGGAGGGAAGGGGCCAGATTTGTGAATTAAGTGCCTTTGTAATAACTGGCATATGGCATAGAAGGAACAGAAGGGTTTTTTCTCAACAAACTAACATGTAGGCAAGACCAATTGCTTCCAACTCCCCTTGAACTTAATATTGCAAGGACACCAGCTATTACCTATCTGCCACAGTGGCACATTAGAAACATAGAAACATAGAAAATAGGTGCAGGAGGGGGCCATTCGGCCCTTCGAGCCAGCACCGCCATTCATTGTGATCATGGCTGATCATCCCCTATCAATAACCCGTGCCTGCCTTCTCCCCATATCCCTTGACTCCCACTAGCCCCTAGAGCTCTATCTAACTCTCTCTTAAATTGCCTCACAGCTCCAGTGGCCTGATCTCCAATGCTGTCTGTGTGGAGTTTGCATGTTCTCACTGTCAAACATTGATTTCCTTTGAGAGCTCTGGTTTCCCCCACATCTCAAAGCGGTGCAGACTGGCAAGTTGCTAGGCCTTTGTTAGGCCCTACTGAATGGGAGAATCTAGGAGGGGTTGATGGGAAAGTGGTGCATAAAAAAAGTAGGTTTAGTGTTTCGAGATTTAGTGATGAGTGTCAAACGGTGCTTTATAGTTAGTTCGGACTAAGTGTACCAAAAGGTGTAGCTCTATGCTACATGACTCCATGATACTGATGGTTATCAAACTTCATGATGGGTGTTAAGATCTGAGGAAGACTGCAAGAATGATTTTTAAAAATGGTTCCAGGGATGAAGAATTTTAGCCACATGGTTGCATCGGTGAAGATATTATTTTGTTCTTTGGACCAAAGGAGGTTGAGAGAGGAATTGACAGAGGTGTAGAAGATCATTACAATTCTCAACATGATCAACAGAGAGGAAAACTATTCTTATTAGTGAATAGCTTAAGAACCCATGTGTGCTGGTTTAAAACGAAGGACAAACAATAAAGTTGACAAGTGAGTAAAAACATTTTCATGGATTGATTATGTTCCAGAACTCACTGTTGTTGAATGAATGGTAAAATATCAACAAAGAAATTGCATAGATATGCACAAAGATTGACAGAGAACAGGCAAATATAAAGGAATTTGACAACAAGAAGCTGGCATGGAAGTGATGGAATGAATAGCTGTATGTGCCTTACCAGTTCCATTGTCCTATGTTTCTATAGTAAGAGGAATTAAAAACAAAAATCAAAGTGCAAAATCTTAAGATTAAAGCCAAGGAACCTATGAGTGATGTCAGGAGACATTTATCACGGAAAAAAAAGTAGAAATCTCCATCTCCCAAATGAACATACATATCAACAGGTCAGCACAGTGGTGTAGCGATAGAATGGCTGCCTTACAACACCAGATACCCAAGCTCGATCCTGACCACGGGTGCTGTCTACACAGTATTTGTACGATCTCCATATAACTGCATGGGCTTTCTCTGAGTGCTCTGGTATCCTCCCACACTCCATAGACATACAGGTTTGTAAGTTATTTGGCTTCTGTAAATTGTTAATTGTCACTAGTGTGTAGGCTAGTGCTAGTGGTGTACGGGGTGATCACCGGTTGATGTGGATTCAGTTGGCCAAAGGGCCTGTTTCTATTCTGTAAGCCTAAAGTCTAAAATCTAAAAGTCAGAATTTTTGTCTGTTTGGATCAGATTCAATCATTTAAGATCCTAAGTGGGTTTGGCAGGGTTGTGTTGAGGTGATTCCACTATGTGAGAGCCAAGGACATGGGGTCAGAGCTACAAAATAAGAGACCAGTCATTTAAAACTGAGGTCTGTGGAAATGTCTACTCTTAGATGGTGATGCATCTCAGGAATTGTCTGCCTTAGAAGATGTTTAAGACTGGATTAGTGGATACAGTTAAGATGGAGGTTGATATATAAAAGATTGAGGAATTGATGGGGAACAGAAGATGACGAGGCCAGCATAGACCTACATATCATATTGAACAATGGGGAAGATTTGAGGGATCGAGCAAGCCTATTCCTGCTCCTATTTTCTTGTATCCTTGTGAGAGTTCTTATTTTGCAAGGCATGGCAGAATGAGTTAAGATAGAGTAGTGACACAATTGAGTAGATTTGTGTGGCCTCATATTCTTCTTACCAGCCTCAAACTATGGGGCAGCTCTCCTCATGTTCTCTCCAAAACTAGCACACTTTTAATGTCCTGTTAGGTCAGGAGTCACATACTGGCCAAATCGGGTAGGGATCGGAGATGTCCTTCCCTGAAGTACTTTAGAGAGCCAGACAATTTTAAACAACAATCCTGAGATAGACACAAAATGCTGGAGTAGGTCAGCAGGACAAGCATTATCTCTGAAGAGAAGGAATGGGTGACATTATGGGTCGAGACCCTTCTACAGACTTATGTCAGGGGAGAGGGAGATATATAGATAAGGAAGTTAAGTGAAAAAGTTCACCATCCCAACTATGTCAGACTAAGTCACCCAGTCGTCACCTCCTGAGGAAATGCAACCAGTTCTATCCAAGATGAGGAAAATATTCAAGGCAGATACCAAAAGACCTTGAACACAGGAGAAGTGGGGGATGAAGAGAATACAGGATAGAGGGAAAGTATCAGCTATTTATGAAAGAAGTATACAACATGAAGTGTGTAGCGGCGGTTTATACAATGTCTCAAAGTTCAACCTTCAATAGCCGCTAATGTGTCGAGTATGATTAGCAAAGTAGTCTCACGCAATCCACAACACATTTGAAACAACAAAGATGTATCTGCCAGAAGTAGTCTCTTGATTAATAGCGTCTTGATTGTAGTAAAACAAAACAATGAAATAACTCATAACTTTCCATTCTTAATCGTCGTTCCATTCATGTCATATAAATCATAAAAACTTCTTCTTGTAAAAATACATCGTTTGACAACATATATATGTCCCAATTATGCTTGTGGTCATGGTAGAAAAATGTTTCATTTCATGGCCCATGACATCAAACTAAAATGAATCATCGGAGAGTCTGCACCAGAATCCTCTAGCCAAAAACAAGCCCCAGACTACAAAAAAAATCCCACCCAGATGAACACAGGCAGATAATAATTAAAAGTAACTAGACATAACTATAATAAATGTACCTAAGCATAATGGCTCCAACATACTGGCCCCTAATTGTTCTGAGTATATAACGAGGAAATTACTAATCTATATAATTAAAGCTCAAATCTTGACCACTTCCTGTTTGCACTGCATATTGATTTTAGAAAAAAGCTACCACTTACGGCTGTGATTTTTGGCCATATTACTCAAAATTCCCTTCCGCTCATCAGGTGCCGAACATTTTTCCCATTGATGAAAAATAAAAGAGTTATTAGTGTTAAAATATGTTGAGATTCTCTCTCCTGTCAATCACGCCATGAAGGCCATGCCCCTTTTGGTGGGGGGGGGGAGGGACTATAAAACCCAGAAGTGGGCGTTGCTTAGTCACTGCAAGATGGGGAAGGGAGAGGTCACGACTCTCTGTCTTTAGTGGCCTTGCACCCTGCTTAAAATGGTAGGAAACTGCACTTGAGTTTGGTGGCATTACACCCTCCTTGAAATGGTAGGAATCTGTACTTGAGTTTGGTGGCCATGTACCCTGCTTGAAATGGTAGGAAATTGCACTTCAGTTTGGTGACCTTGCACCCTGTTTGAAGTGGCATGATACTGCACTTGAGTTCGGTGGCCTCGCACCCTGCTGGAAGTGGCATGAAACTGCACTTTAGTTCAGTGGCCTTGCACGCTGCGTGATGTGGCATGAAATTGCACTTGAATTTGGTGGCCTAGCACCCTGCTTGAAACAGCATGAAACTGCACTTGAGTTTGGTGGCATTGCACTCTGCTTGAAACGGTATGAAACTGCACTTGAGTTTGGTGGCCTTGCACCCGGCTTGAAGTGGCAGGAAACTGCACTTGAATTTAGTGGCCTTGTACCCTGTTTGAAATGGAATTTCAAGGAATAACCATGTCAACTGCCAGCCCACCAGCTATGAGTGAGTGATCTGCCAGCACACCAGGCTTGAGTGACTGAGCCCAAGTCCCCCCTCCCCTAGTAGACATTAAAAATAGACAAAGTGGATTCTGGACAGAGTAAATAGTTAAAGTCTAATCAGTTTGTTGGAGGGGTCAAGGACTAAAAGTCACAGGTATAAAATAAAGAGGACGAGTAACATAAAGAAAAACTTGTTTTCTTGACATGTGGCTGCTATCTGGAATTCATTGCCAAGAGAGATTTTGGGAGGAGATTCTCCAATTGCCTTCACAAAAAGAATTACAAAACATGATGGCAGAGATAATTTTGCAGGACTATGGAGAGAGGGCTGCTAGGTGGAATTAGAATATCTCTAGTAGAGAGCTAGCATGGACATAGTGGACCAAATGTCCTTACTTTGTATAATAAACATTCTATGGTTCAGTGAAAAAGAGTATTAGTGGTAACATGGAAACAGGCCTTTTGACCAAATTCATTCATGCCGACCAAAATGCCCCACCTAAGCTAGTCCCATTTGCTTGTGTTTTGGCCACTATCTCTCAAATAATTTTCTATCCATGTACCTGTCCAAATGTCTTTTAAATGGTGTTATTGTACCATCTCAATTACCTTCTTTGGCAGCTTGTTCTGTATATCCATCGCCATGTGGAAAAAGCTGTTCCTCAGGTTCGTACTAAATCTTTCCCCTCTCAACCTATGCACTCTGGTGCTTGAGTTCCCTACTCTAAAAGACTCTGTGCATTCATCCTATCCATTCTATTTTATACACCTCTATAAGATTCCCCCCTCAGCCTCCTGCCCTCCAAGGAATAAAGCCTGCCCAAACTCCCCTTAAGCTGTCAATTCCTGCCAACATCTTGTAAATCTTCTCTGTATTTCTTCCTGCTAATACCAGCTTTCCTATCGCAGGGTGACCGAAATTGAACACATTACTTCAAGTGCGGCCTTACCAACGGCTTGTACAATTGTAACATAACATCCCGACTTCTATGTGTAAGAAGGAACTGCAGAGGCTAGTTTAAACTGAAGATAGACACAAAAACCTGGAGTAAACCAGCGGGACAGGCAGTATCTCTGGAGAGAAGGAATGGGTGTTGTTTCGGGTCGAGATCCTTCTTCAGACTGGTTATGGATAAGGGAAACTAGAGATACCACAGACGAGCACCAGGCCTTAACCTCAAACACCATTAATGATTTCATCACTTCTAGCTGTCTGCCTTCCACAGCCTCCAACCATAATGTCCCAGCCCGCACAGCCCGTTTTTACCTTCTCCCCAAAATCCACGAACACAATTGCCCTGGCAGACCCATTGGTTTTTGCCTGCTCCTGTCCCACCGAAATGATTTCCACGCACCTTGACTTCATCCTATCCCCCCCGGTCCAATCTCTCCTGACCTATGTCACATGCCCTTCGTCTCTTTAATGGCTTTCACTTTCGAAGCCCCACTCCCTCATCTTTACTATGGACATTCAGTCACTCTCCATCTCCCACCAGGAAGGCCTTAAAGCCCTCCGTTTCTTCTTCGACCACAGAACCATCCAATTTATCTCTACTAACATGCTAGTCCATTAGCAAAGCTGGTCTTCACCCCCAACAGCTTCTTCTTTGACTGCTCCCACTCCCACAAGTCCAAGGCGTAGCTACAGGCACCCGCATGGGCCCCAGCCTGCATCTATGCCAGGGTATGTTGAACAATACCTATGCCCGAACTCTATCTCAGTTACATTGATGACTTCATCGGTGCTATCTCCTGCACACATGCAAAACACATGGACTCCATCAACTTCACCACCAATTTTCATCCAGCACTCAAATTTACATGGACCATCTCCGACACCTCCCTCCCCATTCTTGATTTCACAGTCTCCATCGCAGGAAATAAACTATTGACTGACATCTATTACAAACCCACTGTCTCCCACTACTATCTCGACTACACAATCTGTAGCCTCCCTTCGATCTGGTATTTTGTTGGTTCACATACTTGATCAATGGTGATTTATCATTAATGTTTTATTATTATTAATGTTAAGTGTTTTCTGAGTTATTCGTAATTGTCACTGTATGTCATGTAGTTACTTGTGGGCGGAGCACCAAGGCAAATTCCTTGTATGTGAATACTTGGCCAATAAACAAACTTACTTACTTACTTACTTACTTACTTACTTACTTACTTACTTACTTACTTACTTACTTACTTACTTACTTACTTACTTACTTTCCTGCTTCCAGCAAAGTCTGAAGAAGGGTTTCGGCCCGAAACGTTGCCTATTTCCTTCGCTCCATAGATGCTGCTGCACCCGCTGAGTTTCTCCAGCTTTTTTGTGTACCTTCTGCAAAGACTATATTTTCCACTCACAACTCCTCCGTCTATGCCGCATCTGCATCCAAGATGACCTTTTTCATACTAGAACATCTGAAAGTCCTCATTCTTTAAGGAACGGTGATTCCCCTCTCCTATCATAGATGAAGCCCTCACTCATGTACCCCACAGCTCTGCCCTTGCTCCCCCTCCCCTAGTCACAACAGAGACAGAGTCCCCCTAGTCCTTACCTTCCACCCCATCAGCCATCGCAAACAACACAAAATCCTCCCAAATTTTCCAACAGGATCCCACCACGCCACATTTTCCCATCTCCACCCTTTTCTGCCTTCCACAGAGACCATTACCTCTGCAACTCCCAGGTTAACTCAACCCTTCCCAGGTACTTTCCCCTGCAACCGCTGAAGATGCAACATCTGTCACTATACCTCCTCCCTCGACTCTGTCCAGGGACCCCTACAGTCTTTTCAGTTTAGGCAGAGGTTCACTTGCACATCCTCCAATCTCAACTACTGTATCCATTGTTCAAGATGTGGACTCTTATACATCGGTGAGGCCAAACACGGACTGGGCGATCCTTTTGCGGAACACCTTCGCTCAGTCCGCCTGAACCAACTTGATCCTCCAGTTGCCGGACACTTTAATTCTCCTTCCCATTCCTACACAGACCTTTTTGTCCTCTGTCTCCTCCATTGTCAGAGTGAGGCTAAAAGCAAATTGGAGAAACAGCATCTCATATTTTGCTTGGGCAGCTTACAGTCCATTGGTATGAATATTGATTTCTCTCAATTCATGTAGGCCAGGCATTCTCTCCCTCTCTATTCCTCTGCCACCCAAGTCACACTAGCTTCTCATTTTCACCCAACAAACAGCTTACAATGGCCTTTTTCCTTTATCATCGTTACTCTTTTGAATATCTTTCATTCATTGTTCTTTATCTCTCCACATCCCTGTCTATATCTCTCATTGCCCTTATCCCTAACCAGTCTGAAGAAACATAGAGGCAACATAGAAACATAGAAATTAGGTGCAGGAGTAGGCCATTCGACCCTTCGAGCCTGCACCGCCATTCAATATGATCATGGCTGATCATCCCTCAGTATCCCGTACCTGCCTTCTCTCCATACCCTCTGATCCCCTTAGCCACAAGGGCCACATCTAACTACCTCTTAAATATAGCCAATGAACTGGCCTCGACTACCCTCTGTGGCAGATAGTTCCAGAGATTCACCACTCTCTGTGTGAAAAAAGTTCTTCTCATCTCGGTTTTAAAGGATTTCCCCTTATCCTTAAGCTGTGACCCCTTGTCCTGGACTTCCCCAACAACGGGAGCAATCTTCCTGCATCTAGCCTGTGCAACCCCTTAAGAATTTTGTAAGTTTCTATAAGATTCCCTCTCAATCTCCTAAATTCTAGAGAGTATAAACCAAGTCTATCCAGTCTTTCTTCATAAGACAGTCCTGACATCCCAGGAATCAGTCTGGTGAACCTTCTCTGCACTCCCTCTATGGCAATAATGTCCTTCCTCAGATTTGGAGACCAAAACTGTACGCAATACTCCAGGTGTGGTCTCACCAAGACCCTGTACAACTGCAGTAGAACCTCCCTGCTTCCTATACTCAAATCCTTTTGCTATGAAAGCTAACATACCATTCGCTTTCTTCACTGCCTGCTGCACCTGCATGCCTACTTTCAATGACTGGTGTACCATGACACCCAGGTCTCGCTGCATCTCCCCTTTTCCTAGTCGGCCACCATTTAGATAATAGTCTTCTTTCCTGTTTTTGCCACCAAAATGGATAACCTCACATTTATCCACATTTTACTGCATCTGCCAAACATTTTCCCACTCACCCAGCCTATCCAAGTCACCTTGCAGTCTCCTAGCATCCTCGTCACAGCTAACACTGCCCCCCAGCTTAGTGTCATCCGCAAACTTGGAGATTTTGCCTTCAATTCCCTCATCCAGATCATTAATATATATTGTAAATAGCTGGGGTCCCAGCACTGAACCTTGCGGTACCCCACTAGTCACTGCCTGCCATTGTGAAAAGGACCCGTTTACTCCTACTATTCCTCTTACTCCTACTAAATTCCACTATTTCTGGAGCTACTTCCTTAAGTACTCTTGCTTCCTGTTTGCAAGCCAGTTCAATACACATCAATACTGAACCCCCAATGAAATGAAATGAAATGAAATGATTCAATTTATGAAATGAAATGGAATGAAATGAAAAAAAAATGAAATGAAATGATTCAATTTATTGTCATTGTCAGTGTACAGTACAGAGACAACGAAATGCATTTTTAGCATCTCCCTTGAAAGGGAGACACAGGGCGTCGCGGTGTCCCGCGCCTGCCGCCGTAACATTCCATTACAGGCAAAGGTGGGTGAAGTGTCTTGCCCAAGGACACAACGACAGTATGCACTCCAAGCGGGATTTGAACCGGCTACCTTCCGGTCGCCAGCCGAACTCTTAGCCCATTGTGCTATCTGTCTGTCGTCCAATGCCGTGTACTTTAAGTTTGTATACTAATCTCTTACGTGGGACCTTGTCGAAAGCCTTCTGGAAGTCCAGATACACCACAGCCACTGGTTCTCCCCTATCCATGCTACTAGTTACATCCTCGAAAAATTCTATAAGATTCGTCAGACATGATTTACCTTTCGTAAATCCATGCTGATTTTGTCCAATGATTTCACCACTTTCCAAATGTGCTGCTATCCCAACTTTAATAACTGACTCTAGCAGTTTCCCCACTACCGATGTTAGACTAACTAGTCTGTAATTCCCCGTTTTCTCTCTCCCTCCCTTCTTAAAAAGTAGGGTTACATTTGCTACCCGCCAATCCTCAGGAACTACTCCAGAATCTAAAGAGTTTTGAAAGATTATCACTAATGCATCCACTATTTCTGGAGCTACTTCCTTAAGTACTCTGGGATGCAGCATATCTGGCCCTGGGGATTTATCGGCCTTTAATCCATTAAATTTACCCAACACCACTTCCCAGCTAACCTGGATTTCACTCAATTCCTCCAACTCCTTTGACCCGCGGTCCCCTGCTATTTCCGGCAAATTATTTATGTCTTCCTTAGTGAAGACGGAACCAAAGTAGTTATTCAATTGGTCCGCCATATCCTTGTTCCCCATGATCAACTCACCTGTTTCTGACTGCAAGGGACCTAAGAAGGGTCTCAACCCAAAACATCACCCATTCCTTCTCTCCAGCCTGTCCCGCTGAGTTACTCCAGCTTTTTGTGTGTCTCCCGACTTCTATCCTCAATTCCTAGACTGATGATGGCCAATGTGCCAAAGGGCTTCTTCACCAATCTGTGACACCACTTTTAAGATATTGCAATGAAGACAAAAATAGTCATGTTGGGAGAACTCAGCCAGTCAAGCAATATCTGTGGAAAGTGAGACCAGGCATTGTTTTGGTTCAGGGATCCTTCATGAATCTTTTTTTTTGCACAAATGATGTTTGACTGACCATGTCATAGAGTCATAGAGTGGTACAGTGTTGAAACGGGCCCTTTGGCCCAACTTACTCACACCAGCCAACATGTCCCAGCTACACTTGTCCCACCTGCCAGCATTTATGTGTTCGGCACGGACTAGAAGGGTCGAGATGGCCTGTTTCCGTGCTGTAATTGTTATATGATTATATGGTTATTTGGACCCTAGCACTCCAAACCTGTCCTATCCATGTACCTGTCTAACTACTTCTTAAATTTTGGGATAGTCTCTGCCTGAACTCCCTCCTCTGGAAGATTGTTCCATACATACATCACCACCGCGTACTTCCAGCATTTCTATTTTTATCTCAGATGCTAGCATTTCCAGTTTTATGTATTTCCCACCTTCTATGAAAAGCTTATGGAAAGCAGGTGAGCATGAGTGTAACAGATGTAAAGATGACTTGAAGTCAACATTGAAGCTCAAAACATTGATGCTGTCAATTGGTAGCAGATTGTTGAAACTTGTAAGGTTTGATACCAACTAACTGGCAGCAGAGATTTAGCCAAGAAACACACCACATCGGTGAACTGCAGCCAAAAGAGTTATTCAGATGTCTTGCCAATGGTCTATCAGCCATTTCCCGAATCAAAGCCTCTGCTCATCAAAAAATAGTGATATGAAATGAAACAAAGGCTATTTTCCTTTTGTAATCAAAAATTATGACAATTTCTGAACCTTGAATTTAAAGAATAGATATTTGCTCTCATATTTACATGAGAGAAATTGAGCTGAAATTGGATTGAAATGTGTTGATTGTGCATGTGCATGTGCACCAGTTCCATTCTATAAAAATTCTCCAAATCTACTGAAAACAGTACATTCTCTCCACGATCTACATGCCACCACCGAGATCCTAAACACACTCAGTCAGTTCCACTGGGCAGGCCAATCCTTTGCATGCATAACCCTGGATTGTGCAAACAAACACCTCTGTCACTTGTTGGAAGAGTTAATCAGGTGGCAGAGGGAAAAAAAAAAACTTCTGTACTCAGATAGTGGTAGCTGTGTGGAATGAGCTTCCAGTGGAAGTGGTGGATGCAGGTTTGATTTTATCATTTAAAAATAAATTGGATGGGTATATGGACGGGAAAGGAATGGAGGGTTATGGTCTGAGTGCAGGTAGATGGGACTAGGGGAGAATAAGTGTTCGGCACGGACTAGAAGGGCCGAGATGGCCTGTTTCTGTGCTGTAATTGTTATTTGGTTATATGGTTATATGTGTGTTCTCAAGCCACAAAGTGCTGGAGTAACTTAGACTTACTCCAGTACTTTGTGCTTTTTTTTGTAAATCAGCATCTGCAGATCCTGTTTCGACATGCTCTCAAAGCCCCCTGAAAAACACTTCTATCTACTCCTGAAAAACTGCAGCTCAGAACCATTTATGAACTTTGAACTTCAAGCCCATGCGCCTCATCTAGCTGCTCACATTCACCTAATGTCGAGTCTGCAGGTCCCACATTGACTTCATCAATCACATCAGAATTCACAGAATTGGACTGGAAGCAAGTCATCCTCGACCCTATGAGCAACCCACGTTCTCTGCAGCTATCTCACAGCAGCAATTCCTGTTCAAGTCTATTTCTGGTTCTGCCTGCACTGAGTTTGCTCATTCAGATGTGATCGCGTGGTTTTCCTCCAGGCGGTTTCCTCCCACTTCACAAAGCTACGTAGATTGGCAGATTAACTTGACACTGCAAATTCCCACTGGTGTGAGCATGTGGTAGGAGAATCAAGTGGGGTAAAAAGCATGTGAGAGAGAGGAATGGGTTAGAGGGAAATGATAATTAGGGAAATTAGATTACTGTGTTTGGTCTGAAAGCTGTTATAAACTCAAGGGTCAAATTGCCTCCTGTGTGGCAAGGAAATGTAATTTGACATGAAATAGGAAAACAACATGAAGAACTGACTGAGAAGACAAAGACGTGGTCAGGGATATGATTTGTCAGCCAGTGAGAGGAATTCATAGAGAAGGAAAGGCTTGCATACCTCGTCCTTTAATGACTTTAGGGATTTGCACAATCCTTCACAACCAGTGAAATGCCTTTTAGAGTGTAGCTCATGCTGTGATGTAGAAAATCTATCATTGTTTGAATTTTATGAACATTTTAACATCATAGCAGCTTTTTCAAGACACATTGTAAATTGATGTTGTGTACGAAACTCCCAAGATATTAGACTGTAAAGCACTACATTATTGTGGCAGGAGACCGGCACTATAAGTTAATATCACAGTCAGTTTCTGCAAAGATCTTTTAATGAAAACTCCCGTTTATTTGTTTCTATTCAAGACTGCAGAGAAATAAGTCCATTATATTTGAAATAAATAAAGATTCTAAATAAAGAACGCAGCAACAGATCACTTATAACATCTTTACAGAGAGCATCGGCAAGTCCAACACTGTCTCGGTAGAGTCCTCAAATTTCCTGAACATGCCTTCCTCTATCATGTTCGTGAGCTCAGGAATTCTATCCCTAAACCTATCTACCTCTACCTCATGCAGGAACAAAGAACTGCAGATGCTAGTTAATACATTCAAGGACACAATGTGCTGGAGTAACTCAGCAAGTCAGGCAGCATCTCTGGAGAACGTGGATAGGTGAGATCGATGTTCTCTAAAGATGCTGCCTGCTTGAGCTACTCCAGCACTTTGTGTCCTTATCCTTTCCTTCATTTTTTAAATTTATCTGTTGAATCAAAATGGAAAGTGCTGGGAATCTGAAATAAAACTCAGCAGGTTTCAGGTTCAAAACCATTCAAAAATACAACTGAAGTGCCATTTGCTTATGGATCTGTTTCTCTCTTTTACTGCTTCTTCCTGACCGACTGTGTGCTTGAGTCATCTGCCCCGTATATTACCGTAAGTAGACACAAGAGATTGCAGGTGCTGGAATCTTGAACACAAACAAATAAAGTGTTGGGGTTATTCAGTGGGTCAGGCAGCATCTGTGGAGGGAAATTGACAGATTTGGACCCTTAGAAACATAGAGAGAAACATAGAACCTTCTTCAGATTTTCTTTAAATAAGTATCTGGGTATCCTTCTTTTATTTATTTATGTTTCTATACAAAAATATGGAGGATGTAGCTATTGCTGGCAATGTCAACATTTAAATATGATAAAAAGGTATTATAAAACTTCTCAACCTGCGAGAAAGTGAGAGAACGCATGATGCTGAATGCATTTTCACTCACATGCTGCTTACTGCAAAGTGTACATCCTGTTGCCACATCCGATTCTCCAATAATTATGCTGCCGCACCTCCTATGTACACAGAATGCAACATAATGAACAGAACAATGTAATTTACATCCTACAATGCTATATTTTATATCCCTTAAGACCTCCTTCGGCCTCCTTCGAATATGTTGAAGACCAGCTTTGACTAGCTACGACTAACTTTGGGAAAATTGGACACTGAATAGTGGAGAGTGAAGACAACCTCCTTCGATCTCCTTCGACCTCCCTTCGACTATGATGAAGACTATCTATGACTACTTTCGACTACCCTCGATTACCTACGACTAACATGCCGACCTACAACGACATACTACTACTAAACCTATGAGTAAAAATGTATCCATTTTTTCCATGGCGACCTTTTTTTACTCGCGGGCATTTTTTAACATATTGAAAAAACGCCGCAACCAGCCCTCCCCTGTGATGCCGCGCCCCCTCCCCCCCACCTCTCAATCTCTACACCCATCCTGTCCCTATCTATGCCCCTCCTCTCCCTCTCTACCCCCTCTCTAGCCGCGCCTGTGCAGTTGGGAGTTATGCGTTAGTGGAGGGTGGGGGGTGGGGTAAAAGGAGCGAATTAATAATTGTAATATAATATCAAGAGGGGGGGGTAGTGTGTGTGATGCCGAAGCCCCCCCTCCCCGCAACAGGTCCCTCATGGTCTAGTTAACACTAAATTGATGTAGGATTAGAAATAAATTTGAATTCTAAATGGTAACTAAATTGAAGCCCGGATTGTAGAGTAGCATTTTTTCTTGGTGCCATCAGTTCACAGCTCTGATTTCATCTCAGTAAGGAACTGCTATTAGATGTTTATACAATGCAGATTTTTTTTCTCAGGCACGTTTTCTGTATTTCTATGCACAAAAGCCAGATGCTTCAATCCAATGATATACTGCATTTCCAGAGATGCTAACTTGCAGTCGAGATATTAAACTTTGCCTGCTGCCTGTTCTTTCTTACAGCCAGAAAGGATCCCATGGCCCAGTTTTGAGGAAGAGCCGGGACTTGTCTCCCGTAGTGTGACCAATATTCATCCCTCAGTCAACATCCACAAATTATTCCAGATTATGGAATAATCATCGGATTCCTGTTTGTAAGATGTTGCTGTGCAAAACTGGCTGTTGTAATGTTATTGGTAATAACTAGAATGGTTTGATACGTCTTAAAAAGGCAGTACATAAATGCCAATCTTTACTTATTTTTTCCTGGAGAGTGTTCATAAGAGACCAGTAGGACATTTGAAACTGTGACATTGTTCCAATTTGTTCAAAAACTCAAAGTAGACTGTCAAAAATACTGTCAAATTGCACTGGCTTTGAAGTGTGTTGAGTGTTGTCACACAGTTAAATGCAGTGGCTTTTCCGTACAGACGCCCCACAGTGTGATACAAGTGATCATCAGACAGAACAATGAAGTGATCATCTGATTATCTTCAAACAGTTCTGTGACGTTGTCAATCAGCCTGAGACTAAAAGCAATTGTTCAATAACTCAAAAACACCCCAGGTGCATTGCAGTGCAGTCAAACAGTAATAGACTGGACATGACAGAATACCAAAGCAGCTATTTTATTGAGAGTTGACTGAGGGAAAAGCATCACAGGTAAAAAACAAGGAACTGCAGATGATGGTTTAAACAAAAGGACACAAAATGGTGGAGTTAATCAGTGGGTCAGGCAGCATTTCTGGAGAGCATGAATAGGTCGGGCTCCTTCTTCAGACAATCACATGGTGGGAAAGAAAAGAGATTTGAGGATGGTCTTGGGACATCCCTGAAATGCTTCAACATTGGCACAGACCACTGGAAACAACAACACTGGATCATCCAATGCGACGTTTCCAGATAATTTGCGATGTCGCTCATTTGAGGAAATTGGAATGCAGAAGCAGAGAAAACAGAGAGAAAATCAAGAACTACTGAGGCTACAGCATCCCAATAGCCCTGTCACTTGAGTGGAAGGAAGTTTGGAGCCCAGATTGAATTGATGAAACAACATGCACATCACAATACCTTATATCATGTTATTGCTCAAGTTCAATGGTTTAATGTAGTAATAGCTTATTTATTGTCACGTGTACCGAGGTGCAATGAGAGACTTTGTGTTATGTGCTAACCAGTCTGCCACAAGACTATACATGATTACAATCGAGCTGCGTACAGATACAGGATAAAGAGAATAATGTTTAGTGCAAGATATAGTGCAGTAAAGTCCGATTCAAGATAATCTGAGAGTCTAGCTCAGGTTGGATCAATTGTCCAATTATTATCACGTACCAAGGTACTGTGAAATTCTATTTTTGCATACAGTTCAGTTAAACGATTGCCATACAAAGGTATAATCCCAGATTAAGTATAAAATGTATAGAAACAGCCCACTGAGACTATATACAACAGAGACAGGGTATGGCACCATTTAATAATTCCAGCTGCAGCTGGTCATAAAGGCATGTTGCAGCCATCACCTTGATCCTAGTGAACAGTCGTCCCTCTTCTCGTCCGGTCACCTTTAAAGACCTGCCCCACGAGCATGCGACCTGCATGCGGCAAGAGCGACCAAACCGGAAGCGAGGGCCGCCAGGAGGTCGAGTGATCTCCGTACAGGGCCGGTCCCACCAGCATGCACCTGCATGCGGTGAGCGCGACCAAACCAGAAGCGGGGGCCGCGCAGAGGTCGAGTGAGTGACGTGAAGTTCGAGCGAAATCCGCAGGAAGTTTGCGCGTGACGTGGAGCGTCAAGACGCTGCGTACAGCATTGAGACACTGCATACGGCGTCGAGACACTGCGCACGCCCGTCGAGGCGGCTGCGGGCCGGCAGGCCATTGCCGCGCGGAATTTTTGAACACGGTCAGTTTTTTGGAGCCCAGCACGATGTCGGGACCAGCTCCGCACAATTCCATACGGCTCCGGCGATCGAAGTGGGACCGGCCCCGCGAGGCTGTACGGCTCAAGCGATTGCTTGCCGCATGGAGTCGCATGCTCGTGGGACAGGCCCTTAAGCCTTTGTGCCCCAGGGACACCAGTTTTTCTTACGGGCCCTTTGTTCTCGCATTGGCCGCCATCACTGTCTCCCTCCACCCTCCTCTCTGGTTCTCTGGTCCTCGGGGATGAACGGGTGCTGGGCCCAACAGCCTCTCCCTCCAGGTGGGTTCCCGGTTCTGCAGTGGGTGAGTCAGGCTTGCTGCCGGGGTATGGCTATAACCCATGGTCCAAAAAGGTCTATCTAGCACATGGCCCATGATTAAAAATGCTTCTATGGGATTTCCCTATCTACTTTTGCAAAGTAGTCTGATTTACAAATGGATTTTTCTACCATCTAGCTCCAAAACAAAGGCTTGCATTTACATAGCAGTTTTTCTAATTATCTCTAAACATTAACAATTAATGAAGTACTTCTGTAGTCTAGTCATATTGTGACACCAGAAATATACAACAAAATTGTAGGCTCTATATATTATTTTACCGTTCAGAATGTTGTTGCTGCAGTTATTGTGTGAATTGATGGGATACTCCACAGATACTGTATCAACAATGTAACAACATCAAGAATGCAGATTCTGGAAATTTAAAATATAGCAGAAGCGTCCATGTTGTGAGTTGGAAACTGGAAATATCCTGAGCTAATTCTGCTACCACCATCATCTATTGCGACAAGTGATGGCTTCCACTGATAAGTCGCCGGAAGCTTGCGTCTTTTTCAGGATGGATGATGACAGCGAGGCCAACATTTGTAACAAGATGGACATGAAAAGAAGAAGAATGTTTCAGATCTTTAAGCTTAGGTTTAGGTTTATTACTAGACTAAGTGGGACCCGTTGGGTCCAATGTTCACACGAGGAGGGCTGGTCCCCCGACGCAATATTTCACCTCTCCACCAATTCCAATATTGGTGGGCAGTGGAGGGGGGCTTTCTGGAGCGATGGTATGGGTGTTGTTGGCTGCAGGTACTACTGGTCTCCTGAGGGCTAGTATGGACATTGTGGGCCAAATGGATTCTTGGGGTGGCAACTCAGTCCCTCAAGCCTGTGCTGACAGCTCACTCACGGCTGGTGGGCTGGCAGTTGACTCACGGCTATTCCTTGAAATTCCATTTCAAGCTGGGTGCAAGGCCACCAAATTCAAGTGCAGTTTCTTACCTCTTCGAGCAGGGTGCAAGGCCACAAAATTTAAGTGCAGTTTCATACCACTTCAAGCAGGGTGCAAGGCCACCGAATTCAAGTGCAGTTTCCAACCACTTCAAGAAGGGTGCAAGGCCACCAAAATCAAGTGCAGTTTCATACCACTTCAAGCAGGGTGCAAGGCCACCACATTCAAGTGTAGTTTCATACCATTTCAAGGAGGGTGCAAGGCCACCAAATTCAAATGCAGTTTCATACCATTTCATGCAGGGTGCAACGACACCACATTCAAATGCAGTTTCATACCATTTTGTGCAAGGCCACCAGATTCAAATGCAGTTTCATACTATTTCAAGCAGGGTGAAACCACCATAAAACCCACCATAAAACCACACAAAACGCCACACTCACAGTTCAGTAGATATTCAGTGTGTTCAGTTGATTCACAGCTCAGAATTGTGACCTCTCCCTACCCCATCATGCAGAGACTGAGCCACACCCACACTTCCGGGTTTTATAATCCCTCCCCCTCCCACCGGAAAAGGTGTGGCCTTCATGTCGTGATTGAGAGGAGAGAGAGTCCCAACATTTTTTAAACACTAATAACACTTTTGTTTTTCATTGATGGGAAGAATCCTCTGCACCTGACGAACAGAGGGGGACTGAGTAAGATGGCCAAAAATCACAGCCGTAAGTGGTAGCGTTTTATTTAAAATCAATATAGTGGAAACAGGAAGTTGTCAAGTTTAGACAAACAACCATTTGCATGCAGTGTCTTTTCACTTCAACCCAAACCCCGCAAACAACCATTTGCATGCAATGTCTTTTCTCTTCAACCCAAACCCCCCAGACAACCATTTGCATGCAGTGCCTTTTTACCTTCACCCAAACCCCCCAAACAACCATTTGCATGCAGTGCCGTTTTACTTCAACCTAAACCCCCAAACAACAATTTGCATGCAGTGCCTGTTTACTTCAAACCAACCATATTTTCATTTTCAAACCACATTAAGGGCACTCACAGTTGAGTAGGCATGTGTTCAGTGTTATTCAGAGCTCAGAGACACGTGATCCTCTGGCTTCCTCCATCTTGCAGAGACTGAGTGAGGCACACCACTTCCGGGTTTGATAGTCCCTCCCCCCTTCCACCAGCAGGGGCAGCAGAAAGAATGGCAATTAAAAAAACCCCATTAATATCTCTCTGATTTTTCATCGATGGGAAAAATCCTCTGGTCCATGAAGGCAGGGGGGGGGGGGGGGGGGGGGCTCTGAGCGAGGTGGCCAAAAATGACGGCCGTAGGTGGCGGCGTTCTCTTGGACATCACAGCACAGTGAGCCAAAAGCTGTCAAGATCAGACTTTTAGTAATATATAGATTGTCATGTGTATTAAGGTACAGTAGAATGCTTTGTGTTATTATCCAAACAGATCAGATTTGTAGGCCCCCCTCGGTCATGACTGTCCATGGGTGATGCATCCTAGTTGTTGCCTGCTTGCTCCAAACCTCGGCTGGAGCAGCGTCGCTTGTGGCTGAAGAGACCAATGCGGGAGTGACAGTCTCTGTGGCAAAGGTCACATTTGTGTGTGGGCTCTGGTTTGTTGAATTTGCATTGATCCTTTCTGTGTGTCCACTTGTCTGCCTCTGCGTTCAACAGTTTTTCTTCCCCCATTTTGAGATGTTGGTCCACCTCGTGCGGTCAGCTTGAAAGGCTCTCCCAGGACTCTACATCGATGTTGATCGCCTTCATATCTCTCTTGCAGACATCCTTGTAATGTAGGTGGGGGCGGCCAATGGTTCTCCTCCCAGATGTCGGCTCTCCATAGAGGATGTCTTTGGGAATATGGCCATCCTCCATGCGGTAGACGTGGCCCAGCCACCGCAGTCTGTGCTGCCTGAGTGTACATACTGGGAAGGCCAGCCACAAGACAGGGTTTCGGCATTGGACACTCTGTCTTGCTAGGATATGTCCAGGATATGACGGATGCTTCTCAGGTGGAAGGTGTTGAGTCTTCTCTCGTGCCTGTCATATGTAGTCCATGTCTCACTGCTGTACAGCAGCGTGCTGTTGACACAGTTGTTGTAGACTGCTATCTTTGTCTTCACTGACAGCTTTGGGTTGG
This sequence comes from Leucoraja erinaceus, assembly GCF_028641065.1. Lineage (NCBI taxonomy): Eukaryota > Metazoa > Chordata > Chondrichthyes > Rajiformes > Rajidae > Leucoraja > Leucoraja erinaceus. The sequence goes on from NC_073382.1 coordinate 18,041,581, forward strand.
TCCACACTCGAGTTGTGAGGCGAGCGAGAGTTCCCACACACCAGAGATATAAGGGTTTGTAAGTTCATTTGGCTTTGTTAAAAATTGTAAATTGTCCATAGTGTGTAGGATAGTGCTAGTGTACAGGGATCACTGGTCAGCGTGGACTCAGTGGGCCAAAGGACTTGATTCCACACTGTTTCTCTGAACGAAACTAAACTAAACAAAGCTAAAAATATTCCTTCCCCAATGTTTTACATACACTTCAGAAGCATTCACTGGGTTATCACCAGGGACAGAAACCACTCCTGGCCCCAGGAATCGCTGAGGGCAGGTTCTGCACTGGAACTGATGTCCTGTTGAGCTGAAAGTGGCTCAGGAATACCTCAGTTCCACGATATAGCACATCACACATATTTATTGTTCCCTTCCAAACCCAACGGAGATGTTGCAGTTAAGTCAATGTAATACTTGGTTGGCTGGATGAATTCAACTGTCTGCAAAACAGTGTGGAGGGCAAGCTATAAAATTTGTGAAATTGCTGCTTGCCTTGTCATGCCGGAAAGTTATGAATGCAATAATTACAGTTAACATCCCCTCCCAAGAACATAAAAAAGATCCGTGCGAGTTCACCCTTCTTTGAAATAGAGATTCGCTGAAAACACAGCAAGACAATTGCTACTCCTGCAGCAAGTAAATGAAGCTCGACGCTATACAGTTCAAAGCAAAGCACTTGATCAGCACCCCATTCAGAGTATACTATCACTACCACCACTGCAGCTGAGTAATAGCAGTTTGTTACATCCACAGAATGCACTGTGGAAACTCGCCAAGACTCCTGACATAGCACCTTCAAAATCCACTGCCTCTACCAGCTGGAAGTACAAGGGCAACAAAAGCATGCATATAGAGTTTAGAGCTTAGAGATGCAGTGTGGGAACAGACCCTTCAGCCCACCGAGTCCATGCTGACCAGCGATCACCAGTACACTAGTTCTATCTTACACATTTGTGGCAATTTACAGAAGCCAATTAAACAACAAACTTGCACATCTTTGGAGTGTGGGAGGAAACCAGAATATCAAGAGAAAACCCGCTCAGTCACAGGGAGAATGTACAAACTCCATACAGACGACATCCACAGTCGGGATCGAACCTGGCTCTCTAGTGCTATGAAGCAGCAACTCTACTGCTGTGCCACTGTGCTGCCCAACAATGCAACCACCTGGATTTTGCCTCCAAGCAACTCACCAGTCTGACTAGGAAATATATTGCCATTCCTTCACTGCCTTGGAGCTACAAAATCTTGTAGCACCCTCCCTAACAGCATTATCTATATACTCACACCTCAAGGGCTGCAGCAGTTAAAGAAACCAACTTCTCAAGGGCAATGAGAAATGGGCAATTAAAGCCGTTGAAGCTCACGTCTTTAGACTTTACTTTAGACTTTTAGATAGAGCACAGAAAAAGACCCATCGGCCCACCACTGACCAGCGAGCGTTCCGTACAGTAGCATTATCCTACACACACTTGGGACAACTTACAATTTTACTGAACCCGGGTCTTGATTACGTTGGCTGCTTTCCTGCAGTTTAGTTTAGGGATGCAGCATGGAAACTCGCCCTTTGGCCCTCCGAGACCATGCTGACCAGTGATCTCTCATACACTACTTTAATGTTATCCCAGTTCCGTCTTCTGCACACTAAGGGCAATCTACAGAAGCCAATTAACTAACAAACCTGTACGTCTTTGGAATGTGGGAGGAAACCGTAGCACCCAGAGAAAACCCACACAGTCACAGGGAGAACATATAAACTCCGTACAGACAGCATCCATTGTCAGGATCAAACCTAGGTCTCTGGCCCTGCAAGGCAGCAACTCTACTGCTGCACCACTGTGCCCACCCCTGTAGATGGAGGCAATGTTGGGAGGCTGATATGTGTGTTGGACGGGGCTACTTCCATGGCTCTCTGCAGTTTCATGGACAGTGCATCTAGTGACAGAAATTATCATCTAATACCATTCTGGCCAAAAGTTAAAGCTTTTTACTATTTATCTGTAGTGCCTCAATCGGAAAAGCAGCAGCCAATTTACATACAGCAAGCTTCTACAAACAGTGATTGGATAAATATCATAATCATCTAGTTTTCTACTTTTGATTGAAGGTTGAATCTTAAATAAAACAGCAGAGAAATTCACATTTTAAGTAGTGCCTAAGCATCTCTTCTCTCCAACAGAGAATGTCCCAGTTTACTATCTCATCTATAGCTTAAAGCGCAGCTTTATTTTTCACACAGGAGTCACAATTCTAAATTGAGTTTGAGATCAATGATATTTCTTTTTTAGTTTGAGATCCATAATGACGTTTCCTGAGGCATTATCTCAGGAATGCCTCCAGCATAAATTTTATGAGACAGGATGAGGCCCAGTATTTGATTCGGTTTACCAGAATCACATCAGAGGTGGAGTTGATTGCATTGAGCTTTTCATGAATAAAAGGCATTTTGTTGCAAATTTCAAGCAAATGACTCTGGATATTATTTCAAAGGCAGGGAAATTCTCCCATTCAACAGTCGTCCCTATACCACTACTCACACAGTTAGAACAGTCATTATCATAATGTATTTTGTGAGATTTTGCAATGCACTAACTTACATGCAATAGCGAGAACACTTCAAGCAGTAATGCATGGACTGAATAATGCCGTGTTCTTGAAAGGTGTAAAATAAATGGAAGTATTTTAGCCTTTTGAGTCCTCAGTGGTCAGGTCACCGAATCCTGGCCAATCTGTGTGTTTCAGAAACCTGATCAACGTGATAATCATGAATAACAAGTGATGGATACTTATGCCCTGATGTGATGTCTCACCAAACACCCCTGTACCGGGATAGGTTTAATGAGGCATGCAGTGTGCAGTAATTCAGAATGGCCACAGGGTGGTAGAAGATACTCTTTACAGAGTGTATATGAAAATGTATGTTTTCGTGCTGCAATGGATCCACTGTAACCACTGATTAAATGAGGAACAAAATCTGCAGAGTTACAAACATTGACTTTAATTTTTTGCTTCAATCTATCAGGATTTGTGTACAGTTTTGGTCTCCTAATTTGAGGAAAGCATCTTTGTGATTGAGGCAGTGCAGTGTAGGTTCACGATATTGATCCCTGGGATGGCGGGATTGTCACATGAGGAAAGGTTGAAAAGACTAGGCTTGTATTCACTGGAGTTTAGAAGGATGAGGGGGTATCTTATAGAAACATATAAAATTATAAAAGGACTGGACAAGCTAGAGGCAGGGAAAATGTTCCCAATGTTGGGTGAGTCCAGAACCAGGGGCCACAGTCTTAGAATAAAGGGGAGGTCATTTAAGACTGAGGTGAGAAAAAACATTTTCACCCAGAGATTTGTGAATGTATGGAATTCCCTGCCACAGAGGGCAGTGGAGGCCAAGTCACTGGATGGATTTAAGAGAGAGTTAGATAGAGCTCTAGGGGCTAGTGGAGTCAAAGGATATGTGGAGAAGGCAGGCACGGGTTATTGATAGGGGATGATCAGCCAAGATCACAATGAATGGCGGTGCTGGCTTGAAGGGCCGAATGGCCTTCTCCTGCACCTATTTTCTATGTTTCTATGATTTCAAGAGAAAATTAACATGTAAATTGCTTTCATTTACATAGCACGTTCAGTTTCGAGATGCATCGTGGAAACAGGCTCCTCAGCCCACCAAAACCATTTTGACCATTGGTCACCCATACATATTAGTTCTCTGTCATCCCACTTTCACATCCACTCCCTAATTAGGGGCAACTTTACAGAGGCCAATTAACCTACAAACTCGCAATCATTGGGATGTAGTAGGAAACCGGAGCACCCAAAAGTAAGGGTGGACTGTCCATGATACCTTCCATCACTTTACTGATGATTGGGAGAAGCCTCGGTTCTAAGTGGACACATTGGCTTTACCCTTTCCTTTGAGGACTTTTGGGCGACATGGTGGTGTAGTGGCAGAGCTAGTGCCTTACAGCGCCAGAGATCCGGGTTCGATCCTGACTATGGGTGCTTGTCTGTACGGAGTGCTTGTCTGTACATGAGACAATAAACTGACCTTTGAATACACAAAAATGCTGGAGAAACTCAGCGGGTGCAGCAACATCTATGCAGCGAAAAAAGGCAATGTTTCAGGCCGAAACCCTTCTTCAGACTGATGGGGGGTGGCAGGGAGAAGAAAGGAAAAAGGAGGAGGCAGAGCCCCAAGGGCTAATACAATTGGGAGAATTCAATGTTCATGCCTCCAGGATGCAGACTCCCCAAGCGGAATATGAGCTGCTGTTCCTCCAATTTCCGGTGTTGCTCACTCTGGCCATGGAGGAGACCCAGGACAGAGAGGTCGGATACGGAGTGGGAGGGGGAGTTGAAGTGCTGATCCACCGGGAGGTCAGGTTGGTTATTGCGGACCGAGCTGAGGTGTTCGGCGAAACGATCGCCCAGCTTTCGCTTGGTCTCACCGATATAGATCTGCTGACATCTAGAGCTGCGGATGCAATAGATGAGATTGGAGGAGATGAACCTCTGTCGCATCTGGAACGACTGCTTGGGTCCTTGAATGGAGTCGAGGGGGGAGGTAAAGGGACAAGTGTACCATCTATTGCGGTTGCAATGGAAAGTGCCCTAGGAGGGGGTGGTACGGGAGGGAAGGGAAGAATTGACAAGGGAGTTAACCCTTGAATACTGCCTGGTCCCACAACCTTCCTGTACACAGTGCTTTCAGCTGTCATGTAGGCAGGTGCAATTGTCCTGAGATTGGCTTCTTTCATGGTTGGGATCTAAGGAGGAGAGTGAGATAAATCATCTGATTCAGCACACCTCGCTGAATCAGTCTTGTCTTTAGCATTTGCATGTGAGGATCCTGCATCGTTAATGACAGCAACGTTCCTGGAGTCCTCTATTTAATTGTCCACCACTAAGTATAGCAGATCCAATTAATTGGATTGGGAAATGACAGGTCTTTATGTTGCACACCACTTTGGCTTTTAAGCACATATACAATCCAGTGTTGATATTTTACCAGTTCGTCTAGATGTCTAAATTTGGTGGCTGGATTAACTTGGTTTTAATATTAATTTGTTTAAATGCAGCAACAATGATTCAACTGTGCAGTTTGCAAAGCAATTTAAGGATTAACCACATGAAGCATGTAGACCAGACGGGGTAAGATAGAAACTATCTTCCCCCACAGGACAAATGGCTTCTATGAAAAGTCAGTAGTTTTTGGATTCATCATTGCATGGATTAAGCATTTGTTGTTGCAAATTCCAGATTTTTATTTAAATTTAAATCCTACAACTGCCATGGTAGGATTTAAACTCAGGTCTCTGGATTGTTAATTCAAGATTTCAGATTAATTTAACAGCTGTGTTACCACTGTACATAAATAGACATTAGTGCAGATGAGGTAAAAGGTGGTTAGAGGCAGGTATTAAGGACCACCTTAAAGGAGGGATGAGATGCAGGGAAGTGGATATGTTTGGAGAGGCACCTCCAGTGCTAGGTTTTCCTTCATTTTATATTTAAGGTTAATTTGTTCTTTGGGAATGGAGTATGATCATAGGATCATAAATGATAGGACTAGAATTAGGCCATTTGGCCCATCATGTCTACTCTGCCATTCAATCATGACTGATCTATCTCACTCCTAACCCCATTCTCCTGCCTTCTCCCCATAACCTCTGACACCCGTACTAATCAGTATGGGTTAGAAACCGGCTATTTTTTAATTAACGTGTCATAATGTAATACAACATTAATAATGTAATACTGACCATTTGGCCCCAGTAATCCACGCCCACCAAGATGCCTATATATCTTGAGCCAATTACATTTGGCCAAATGTCTCCAATTCATGTAGCTGTCCAAATGTATTCCAAATATTGTAATTGTACCTGCCTCTACCATTTCCACTGACAGTCCTTACCATATACCCACCACCCTCTGTGTGGAGCAATTCATCCCTTTTATAAGTTCATAAATCATAGGAGCAGTAGTAGACCATTCGGCCATTGAGTCTCCTCCACCATTCAATCATGACTGATCTATCTTTCTCTCTCAAACGCATTATCCTGCCCTCTCCCCATAAATTTTAACCCTCTCACCTTAAACCTATACTCTCCAGCTTTAGACTTCCCTACCCTAGGAAAAAAGACTTTGACAATTTATTTTTTCTATGGCCCTCATGATTTTATAAACCACTATAAGGTCACCTCTCAGCCTTCTATCCAATCTATCCTTATACCACAAGCTCTGATATCCAATCCTTTATTACAATGTTTGCTTAATTATTTTCCTCTTTCCCCCAAATTCTAAAGACTTTATTCAACACATCAAATACTACAACAGATCAAGTCATACACAAAACGGACTTACATTATATCGTGTCATTATAGTACAACATTACAATCATTATTCACAATACTCTCAACCCCACGCGGTGACCAGCGCCCACGGAATACCTCCAAAGTCCCCGTGAGCACCGCATGTTCCCTCTCCAGGGACACACGTGCACGGACGTAGGCCCGAAAGAGGGGCAGGCAGCCAACTCTTGCCTGACCATCCATCGCCTGCTGCCTGGATCCGCGTATGGCCATCTTGGCCAGGCCCAGGAGTAGACCGACAGGTAGGTCCCACCCTCCCACTTGGCTCTCCCCACACCCTGCCTTGTGTCCAAACACAAGAATCGTAGGACTAAAATGTAACCAGAACTTTAGGAACAACCCCTTCAGATATTGATACAGGGGCAGTAGCCTCTCACACTCCATATAAATGTGGAACACGGTCTCTTCCTCGCCACAAAAAATACAGGCAGCGGACGAGTCCGTGAACCGACTCAAAAGTTTGTTACATGCCACCGCTCTGTGCAGCACTCTCCACCCCAGGTCCCCCACGTATAGGGGGACAACTCCCTTGTAGAGGGACCCCCACTGGGGACCTTCCCCTCCTTCAGGTGGTAACACCGTCCGCCATGGTGTGTCGGGACGGGAGACGAAGGCAAGGAGGTGCAGAATGTGCAGGAACATTCTATACAGTGAGCGTCTCTTCGCGTCACGAAACGGCATGCTGGTCATCTCCGAAAGGCGGCTCAGGTTGTGTGGAGCCGGTGCCCGAGATATATCCCGGAACCGAGGCCCAATGAGCAGATCTGACGGAGCGGGTAAGGGCTCATTTAAAACCACTCTGGGCGCACGCCTCTCCTCGACACCCGCCATGATTTGTTGAGGACCGGCCACTCCCGCAGCCGCAACATCCCCCTCCCCTCGTGGAGCAACACGCTGGCTGAAAACAACCAGATTCCTCACTCTTAACACATCCCGGTAGAAAACAGGCAAGCCCCTTAGGGCAGGTCGACTGATGCCCGCCACCGGGAGCCGCGAGACCCCCCTTAGACAACGACCCCGTCGCAAAAAATACGTGGCCAAAACGTGCCATCTGGGGGGGTTCTCTATATACATATACCTCCTCAGAGTCCTGAGGCGGAGAGCCGCCACCTGGGTACGCACGCATACCAAGGACTGGCCGCCCTCCTCTAACGGGAGGCTCAGGACAGCTGCGGAAACCCAGTGCTTCCTATTTCCCCAAAAGAAGTCCACCAGCTTCATCTGTAAAGCATTTACAAAAGTGGGAGGCGGGACAAGAGTAGCCAGCCGGTACCATAACATGGAGGCCACCAGCTGGTTTATGACCAACACCCTCCCCTGAAAAGAAAGAACTCCAAGCAGGCCTGACCAGCGCCCCAGCCTGGCAACCACTTTCGTCTCCAACTCCTGCCAATTTGCCGGCCAAGCATCCTCAGTGGGACTCAGGTACACCCCCAGATAGAGGAGGTGCGTGGTGCTCCACGCAAACATTGCCATCTCCTCTGGCAGGGAGTCCACCTGCCACTGACCCACTAAAAGTCCAGAGCACTTGCTCCAATTAATCCTGGCAGAAGATGCATCCGAGAAAATCTTCTGGCAATCACGCATCCTCCGCAGGTCACCAGGATCGGTGAACATAAGTAGTACATCATCGGCATAGGCCGAAAGAACCAACTCCACCCCTGGGCCCGGTAGGGCCAGGCCTGTCAACCTCCTCCGAAGAAGACACAGGAATGGCTCCACACAGACCGAGTACAACTGACCTGACATGGGGCACCCCTGACGGACCCCCCTCCCAAAACGAAAAGGAACCAACAACGCACCATTAACCTTCACAAGGCACTCCGCTGCAGCATACAAGAGGCGGACCCGGGCCACAAAATGCGGTCCAAATCCAAACGCTTGCAACGTTCCGAACAGGTATTCATGCTCTACCCTATCAAAAGCCTTCTCCTGATCAAGAGACAGAAACGCAGCTGACTGACCAGTTCCCTGTGCTAGATGAATCAGGTCCCTAACCAGGTGGATGTTATCCTGAATTGACCGACCAGGGACTGTGTAAGACTGGTCATGGTGAATCAGCTGAGACAGCACAGAGCCCAGGCGATTTGCCATCGCCCGTGCAAATACTTTATACTCTGTGCATAGGAGAGAGACCGGGCGCCAGTTTTTCAGCAGGCGGAGTTCCCCCTTCTTGGGCAGCAGGACAACCACTGCTCGACGCCACGAAAGGGGCATCTCCCCTGTCGCCAGGCTCTCCCCCAGAACCAACATGTAATCACCCCCCAGGATACCCCAGAAGGCTCTTACAAACTCTACCGTCAGCCCATCCAGCCCGGGGGACTTACCCCTCCTGAGCTGATGCAGTGCACAAGTCAACTCCTCCAAAGATAAAGGGCCATCAAGAAGATCGGCCACCTCCCTATCTATAACCGGTAGACTCTCCCACAGGTCCTGCTGAGCTTCCCCGCTGACTCCACCTGCGGAGAACAGGGAACCATAAAAGGACCTGACCAAGGCACTAATCCTCTCCGGATCTGTGACAGAGGAGCCATCATCTGCGAGCAGCTCCACGAGCTGCTTGCGGGCTCCCCGCCCTTTCTCCAGAGAGAAAAAGAAGGGCGAAGCTCGATCCAGATCGTGCAGCATCTGGACCCGCGCCCTCACGTAAGCGCCTCGGGACCGCTCAAGTTGCAGGTTCCTCAAGGCTTCCTTCTTCTCATGAAACACACCCCATTCGCAAGAGTCACCTCCAACCTGACCCAGGCGAGACTCTGCGTCCATCAGCTCCCTCTCAAGCTTCTCAACCGCTGAGTCCCACCGCCCGGTCGACCCCCACGTGTATTCCTTACAAAAAATACGGATGTGAGCTTTTCCCACATCCCACCACTGCCTTAGGGAAGAGAAGCATCTCTGCCTCTCTCTCCACCGCACCCAAAACCGAGTGAATGACTCCCGGAAACACCGATCCTCCAGCAGCCGGTTATTAAAGTGCCAGTACGCAGACCCAGCCCGAACGCGTGCTGGATTAAAATCCACACGCACCAGACAGTGGTCCGAGCATGGCACCAGCTGCATTGAGGCCGCTGAGACACGGGAAACAAACGCTCGGGAGATATATATTCGATCAATGCGGGAACCACCGCCCTCAGACCTCCGCGAAAAAGCAGTGGAGTCTGGGTTGAGGTCCCGCCACGCATCAACCAACTCAAAAGAATCAATCAACCCTCTCAGCTTCTTTGCTACAGCAGGAGCACACTGAGTACCAGAACGATCTCGCACCTCAAGTGTGCAGTTAAAGTCCCCCCCAAGGAAGACACACTCTCCCCGATCAATAGTGCTCAACAGAGCAATCACTTCCTGAATTAGGCCGGCCTGCATCATGCCAGAGCTGGGGGCATACACGTGGCCACTCAAATCAGCGGCCCCCGGACATTTTTTATGATTGGGCCGCTGAAATTTTAAACATTGTGGTTTTTTTTTTTTTTTTTTTTTTTTTTTTTTTTACTGCTTTTAACTATTTATACTGTTCCATCAGGGACTGGATTGTTTTTAGTGTTATTATGTGTGAAGTGTTTAAATTTCATGTGCGATGCTCCGCTATTCACTGGGAAACGTCTTTTCATTTTGCACTGTAACAACTGTTGCTTGCAAGATGACAATAAAGGTTGATTGATTGTTAATGAAATGCAACGGCATGCCATCCAGGCTCACGGCCAGATGGAGCAAATGTCCTGGCACAACTTCTTGCACTTTTATAATATTGGGCAAGAAATTCTGAGCCAACAGAATGGCCACCCCATTCGAATTTGAGCTAAGATGACTCATATAGACCTCTCCTTCCCACTCCAACCTCCAAGTGGGTTCATCCTTGACAACAGTATGCGTCTCCTGCAGAAAACACACTGCAAATTTCCCCTCCCTAAGGACCGATAAAAGCTGGAACCTGCGAAAACTCGCTCTACTCCCGTTTAAGTTTAGGGTAGCTAACGTGAATGCACTGGTACATTAAATTGAAATCCTCATACTTCTCCTCCTGGGCTCTGTAGCCCCCTCTCTTTTTAGGAACTCCAAAAAGTCCCTAAACTGACACTGCTCAGAGCCAAGAAGATCACTATCCTTGGTCGCAAGGATAGCCTCGAGAGTTTTAACTAAGGACGACAGATCAGCCCACCGTCTCTTAGCCGCCTCTAACCTTGTTCTATTAGTGCGGCTTGTTTTTAAAAATTCCCTCACTTCACAGATAACACTTTCATGAGACTCGACCCTGAATCCTGGGCTGTCGTCCAAGTTACTCGCACCTGACACAACACGCTCAGCATCCCCAAGGTCATTTTCAGAATTCGAAAAACCAGAGCTCTCTGGAATTTCGCCAACCCCTCCACACAAATCGGCCCCACCACTCTCCCTCTCCTCCGGCATGATACCACCCCCAGGATCAATGCCGGGGAAGGGTCCCGAAGCCCCTCTCCACATCACGCAGCCCACTGACTGGCTGGGCTCCTGCGCTCTGTCCTCACCCTCTATATCTGGGCCTGGGGAAGAGAAAATAAGAGGCACCCCCAGGGTCTGTGGTAAACTGGCACCCCCAGAATCTGAAAGAAGGTCGCTGCCTGAAGTAACTCCGACCTCCACAGCACCGAAAGCACCCCCTCCACTGGCAACACCCAGAGGCTCTCCACTAGATTTTTTCCCCTCCCCTGCTAAATCAACCGGCAATACAATATACACCTCAGAACCACCATTGGCTCTCAAATTGAGCACTGATTGGAACACCACTCCCCCCGACCCCCCCCCCCCCCCCCTTGGTCTGACTCTGCTCATCCCCCGTCTCAGGGTCCGCACTACCAGGGGAGCTTACCCCACCCTCCTGCGTGCTAACACCCTCAGTAGGCCTCTGAAACGAGGGGACCTCCTCCGACCCAGAAGACACACCCCCAGGGGAGCCAAGATCAACACACGATGAGATCCCCCCCTCGGAGGGCCCCTGAGACAAAAGGACATCCCCCCGCCCAGAGGACACAACTCCAGAGGGGTCTACCCCATCACCTGACCCTGTGGTACCCTCGAGAGAGATCCCTGAGGTGGATGCTCAACCTCCAACCCAGACAACGTCATGTCCTGACCTCCAACCACATCGGTGGTGGAAGATCTGGAAAACTCCACCCCCCTAACTTTGGACTCACGTCCCTGCTCTTCCTCACCAGGCCCAATCCTCCTTTTTATCCCACTAGCATGCGGCGGTGTGGTAACCTCCATAAGGAGAGGGCCTTCCTCCTCCACACTACCCCCCGCCTCTTTACCACCCGCGCATTTTGTCTTCCCTACCCCCTTCAGAGCCACCTCAGCTCCTTGCTGGGCCACGGCAGTTTCACTCTGGACCCCCCCGGAGCTGACAGGCGCCCCTTGGGTGATCTCCGCACTCGGCAGTAGCACACCCGCCTGCTTTTGACTCGCTTGGGTGGTCTTTATCTGCTTATTCTTCTTCTTCTTCTTCTGCTGCTCCCACTTCCCTCCCCCCTCACCCTGTGTCTCACCTTCAGCCACCCCCTCAGGTTCAGGATGTGGGGGGCGGGGGCCCTTGCTGCCCTGGGTCCCCAAGGCTGAAACTGCAGACCCAGAAGGGCTATCCCCGCTGCCCCGGATCACCGAGGCAGAGCCGGCAGCCCCTGATGGGCCAGGTCAGCGATTCCACCCCGCCCCTCCGAGACCTGACGAGCACCCCCTGATGGGCCAGCAGTGCATTCCTGGGCCGCTGCGCGAGAAGTTCTAGCAGCGACCCCTTGATTAGGACATTCCCTTCGGAGATGTCCATAACCACCGCACGCATGACACCGTGCCTTTCCCCAACTCCAACGCACGGTTCTGGGGAGACCCCTACACTCCACCTCGAAACTCCCCTCATCACCTTCCCCCTCCCCCACCTTCACGAACACCCTCCTTTTGAAACTAAAAATCCCTTTTTCCTCTGGGTCCCCCCCAGGGTGCATGAGCCTAAAGCACTTAGACCGCACCTCCCCAATCTGAGACAGGTGTGGAATGAGTGTCGCATCCGGAATACATGTGGGGCAACTCCGCAGGAGAACCGGTCTCACCCTGGACACCCATGGGTCCACCTGTATATGGACCCCCCCCACTGAAATCCCCCTCTCCAACACTTTGCTTTTCTCACTCGTGGAGGCATTTTTAAAGCACAGGAAAGTTTCAACAGTCCAACAATAAGTTAAACTATGAAGCCCCTCCGCCTCTGTCCGTTTTCCTTCCACCAAAAAAACCTTGAAAGGCCACTTAAAACCTCTCAGCCACTGGAGCTGAGAAATACACAGCCTCTCTCTCTCTCTCTCTCTCTCTCTCTCTCTCTCTCTCTCCCTCTCCAACTCACTCTGTTGCTCTCTCTCTCTCTCTCCCTCCTTTAGAGCAGGTGGCAAGAGTGTGCAGTTTTCCCCTGACACATGTAATAGGAGAACTTAGATGAGAAACTGGCGCATATGGGAGAAAATAAAAGAGTATTAAAAAGTATGTCAAATAGACAATTAGCTGAAGGCTACTTTTGCAATGATCCTGAACTGCATTGGAATTGAAAGATAAAGTTTGTATTAACATGCCGATTCCACGAGCTATAAAAAATGATTATTCCACAATATGATTATAAAGTTGCATCCACAGGCAATAAAGAATGATTATCCCATGGTATGATTATAATTCTCTTAACATAATATTGGCAGATTTGCAACTTTGACAAATTGCGGAAACAAATTGAGCCAAAAGTAAGATACAATATAGGCTTGTGCTTTCGGAGGTTAAAAATTTAAACCAGGATTATGTAAAATTCATAAAATTGACTTTCCTCAAGTGGGGGACCAGTGTATTTCTCACAAATCATTGCTCAAAGTTGACTGGTGCTTTGAGATTAAACTAGGATTCACATCTGCATGCAAATCTGACAATTGAATGCGGTCAAATTATATATCTTGACTAAACAAGTAACTGAACCTTGAGGCAAAATGGCTTTATTAATAAAGGCAGCACATCCTACCTGTCATATAGATAAACCACTCACAACTGTCTCTATTGAAACTAACTGGGGTCCCTCACTGCAGCTCATGTAGCAGACATGGAAGGGGAAAATATTGCTTCAATAGATGTGTCACTGTATTATTTAGGCAATGGACTCTAAAATTGCTTTGGGCTGAATAAACAATCCCTACAATCCATCACACACCAATCCGATCGTTTCTTGATGTTTTGAGAAGGTTTCAGAACCCGATGGGAGAAATACACAGTTAACCTTGGTCTTGACCAAACACAATAGCTAACCCTTTGCCTCCACTGTTGCTGCCTGGATTCCTGAGTTTCTCCATTGCTCGTTATTTGCTCCAAATTGCATCATGTACTGTCTGACTCCTTGCCCAACCATCTCAACAGCAGTTTACTTTTCATCCACAACATTCTCCATCCTCCCTCTGCAACAGAAAAGGTTCATTTTGCAGATGACTCGCATAGAAATGGGCGGAACGGTGGCACAGCGATAGAGTTGCTGCCTTATAGCTCCAAAGACCTGGGTTCAATCCTGACTATGGGTGCTTGTATGGAGTTTGTGTGTTCTCCCTGTGACCTGCATGGGGTTTCTCCAGGATCTCTGGTTTCTTCCACTCTCCAAAGACGTGCAGGTTTGTAGGCTAATTGGCTTGGTATAATTGTAAATTGTCTCTGGTTTGTGTTGGATAGTGTTAGCGTGCAGGCGTTGCTGGTCAGCGCAGACATGGTGGGCCGAAAGGCCTGTTTCCACACTGTATCTCTAAACTAAACTAAAGCAAGTACTATTCACTGGTAACAGGGAGAATTATTACTTAAGGTGATGTTAGGATGCCAATCAAGTGGACTGCTTTGTCCTGAATAGGGGTGAAAGTTATTGAGCAATGCTGCACCAAATACGTTTTTCAGCCTGCCAAAACTATGCTCTGCATGAATCTTACACTGATCCTATTTATTCTCCCCTCACTCAACACTCTACAGATTGTACACTGCAAACTAAGGGGAATTTACAATGGGCAATTAACTTGCCAAATCGCACATCTTCAGAATTTGTGAGGATCATGTGGTTACAGGGGGAACTTGCAAACTCCACACAGACAGCATCAGAGTGTTGGGATTTAATTCAACAAACCAAGAGCTGTGAGATAATACTGATTCTACCCGTACTACTGCACTGTGTTATTGGAGTTGCACTCACTCAAGCAAGCATCTCCAGCCCTTTCCACCTTCCACGGAGACCGTTCCCTCCACAACTCCCTGGTTAACTCATCTTTTCCCAGCTAAACCACCCCCTTCCCAGGTACCTTCATCTACAAATGCAGGAGATACGACACCTGTCCTTATCCATCCTCCCTCGACTCTGTCCAGGGACCCAGACAGTGCTTTCAGGTTTGGCAGAGGTTCATTTGCACCTCCTCCAACCTCATCTACTGTATCCATTGTCCATGATGCGGACTCTTATACATCAGCGAGACCAAAAGTAGACTGGGAGATAGGTTAGCTGAACTTCCCTCAGTCCGCCTGAACCTATTTGTTGCTAAACTCTTTAATTCTCCTTCCCATTCCCACACAAACCTTTCTGTCCCAGATCTCCTCCATTGCCAGAGTGAGGCTAAATGCAAATTGGAAGAACAGCATCACTTATTTTGCTTGGGCAACTTCCAGCCCAGTGGTATTTCTCTAACTTTAAGTTAAGAGGTATTCCCTCTCTCTCTATCCCTCCCCCACTGACTTCTCGTTTTCACCCAACCAACAGCGAACAATGCCCTGTTTCCTTTATCATCGTTACTTTTTTACATATCTTTCATTCATTGTTCTTTATCTTGCTACATCATCGCCTATATCTGAGGAAGGACATTATTGCCATAGAGGGAGTGCAGAGAACGGTTCACCAGACTGATTCCTGGGATGTCAGGACTGTCTTATGAAGAAAGACTGGATAGACTTGGTTTATACTCTCTAGAATTTAGGAGATTGAGAGGGGATCTTATAGAAACTTACAAAATTCTTAAGGGGTTGGACAGGCTAGATGCAGGAAGATTGTTCCCGATGTTAGGGAAGTCCAGGACAAGGGGTCACAGCTTAAGAATAAGGGGGAAATCCTTTAAAACCGAGATAAGAAGAACTTTTTTCACACAGAGAGTAGTGAATCTCTGGAACTCTCTGCCACAGAGGGTAGTTGAGGCCAGTTCATTGGCTATGTATAAGAGGGAGTTAGATGTGGCCCTTGTGGCTAAGGGGATCAGGGGGTATGGAGAGAAGGCAGCTACGGGATACTGAGTTGGATGATCAGCCATGATCATATTGAATGGCGGTGCAGGCTCGAAGGGCTGAATGGCCTATTCCTGCACCTAATTTCTATGTTTCTATGTTTCTATCTCTCGTTTCCCTTTTCCCTAACTAGTCTGAAGCAGGGTTTTGACCTGAAATGTCACCCATTCCTTCCCTCCAGAGAAGCTTTATGTGTCTATCTTCGGAGAGTATACTATCATATTCTTAACAGGTCTTGTAGAGGGACAAAAGACTATGAGCAGCTGGAGGTAAATCACACACTACTTCTCACCCAGGTTGGTAAACACAGTATTTATGTGGTCAATATGTGGTCGACGTTGACCTCAGAATATTGTTGATGAGATTCAGGAGAGTTATATTTTGAAATATTGTGCAATTTGCTCACCTTTCCTCTTTTAATAATCATGAAGGTGAAATCTGTTCGGCACTGACTGATCCAATAATACTTGGATTTGTGTGTGGTTCAGGGAAACGTACAGATAGCAATTGTTTACATTGACATAGCACCTTTATTAAGGTAAAACATCACACAGTGTTTCACCATGACATTATCAAGAAACAGTACACTATACCTATCAATGAATTATTAGGTCACTGACTATCAATAGCAAAATGCTTCCGTCAATGAGAGGTCTCCAGGATAACTCCACCTGCAAATGTGCTGCAGAACCTATGGATGAGAGTCTATTGAGTAAATTCAACAGCAGGTTTCATGAGCTGCAGCAAGTCACCAAGATGAACTGGAGACACAAGTATCCTGTTCTCAGTTATAATTAGAGCCAGGATATTTAGGCACTAAAAAACTCTGAAATAGTGAAACTCTGAAGTAGGCAAAAAGGCAAAATAAAATTACAAAAAAGGCACAAACAAGGCATTTATTGACAAAAAAAAGGTATACAAAGGCATTTATTTCCACCACCAAAATATGGTTAAAAATAATAATATAAAGGGCTTGTCCCACTAACGCAACTTTTTCGGCGACACCAGCACCCGTCATAGGTCATTGCAGGTTGCTGAAAAATTTCAACATGTTGAAAATCTAGCGGCGACCAGAACAAGGTACGACTCTTTGGGCGACTACTCACGACCATACAGGCTTCACCGCGCGACATGTCGTCAGGGTGTCGCCTGTATGGTCATGAGTAGTCTCCTCAGTCACCCATAGAGTCGTAGCGTCTTTCTGCACGCTACTGAATTTTCAACATGGCAAATTTTCGCTGACCTGCAACGACCTATGACGGGTGCCGGCAATCGCTGAAAAAGTCACGTAAGTGGGGCAGGCACTTAAAGGTTTACTACATTAACTGACCAAAGATGCCTGGTTGCACATAATTACTGGCATTTTTTTCAAATTATCTGGTGGTAAACTATGCTGTCTGTCAGACAGAATATGTTTCAGTTGTGAAAAACTTCTTACTATTCCAGCTGAGGTCATTGGTGTATACCTAAAACAAGCTACAGACTCTATATTCATGTCGATTTCTTGTGCATTACAACTACCTTTGAGAACTTTAGCTATGTCTTAAAGGTAGCATTCCATTTCTTAAAGATCTTTGTTAGCAAAAATCACTTTCTCACATTTTCCTTGTATGTCCTTACCTCCATCGCCAAGAACTTTACAAATATCGACAGTTACTTTGTTGAAAACCTGCATGTTATTCACTAATGTTTCACTACGTTTCTCAAGGGAAGTGATAGCTTGTTTGCAAAATTGGAATCAATAAACACAAGATTGCAGTGGAGGGACTTTTTCTGTATGATTTCACTGACGATCCTGACTGCAGCAGATTCTTCTTCGTCAAAACAGTTGACGATTTATTTTATCTTTTCAATATTTGCAGCATAGTAGTGTACAGTAGAGAGCCATGTACCCCACCAAGTCAAAATGGGCTAAGGAGGTAGAGGAATCTCGGGTGCTATTTCCTTGAACAACTACACACGTGATGGTATTTTGAGGAAGATTTTCTTGACGTTGCCTAGGCTATCGACATTTGGAAACAAGCTACGTCTGTGCTTGGCAATTTTATGAAGTCCTTGAGCTAAGCATGTCAAATGCAACATTTTGGGGAATAAATCTTTAAGTCACAAACAGAAGTACATTCTTGTGTTTTATACTTTCCAGCCAAAGTACAACAAGTGAAGATGTAAATAACTGAGCAATAGTTGAGCTGTTTGACTTTTCCAATACTTACGATGTCAACAAATACAACAAATGTAAGTTCTCCAGTTCAGCTTGTCCCTCATGTTTTCTTTTTAGTGAGAGGGTAAAACCCCTTTGGGTGCATGCTGAGCTGGTGGCAAGTTTTCTTGAATGAATTCAATTTTTATCCTTGAATACTTTTTGATATATAACTACCAAATGTGATAGTCCTTCATGCTTCAAAAACAGGTGTAGTCTCCCCCCTGTTAGCACAATCCCCCCACCTTTTATGTGATGGTAGGAACCAGACCCACCTACCTCCACTGTTGTTAGGTGGTGTGTTCATTTCTTCGGTTTCTGGTTCCTTATCTGTTGGGGTGGTGCTGTTGGGGGGTGGCACATTTTCCATGTGGCCCACTCTGGGCCCTGTCCCAAAAGACTTCCGAAGATGGTATGCGGGCCCTGAGCTTTCACCAGTACCATGAAGTAGATGCCTATTGGTGGATGCGTAGAGGTACTGCCGTCTGGGTTTGCGAGGTTTAGCTCATTCCAGGTCCTGCCCTCATGAGGCCAAATGTCTTGGATTCTTTGTCCAGATTTTTGGCTTGTTTTGGTAATTCTTTGCCAAATAGCAGGATCTGTGGTTCTGAGGCCGCCGTTCTACACAGTCCTGCAAATTTTTAGGGTTGAGGGCAGGTCTTATGACCTCCTTCCGGAGGTTGTTAATCATATACTGTGTTGCACAGTAGAGCCAGGGTGTTTTATCTTGTCAACCCTGTTCATGGAATGAGCATATGAAGTGATAGCCGATGTCAGGGGTATCAACATTTTTTGCAATTTAAGTTCTTGTGTTTTGATACCCTGCTCAATGTACCCCCAGTAACGGCAGGCACATTGAGCAATATGCAATTTTGGGGAGGCGTGATAAAGCCCAATGCCTCATTGACTACCTGTCTTGGAGAGGTTTAAAGGACAGGTAGTAAGCTGGCCGCCATTTTAGGCTGTAACGGCCGTCCTGCTCGTGGTGTTGCCATGTAGTGGTTTACCACTCCCAGCAGCTCTTCCTGGTCCTGTACGTCAAGCATACTCCCGGTTTGCTCATCGCACATCGATCTTAGGTATCACGAGGAAAAAACAATCCCATAACTGAAATTTTAAAAAATGTTGGAAATATACAGGTCAGGCAGTATCTGAGGGGAATGAGAAAGAGAGTTAGTGTTTCAGGTTGATGTATTTCCATTGGATCCCACATTTATTTGAGGATTAGTGAATGTTGGGAGTGTTTGGGAGTTTAATCAGTGTTCATCAAAATTGGATACTTTTGCTTATCAAAAGAGGCTCATTCAAGCAATAATATCAGTCTTGGTCTCTCTATTAAGAATACAAAAGGACATTGTCTGCGCATTCAAGACAATCACTATCTTTTAAAAGAAATTGTGACCATTCACCAATTCACTTCTGTCACATCAATCATTAGGTGGCCCATAACAAACAGTCAAAGGTTTGTGAGCATGTTGAAAGCCATGTATGAATGAAAATGAATAAACATTAAAATTCTGCATAGTTTATTTTATGCCAGCATGGAGTTTTATTGGTGGAAATAGAAAAGATTGATTTTTGCATATGGGTTTTTGGGAATGTTTTTCTTATTCTGGCAATAGCTCAGCATGCACACATTTGCTACAAAAATATCAATTTACTGAATTGCACGGAGAAGATCTAAGTTCTGAATAAAGGACATGACAGCATGTGCTTTAGCTGAAGCTAATCACAGCCCAAGACATTTCAGAGGATTACAAAGTAAAATTTAATCTCAAGGCATTTAGGAGAATGTTGGACACATAACAGAGAAGTAGGTTGCACCTGAAAGGAAGTAAGTGTGGTGGAGAAGTGGAAATGTTTCGGCAGGGATTTGCAGAACCAATAGCCTTGGCTGGTGTTGGCACATAGTTTCAGTAGTGGGCAAATTGAAGGAACCTAAATAGACGGCAAATGCAGAATGTGGAGCAAAAAACAAACCGCTGAAGGAACTCAGCGAGCTGGGCAGCGTCTGTGGAGGGAAATCGACAGTCAATGTTTCCGGTTGAAACCTTTCATCTGGACTGGAAAGATTAAAAGTGGGTATGTTCAGGAAACATGAACTAGAGAGCACTCTAATGTCAAAGGGCTGTAAGATTGAAGGCGGTTATGGAGATAGTGAGAACATGCAAATTCTTACTTTTTAGCAGATATCCAACATATCTTGTATTTTTTAGGTGTGTCTCTACGGATAAAATAATGCTCTCCAATTTTACCTGTAGCAACTCCAAAGCTGCCAAGCACTCAATTAATTCAATTATTCATCACCAACTAATATATATTGCACCTTGACTGCAAATATCTGTTTATTTCCAGACTCTGTACACTGTGAGTGCTATGAATAGTTACATTTTATGTCATGCATAATATGATCTTCATTCACTTCAGACTTAACCAGGATTAATGTCAGTGGATGCCCTAATATTGAAGCACAAGGCTGCATCTCAGAGGCACTTGACTTAAATGCAAATTCAGAACAAGCTACTTTAACCTCGTTAATCTGTCAGTAAAGTCACGGTTAAGATGTTACATGTAATCCTTACCGTCACAGTTAATACATGTGAGTATGCACTGGGGTAATTTTTTATGCATCTCAACTTTCAACACAGCAAGGATTTGTAGGAAAGATACAGGAAAGAAAATAGGCTATTCAGCCTTTTACATCTGTACTAGCCCCTGGTGGCACAATCCAATCAGGACCAAAACCCTCTTCATTCATAGTTCACAAATTACTTTCCCTGGGGTCTAACTAATTGCCTTTTGAAAGCCCTGATTGATTTTGTTTCCACTACCCCTTCAAACAGTGAGCTCCAGGTCACAGCTATGCACTGTGCAACAAAGCTGCTTCCCACATATTTTTTTCAAATTCATATATCTATGGCCTTTGGTGTTAAACCTTGAGAGTGGACAATTTCCTGTGCAAAAGACTCCACCCAAACTAAGATATTAATATATCATGCTTCAGATATTTTCATGTGACACTGAATAGGCCATTTAGTCTATTAAGTCACTGCTGATTTAGTTTAGTTTAGAGATACAGTGCGGAAACAGGCCCTTCGACTCACTGAGTCCGCACCGACCAGCGATCCCCGTATATTAATACCGTTCTACACACACTAGGGAGAATTTACATTAATAGCAAGCTAATTAACCTGCAAATGTATACATCTTTAAGGGCCTGTCCCATTTACGCAACTTTTTCGGCAACTGCCGGCACCCGTCATAGGTCGCCGAAAATTTTCAACATGTTGAAAATTCAGCGGCGACCAGAAATATGCTATGACTCTTTGGGTGACCAGGAGACTACTCACGACGATACAGGCGACACCCTGGTGACATGTCACGGGGTGAAGCCTGTATGGTCATCAGTAGTCGCCCAATGAGTCGTATCTTGTTCTGGTCGCCACTGTATTTTCAACATGTTTAAAATTTTCTGTGACCTGTAACGACCTATGACGGGCACCGAAAAAGTTGTGTAAGTGGGACAGGCCCTTAAAGGCTCTGAAGATTTTGGAGCAAACCCACGCAGTTACGGGGAGAGCATACAAACTTCATACAGACTTCATACACCCATACTCAGTATTGAACCCAGGTCTCCGGTGCTGTAAGGCAACAACTCTACCACTACGCCACCGTGCTACCCTTAGCGCTGGTTTCTTTTTTTTTATTTTTTATTTTATTTTTATTAGAAGTGCAATAAATTACAGTAATACACATCACATATATCTTATTACATTATGTTGTACCACTTCGTTTTTCGAGCTTTAAAAAAGGTAGAAATAAAAGAAGTAAGGAAATTGAGCAAGAATCGTGAAGGTGCAGGAAAGAGTTGGGAGAAGAAAGCCCCTTAGGGAAGAAGTTAGAGAGGGAAGTAAAGAAAGGAAATAGACCCTAGAAAGAAAAGAAAAAAAAAGGAAAAACAATCGCTCTATTGTAACACGAAACTCCGCAAAAAAGGATATACCAACCGTATTTAAAAATATATATATTTTATACCCCCCCTTACCAGATCCTGGTACAATTTATATTTTAAATTACTATTGCACCTTATGCTCGTAATAGTTCCGTAAATGCAGACCACGTCTTTTGGAAGTGGTCTGCTTTGCCTGCTAGGAGGAGTCTCATCTCTTCCAAGTGTAGTGTTTTGAACATGTTTGAAATCCACATTTTTATTGTTGGTATTGGAGCATTTTTCCAAAATTTTGAGTATAAGCTTTTTTTTTCATTATTAGCCCGTAATTAAGTAGGTTCTTTTGAAACACATTTAATTCGGGGTGACCTTCCGATATTCCAAAAATGATCCATTCTCCTTTTGGTACAAGTTTTATTTTAAATAATTTTGTGAAGATTTCAAATATTTTATTCCAGATTTTTGAATTTTTATACAGAAAACAAAAGAGTGCGCTATGGTAGCTTCTTGTGACTGAAATTTATCACAAATGGGTGAGACATTGGGGAAAAGTTTATTTATTTTAGTTTTTGAATAATATAGTCTATGTAATGTTTTATATTGAATTAGAGTATGTCGTACGTTGATCGAGCATTTATGCACATATAGTAAGTGTTTATCCCAGCTCTCTTTTGAAATTTTTATAGCAAGTTCTTGGTCCCAGTCTCTTCTAATACCATCGGTTTAGAAGTATTTCTATATTTAAAATAATGTTGTATAAGTATGATATTAGATTTGCTGATTCAGCCTTTGTCTTCATGGCTTCATCCAATAAGTCTGAGGGCATGTTATGATAGTCTTGTGTGTATTTTTTCAGATAGTCACGGATTTGAAGATATTTAAAATATTGATTATTTTTCAAATTATATTTCAGTTGTAAGTGTTGAAATTATAATAATTTTCCTAATTCATTAAAGTCTCCGAGCATTTTGATTCCCATTCTTTCCCATTGTAGGTTTCATCCTGCCCCATTTCCCCATTTATTTCCTCGTATTTTTCACATATCCATCTAATCCATTCAGATTCTCCCATGCACCAGCTACACTGGGGGAAACTTAAATTTATCAACTCACAATTTTTTGGGATGTGATGGGAAACCAGAACATGCAGCCGACTCCACAGGGTCACAGGTAAAATGGAGCAAACTCCACACGGACACCACCAGAAGTCAGGATTGAAGAATGGTCACTGGATTTTGAGTTTTTTTCCAGAATAGAGGAGTTACTGGCAAATCAGCATTTATGGCCCACCCCCAATTGCTGCAGACAAGGTGTAATATAGCTTCACTTAAAGGTGTTTTGGGTATGATACAACTCAATAACCTATTGGGCCATATTAAGGGTAGTCAAAAATGGTGGAGAAACTCAGCGGGTGAGGCAGCATCTGTGGAACGAAGGAATAGGTGACGTTTCGGGTCGAGACCCTTCTTCAGATGGATGTGGGGGGGGGGGGGCGGGAAGAAGAAAGGAAGAGGTGGAGACAGTAGGCTGTGGGAGAGCTGGGAAGGGGAAGGGAAGGAGGGAGAAAGCAAGGACTACCTGAAATTGGAAAAGTCAATGCTCATACTGCTGGGCAAAATATGAGGTGCTGCTCCTCCAATTTGCGGTGGGATGCAATCTGGCCATGGAGGAAGCCCAGTAGAGAAAGGTCAGATTTGGAGGGTAACTTATCATTAACCATATTGTTTGGTCTGGAATGACAAACGGTTCTGCTCAGGTAAAAGACAACAGCTTTCCTCCATTGAAAGACATGAGTAAACCAGATGGGATTTTACTTCGGAGTCACGTGAGTGATTCCGTGAAGAACCCGTTCAGCACGCATGCGCGGCATTACGTCCAGCAGAGCAACAGCGGCACAGCGGGAGTCGGGCTCTCCCGCTATGGAGGTGAAAGAACGGACCGTCAGGTAAGCTGACGTCGGTTTCCTTCACAGGGAGCCTTCTGCTGTCCGGCAGAGAAGAAAGGCTCTGCAACAAACCTGTCCCCCGCTCGACTCCACGTAGGAGCGTCCATCTGGGGGGGCAGCAACGGAACAGACTTGTCCCCGCTCGACTCCACGGAGGAGCCTTCTTTCAGGGGGGGGCTTTCCACTCCACGGAGGAGCATTTCCATCGCGGGGGCAGCAACAAGGAGGTAGGACCGCTTACCCAGCACTCCGCTATCCCGACACCGTGACGAGCCCAGTCCCGCTAGCGCCTAAGCAGCGGGCTGGAAGTAATGCCACAGAGGCGTCCGGCCGGTGGCTCCGACATCGGATGGGACGTCTTTCCACCCGCACGGGAGGAAAGACAGCCGCCTGCACAGACCTGCCCCCGCGCTCGACTCCACGGAGGAGCGTTTCATCTCGCGGGGGCAGCAACAATGCGGTAGGACCGCTTACCGGGCGGTCCGCTACCCCGACACCGCGACCGAGCTCAGCCCCGCTAGCGCCTGAGCAGCGGGCTGGATGAAAAAGCCAAGGAAGAGGCGTTCCGGCCCGTGGCTCCGACTTATCGGACGGGGACGTCTCTCCACCCAGGCGGGGGAGAGACAGCCGCCTGAGCCGCATGGAGCGGCTCTTGGAGCAGGAGCTCCAGTGAGGTGCACCCCAGGAGGGGCGCTCTCACAGAGGGGGTCAGGCACTCCCTCCACAGTGCCTTGTGCACTGTCCATTGCTTCCTCCTTTCCAGAGGATAGCTTTGGTGACCAGGACTGGGCTGGTCAAGAACAGGGGCAATGGCTGATGATCTCGGGAGTATGCAAGGGGTGCAGGAACAGGAAGAGCTGCTAGGTGTGGTGTGTGGTGGACAGCTACGTGGAAACCCCTCATGCAGGAGGTGTTAAAAGCCTGACGACAGCCATCACATCGCTTTTTCCTCGTTCCATGGACAAATACGGAGGTGACCACAACCTTCGTAAACAAGTCATAACACCCCAGCCACTGAGCCAGACACACTGCTATGTGGCAAAAACCTTACAAAGCATATGAAGGACATGCAAGAGTTTTTACAAAACAGGGCCGGGACGAGTAACCAAAAACAGTAATTCCTACGCAGCAGCACCATTGCATCCATCAGTCAACGTCTACCATATCGGACTGATGAAAGCTCGGGGTCCGCATCTATCACCGAAAGTCTTATTTAGACCAGGGCCCAGAGCGGACCGCATGGAAAATGTGCCACCCCCCCAACGTCACCGCCACGTCAGACGACGTGCAACACTCGTTGGACTGGCAGGAAACAGAAGAATACCCATAACCATGGAGGTAGGTGGGTCTGGTTCCTACCAGTATATAGAGCATACTAACACATGGGAGTCTATCATGAGTGATCAGTATATACTCAATGGCATTAGTGAATACAATTCATACTAGAAAAATTGCCACCAGGTCAACATTCACCCCAGAGGGTATTTTTCCTCTCTCCGTTAAAGAAACAAGAGGGACAAGCTGAACTGGTGAGAATAATTACAAAGGGTGTCATGGGGAAACCTGAACCCTTGCAATTCGTATCAAATATATTCACTAAACCCTAAAAAGATGGTGGATGTCCCATCATCATTGGCTTAACTTCACTAAATATGTTTGTTAAGTATATACATTTCAAAATGGAACCGGTTGTTACTGCCAAACAACTAAATTCCAAAGGATACTTCATGGCAAGCATTCATCTTAAAGATGTTTACCATTTAGTACCATTCACAAGGATCACTGCAGATACCTGAAATTTAACTGGATGGGGTAGCTATAGCAGTTTAAAGTGTTACCCAATGGGCTCACATCAGCCCAAGAGTGTCACCCAGACACTAAAACCAGCTCTGGCAATATTCAGAAGACAAAAAACATATTGTCATGGCATATCTTGATGATATCCTAAATGGTAGGCAAGACCATGAATTTGACTATGTTAGCTGTTCAGCTACCAAACAGTTATTCGAAACCCTGGGGTTGTCTTACATCCAGATAAATCTAAGTTGAAGACATCCTCTATCATGAACTACTTGGGCTTCGCAATTAATTCAGTCTACGTGACTGTAACATTGACAAGAGTTGAATTGGCACAATCGTACAACAATTTAATGGTCAACAAACTACCAACTACTCGACAAGTAACAGAGTAATTGGGATAATGGTAGCAGCATTTCCAGCTACATAATTCGGACCTTTGTACTAAAAGCGACATACAGGTCATTATGATCATTTCATGAAGTTACCCACTGAAGTATATCAGAACTACAGTGGTGGACAAAAAACGTTTGACATAGTTTCAGCCTATTATCATCTCTAACCCTACCTCAGTTATCCAAACAGATGCCAGTGCTCAAGACTGGGGAGCACCTAACTCTATATCCAGCGCAAGTAGTAGATGGACTAACTCAAAATCATCGTTACCACTTACACTGGGCATTAATTATCTAGAGACGTTTGGGTGACTTTTTATGGTTTAAAAGCATATGCATAAATACGCATCACTTACATGTACGGTTATAAATAGATAATACTACGGTGGTGGCCTACATTAACCATATGGGTGGCATAAAATCGGTATCATGCGACAAGTTGGTCAATACAATTTGGCAATGGTGTGCCCAAAGACATATTTGGCTATCAGTAACTTACCTACCAGGTAAGCTAAATACAGTGGCAGACACCAGATCACGTAAATTTAATGACAACATCGAATGGATGTTAAAACCCCAAAAATATATATTTTTCACAAAAGTTATCAAGCAATATGGCATGCTAGTATTGATTTATTTGCATCTAGACTAAATCACCAGGTACCTATGTATGTCGCTTGGGAACCAGACCCTGAGGCAGCAGCGGTAGATGCGTTTGCGCTGGATTGGGGAAATTTTTCTTCCATTCATTTCCTCCCTTCTGCCTCATCAGTTGGGGCTACGCACAGTACAAATGGACTCTGCTTCAGGTATTTTGATAGTACCCGACTGGCCTACAGAGCCATGGTTCCCAATACTCCATGACATGGTTGTTGGAACTCCGATGGTATTCCCCAGTGACCCAGAGTTATTAACACCCAGTGTTGGGCACAAGCCACCCGTGCCATGAGAAAATCAAACTGCTGGGTTGCAGATGCTGCACAAACCACTTCTGGGACTGGGATTATCATAACAAACCGTCGACACCATGTCAGCATCCCTCCGAACATCCACTAAAAAACAGCACTTGTCCAGCATTAAAAAATGGGAGAAGTACTGCTTGGATACAGGGACCACCTACTCAACTGCTGCAGTTACCAACGTACTGGAATTCCTGGCAAACCTTCACCATGATGAAGGACTTCAGCTACAGAGCCATCAACACAGCTAGAATTGCCCTGTCTGTCTATTTAAAACCAGTTCCAGGACAACAGGCCATGGGGTCCCACCAGCTGGTGGTCAAACTAATGAAGGGTATTTACAACTCTAACCCCTAGACCAAGGTACACCCATATATGGGATGTCAGTGTTGTCCTGACACACCTCAGGGGATAGCCACCAGCCAGATCCCTCAAACTGGAACCATCTATGCTCAAAACACTCATGTTGATGGTACTTGTAGCTGCACAGAGGGTCCAGTCACTACACCTATTGCGACTGGACACCATGCTCACAGCTCCAGACCAGATCTCTGTCGTTATCCAGGGAATGATCAAACAGAACAGACCAGGAACACCTAAACCAGTCGTGGAATTCCGGGCTTACCCGCCAGAAACACAGTAATGTGCCATGACCCTATTATCCTACATAGACACAACCAAAATATTCGAGGGAGATGAAAAGCCTTGTGGGTCAGTCATAAAAAACCTTATGGTCGGGTGACGAGCCATTTCGAGATGGCTCAAGTAGGTGCTAAAAGCTGCTGGGATAAAAACTAACATGTACAAAGTTCATTCCACCAGGGCAGCATCCACGTCGATGGCTAAAAGGATGGACGTGCCTATAAACCACATCCTGGCTACAGCAGGATGGTGGGGGGAAAGACCGTTCAGAAATTTTATAATAAGCCGTTGGCAAAACCTGTTTTATTTGCAGGAAAGATTTTACAGACTGCAAATATTTAATTTAAGCCCGGGGGAGCAATTTAATTTCTTTGTTGTTATTGTTAAAAAATACCATTGTGTTTTTCTACAAACAGATTCATTGGTTGATTACGATAACACACTTCCTCCCTCAAAGACTTCGGCAGTGATGTAGTAATAACTGTTACACGGTTTGAAATCACAGAGCTTTGTAATCTTCACGGAATCACTCACGTGACTCCGAAGTAAAATAGTAAGATTAAACGAGAACTTACCAGTTTGAATTTGATCTGTATTTTATGAGGAGTTACGATGAGGGATTACGTGCCCTCCGCTCCCACCCTCAATAATATGTGTCAAATTCATAAACAGATGTCTCTTTATCTTTACTATGTTTACTTCAATAACTGTGTCTATCTGTGATTCCACACCGCTGCTTTGAAGTATGTCGCGCATGCGTGCTGAACGGGTTATTCACGTAATCCCTCATCGTAACTCCTCATAAAATACAGATCAAACTTTAAACTGGTAAGTTCTCGTTTGATCTTACTATTTTATGGCAGAGACACAAGAGACTGCGGATGCTGGAATCTGGAACATAAAAATATATTGCTGGAGGCACCCAGAGTGTCAAGCAGCATCTGCAGAGGCAAAGGGATAATCAACGTTTTGTGTAGAATTAAACACAAAGTGGTGGATGAACTCAACAGTTCAGGCAACATCTGTGGAGGGAATGGACTGACGATGCTTTTGGTCAGGATCCTTCTTCAAATTTTTGGAAACAAACGCTGGCCATCCAATATTTTCAGTGTTACCATTATTGAGGCTAGGTTTAAATCAGTACCACAGTTTTAAACCACCATGTTTGAGCACAGCCCATTCCTTTCATTGAGAAGTGGTCCATTTATAAAACTACTTTAATTGATATTATAATTTTGTTACACAATTTTAATGTAGATTTGAATGTTTATTTCTTAATTGTTTTAATGAGGACTTGGCAAGGGAGAGAGAGAGCGTAAAAGACAAGGCAATTTGATTGCTAGGGGAAATATGTACCTTTTTGTTTGAGAGTTGAGCCAAGAAATATCAACCAGTAAAATTATTAATATTTAATGGAGATAACAATGAACAACCATTTATTGAATGCAAGATTAATAATATATTGCTTCCACAACACAGAGTGTGAGTCTTGCCAGAAATGAATAATGAAGGTAAAATATGGGTATAAAATTGAATGTAGTATGGAGTTGGGTGGTTAACATTCAAGATGGCAATTGATTGGTCTAATTTTACAAGGCCAGTCTTAGACTCGGTTTGGCCCCACTCTTCAATTAATTTAAGCAACTAATTCATTATTACATCCGTTTTTCCATCTCTGTTTTCACCACTAATTCATTTAGTTATACAACACGTTGGTGAGGCTGCATTTGTAATAAAATGTTCAGTTTGGTTACCCTACTAGCCATATAGTCATAGAGCATGAAAACAGGTCCTTCGGCCCAAATGGCCCACACTGCCAAACATGCCTCATCTAAACTAGTCTCACCTGGTGATGTTTGGCCATCATCATTCTAAACCCATCCTATCAATATACCTGTCAAAATGTTTCTTAAATGTTGTGATAGCACCTGCCTCAATGACCTCCTCTGGCAGCTCGTTCCATATATCTACGACCCTTTGGTAAAAATGTTACCCCACTTATTCTTCTTAAATCTTTCCTGCCTCACCTTAAACCTATCCTCTGGTTCATAATTTCCCTATTCTGGGTAAGATTTTCTATTTATTTACCCTATCTGTTCCTCTCATGATCTTATAATAATAATAATAATAATAATAATAATAATAATAATAATAATAATAATAATACATTTTATTTATGGGCGCCTTTCAAGAGTCTCAAGGACACCTTACAAAAATTTAGCAGGTAGAGGAAAAACATGTAAGGGGAATGAAATAAATAGTAGAGACATGACTAGTACACAAAGTAAAGACAGAATTCAATACAAAACACAATAGTAAGGCAATTAATGCACAGATGAAAAGGGAGGGGGACGTGGGGCTAAGGATAGGCAGAGGTGAAGAGATGGGTCTTGAGGCAGGACTGGAAGATGGTGAGAGACACGGAATTGTGGATCAGTTGGGGGAGGGAGTTCCAGAGCCTGGGAGCTGCCCTGGAGAAGGCTCTGTCCCCTAAACTGCGGAGGTTGGACTTGTGGATGGAGAGGAGACCGGCAGATGTGGATCTGAGGGACCGTGAGGGTTGGTAGGGGGAGAGGAGGACAGTGAGATATGTGGGGGCCAGATGGTGGAGGGCTTTGTAGGTGAGGATCAGGATTTTGTAGGTGATCCGGTGGGAGATGGGAAGCCAGTGAAGTTGTTTGAGGACTGGAGTGATGTGATGCCAGGATTTGGTGTGGGTGAAGAGTCGGGCGGCTGCATTCTGGACCAGTTGGAGTCGGTTGATGTAGGTGGAGCTGAAGCCAAGGAGAAGTGAGTTGCAATAGTCCAGTCGGGAGGAGATGAAGGCATGGATGAGTCTTTCTGCAGCGGGCGGTGTGAGAGAGGGTCTGAGTTTGGCGATGTTGCGGAGATGAAAGAAGGAGGTTTTAATGACATGGCGGATGTGAGGCTCAAGGGAGAGGGTGGAATCAAAGATCACGCCAAGGTTGCGGGCCTGGGGAGATGGGGAGACAGTGGTGCCGTCGATGGTGAGAGTGGGGTTATTGATTTTGCTGAGTGTCGCTTTGGAGCCTATGAGGAGGAATTCTGTCTTATCGCTGTTGAGTTTGAGGAAATTATGTTGCAGCCAGGTTTTTATAGCTGACAAACAGGAGTTGATATGGGAGAGGGGGGGGGGGGGGGGGGGTTGGGTTGGGGTTGTGGGGGGATTTTCGGTGCCAAGGTAGATCTGGGTGTCATCAGCGTAACAGTGGAAGTCCAGGTTGAAGTGGCGGACTATCTGACCAAGGGGGAGGGTGTAGATGATGAAGAGGAGGGGGCCGAGTACGGAGCCTTGGGGGTATGCCTTGAGTGACTGTGGCTGTAGCAGAGGTGTGGTTGTGGAGAGAGATGAAGTGGGATCTGTTGGAAAGGTAGGAACGGGGAGCCAGTTGAGTGCAGAGCCTTCAACGCCGAGGTCTTTGAGTCTGGTGAGCAGGATGTTATGGTTCACTGTATCGAAGGCTGCGCTCAGGTCGAGGAGGATGAGAATGTTGAGGGAACCAGTGTCAGCACAGGTGAGGAGGTCGTTGAGGACTTTTAGGAGAGCAGTTTCTGTGCTATGGAGGGGACAAAAGCCAGATTGGAGGGGTTCAAGTAGGTTATGCGCAAGGAGGTGGGAATGAAGTTGTGACGCAACGATACGCTCCAGGGTTTTTGAAAGAAAGGGGAGGTTTGAGATTGGGCGGTAGTTAATGAGAGAGGATGGATCAAGACCAGGTTTCTTTAAGATTGGTGTAACAGCAGCAGTTTTGAAAGCGGAGGGGACAATTCCTTGGGACAATGAGGAGTTGAAGAGATTAGTGAGGTAGGGAAAGAGAATGGGGAGGCAGGACTTCAACAGGGGAGTGGGGAGAGGGTCGAGGGAGCAGGTAGTGGGTTTGGAAGAGCAGATGAGTTTGGAGATTACAATAGGGATGACCAGGTCAAACTGGGAGAGGAAACAGTGTGGAGGAGGGGTAAGGAGGTCAGTGGAGATGTTGAAAGGAGGGGCCTTGGTAGGTGGTGAAGTAGATGCTGGGGAGTCGGGTACAGGGGATAAAGATTGATAGATGGTGCTGATTTTATCAGCGAAAAAGTGGAGGAATGAGTTGCAGAGATCCGGTGTAGAGGTAGGGAAAGTGTTGGCTCGAGGCTTGAGGAGGTGCCCCACTGTGGAGAAGAGAGTTCTGTGGTTTAGGCAGGGATCAGTGAATATAGAGGAGAAGTAGGCAGATTTTGCAGCAATGAGGGCATCTTTGTAGTCAGTGAGGTGGAGTTTGTAAGCTTCAAGGTGGACTGTGAGAGATGATTTATTTGTGAGTCGTTCAAGTCGGCGACCAGTCTGTTTCAGTTTATGAAGTGCAGGTGTGTACCAGGGTGAAGATGAGTTGAAAGTTACGGTTCTTGTTTTGAGGGGGGCCAGAGTTTTGAGGGAGGTAGACAAGGTGGAGTTGAGATGGTTTGTGAGATCATCAGGTGAGATGGGGGTTGAGTCCAGGGGGAGAGTGGTGGAGAGGAGGCCAGAGAGATGATGGGGATCAATGGATTTTATATTACGGAAGGTGATTTCTTGAAGGAAGCGGGGGCGAGGTGTCGGAGAAGGGATGGTGAACCGTATAAGCTTATGATCAGAGAGGGGGAAGAGGCAAGGATGGAGGTCGAGTACCGGTTGATTTGTGGAGCAGACCAGGTCAAGGATGTGACCTTTGTCATGGGTGGGAAAGGTGACGTGCTGAGTGAGAGAGAAGTTGTCAAGTTAAAAGGCGAATTCAGATGCGAGCTTGCAGGTGGGGGAGTCCATGTGAATATTTAAGTCACCAAGTAGCAGCAGACGTGGGGAGAGGGATGAGGCAAGTGTGAGGAGTTCAGTGAAGTCAGATAGGAAGGAGGGGTTTGGTTTAGGTGGCCGGTAAATGAGGATGACTGTCATGGAGGAAAAGGCTTTGAAGACAAGGAATTCAAATTATGCTACTGGGGGGAGGGTGAGTTCAGTGATATGAAAATTCTGTTTGAAAATAACAGCGAGGCCACCTCCATGGCGGGAGGGGCGGGGCTTGGAAATGTAATTAAATCCAGGTGGGAATGTTTGATTGAGGGAGAAGAAGACATTGGGTTGTTGCCAGGTCTCAGTGAGCAGAAGGAAGTCCAGGGTGTTGTCAAAGATTAGTTCATGGAGGGCAAGGGCTTTGTTGTTGAGCGACCTGGTGTTGAGGAGGGCAAAGTTGGCATTATGAGAGGGTGGAGGGATGGAGGCAGGCTGGAGAGATCTGAGGTTGTCCCGGTTGGCAGTGTGACGGTCAGCTGACGCGGGTGAGGGGGGGCAGAGCGTGGTAGTGAGCAGATGGATGGAATGGAATGTCCGTGGTTGAAGCAAACAAGCCTGCGCTGAGAGCCTCTGTGGATGAAACGTGGTAGACGCAGAAGTCCAAGCTGTTCAATGACCTGGATGCAGGATGGGATGTGGTTGTTGAAGAAACCAGTCATCTGCAGAGTTGAGTATTTGAGCATGATGGTGAGGGTGCAGAGAGGTGTCCAGCGGTGCAGGTGCAGGTGGAGAGAGTATCCAGCGGTGGTGAGGTTGAGCAGAGAGCAGTTGTCCAGCATTGAGGGAGCAGAGGTAGGTTGTCCAGCAGAGCATTGAGGGAGCAGATAGGTAGTCCAGTGATGAGGGGTGCAGAGGTAGTCCAGTGATGAGGGTGCAGAGAGTATCCAGCAGAGAGTATCCAGCAGTGCAGGTGCAGGTGTAGAGAGGTTGTCCAGCGGTGCAGGTGCAGAGAGGATCCAGCTGGTGCAGGGAGGTGTCCAGCGTCGATGGTGCACAGGCACAGGTACAGGCAGGGGACAGGCAGGTAGGTAACAGGTAACAGGTAGGTAACAGACAGGGGGGGGGGACAGGGGGCGGAGAAGCGGCGAACAGTCAACGCCAGTGTCCTCCCCGGGCAGCATGCAGGGATTCAAGCGGTTCTGGCGGCTAGCAGCTAGCTGTATAGGCCGCAGGAGGACGATCGTTCAACGGCCGAAAACGGCCAAAAAACATCACAGACCACCACAGCCGGAGTGACCCTCCACTGGTCCCACAACAGGTGGTAGATCAAGACCTCGTCCGCGATGGAAATAAACCGCAGTCGGCAATTGAAGGGGATGAAGCCAATTCGCTGTAAGGGACCGTTGTTAATTTGAATTTCCCGCCGCCGCCATTTTCTCCCAATGAAAATGGTGGGGATCAATCTTATACACCTCTATAAGATCACCACTCATCGTTCTGCACTCCAAGGAATAGTCCTAGCTAGCTCAAACTCTCCCTATAGCTTAGGGACAGTTATATGCTGAGAGAATGGTCCGGCTGGGCTACTATACTCTGAAATTTAGAAGGATGAGAGGGATCTTAAGGAAACATATAAGATTATTAATGGGTTGGACACACTAGAGGCAGGAAACATTTTCCCGATGTTGGGGGAGTCCAGAACCAGGGGCCACAGTTTAAGAATAAGGGTTAAGCCATTTAGAACGGAGATGAGGAAACACTTTTTCTCACAGAGAGTTGTGAGTGTGGAATTCTCTGCCTTAGAGGGCGGTGTCAATAGTCATTAGTCAGTTTTATTCATCACATGCACATATAAGTGCAGTGAAATGAATTTGCCAGCCGTGGTAGAATTAAAAAAGAACACACAATACACAGTAAGATTTACCATAAACATCCACCACAGCATTCTTCACAGTGGTGGAAGGAACAAAGTTCAGTCAGCCCTCCTCCATTGTTCATCCGTGGTCGGCGTCGTAAACCTCTGCAGTCGCTGCTACGGGTGGCTGGATGTACAGGCCGTCTCGTCGGGACGGTTGAACACATTGGAGGACCCGAATCGGCGCTTTCTTACACAGGCCAGTACAGCTCAATGTCGGCCGCATTCTTCACAGGACAGGTTCGGACCGCTGCACAGGACAGGTTCCCGAAACCTCTGCAGTCGGCTGCTACGGGTGCCTGCTGTTCTCGTCGGGACTTGAACACATTGGAGGACCCGAATCGGCGCTTTCTTACAGGGGACCGCAGCTTCAGGATGTTGTAGGTTGCAAGTTGGCGGTTGGAGCTATTCTCTGGCTATCCCCGGCGATTTATTGAAATCATATTCTAAATCATATCATATCATAAATCATATTCTATGTTGTTCTTCCAAGGAGATGCTAGCTGCATTTTGTTGTCTCTGTACTGTACACTGACAATGACAATTAAAGTTGAATCTGAATCTGAATCTGAATCTGATGTATATAATTGTAACATGACCTCCCAATTTATATAGATAGACACACAATACTCTGAATGCTGAATGCCAATATGCCAAAGCCTTGTTAATCATCCAATCTATCTGCAATGCCATTTTCAAGGAGCTACTTATGTACCTGCACTCCTAGATCCCACAGATCTACCACATTCCCCAGTGTCCTGCCATTCACTGTGCAGGTCTTACCCTGGTTTGCCTTTCCAAATGCAACACCTAGCACTTCTGGGTATTGCACTCCATTAGCCATTCTTCAACCCACCTGCCTGACTGATCCTGTTCCAATTTTTGATGACCATTTTTGCAATGTACAACACCAACCGTTTTAGTGTAATCTGCAAACTTACTAATCATGCCTTGTACATTTTCATCCAAATCATTGTTATACAGCAATGGTCCCAGCACTGAATTCTGAGACATACCTCTAGTTACATGCCTCCAGTCCGAGAAACAACCTTCCACTATCATCCTTTGCAGGAAATAGCAGCAGATCTGGAGAGTCAAAAATTATTTCACAGTGCTTTTGGACAATAAAGCACTCTTGAGCTATTCCTTCCATGAAGCAAATTATCTTTCCAGTCCGCAAGCTCCTCTTGGATTTCATGCAATCTAATCTTCCCAAGCAGCCTACCATGTGGAACCTTGTCAAGTGCCTTGCTGGAATCAATATATACAGTATCTACAGCTCTGCCCTCATCAACCTCATCAATCACTTTCATAAAATTCAATCACATTTGTGAGACACGATCTCTCACTTTCAACACCTTGCTGACTATCCCTAATCTGCCCCAGTCTATTTCAGTGCATGTATATCATATCCCACAGAATACTATCTGGTAACTTTCAAACCAGAAACGGTTAGCTACAGGAAGATTATCATTAAACTGGATAGAATGCAGAGAAAATATATGAGGATGTTGTCCAAAGGGAGGACCTGGCCAAAGTTGACTGGAAAGATACCCTAGCAGGGATGACAGTGGAACAACAATGACAGGTATTTCTAGGACTAATACAGAAGGTGCAGGATCAGTTCATTCCTAGGAGGAAGAAAGATTCCAAGGGGAGCAAGGGGCGACCGTGACTGACAAGGGACTTCAGGGACAGTATAAAAATAAAAGAGAAGAAGTAAAAGATTAGCGGGAAGCAAGAGGATTGGCTAATGTTTAAAGAGCAACAGAAGATAACTAAAAAGACAATAGGGGGAGAAAAGATGAGGTACGAAGGGAAACTAGCCAAGAATATAAAGGAGGATAGTAACAGCTTCTTTAGGCATGTGAAGAGGAAAAAATTAGTTAAGACCAAAGTTGGACCCTTGAAGGTGAATTTATTATGGGGAACAATGAAATGGCAGATGTCAAACAGGTACTTTGGATCTATCTTCACTAAGGAGGACCCAAACAATCTTCCTGATATAGCAGTGCCCAGAGGATCTGGGGTGACGGAGGAACTGAAGGAAATCCACACTAAGCAGGAAATGGTGTTGGGTAGACTGATGGGACTGAAGGCTGATAAATCCCTAGGACCTGATGGTCTGCATCCCAGGGTACTTATGGAAGTGGCTCTAGAAATCGTGGATGCATTGGTGATAATTTTCCAAAGTTCTATAGACTCAGGATCAGTTCCTGTGGATTGGAGGATAGCTAATGTTATCCCACATTGGTACTTTCAAGAGAGAGTTAGATAGGGCTCTTAAAGATAGCGGAGTCAGGGGATATGGGGAGAAGACAGGAACGAGGTAGTGATTGGGGATGATCAGCCATGATCACATTGAATGCCGGTGCGGGCTCGAAGGGCCGAATGGCCTACTCTTGCACCTATTGTCTATTGTCTATTGACTCAAGGGCTTGAGCTATTAGTTGAGGTAGGCAGGCTAGAACTTTATTTC
The DNA here is from genome assembly GCF_028641065.1 of Leucoraja erinaceus. Lineage (NCBI taxonomy): Eukaryota > Metazoa > Chordata > Chondrichthyes > Rajiformes > Rajidae > Leucoraja > Leucoraja erinaceus. The sequence continues at coordinate 18,078,318 of NC_073382.1, forward strand.
TTTGAGCACAGGAGGTTGAAATGTTCTACAGATGTGTAAAAAATCATGAGGGGTATGACTAATGACCAAGGTCTTTTACCTGGAGGAATCAAGACCCAAAGTACACAAGATGAAAGTAAGTGGAGGGTACTGTAATACCAATAATGGTTGACTCAGATAAAAAAAAAACATTTAAAACACATTTGTATAGGTACATGGATAAGAAAGGTTTAGAGGGGTATGGGCCAAATGTGGGCAGGTGGGACTCACACAGATGGGGATTCTTGGTTAGCATGGACACGCTTAGACAAAGGGCCTGTTTCCATGCTATATGACTCTATGATATCTAACTGATTTATATCTGGCTTTTAAGCAATTTTATTTACGTCTACTTTAACTGCGTTTAGATGCCTTTGAATATCAGATGTTGAGACACAGCTGGAAGGATCTCTGACAGCACGTGACATCACATGATGCAGGCATCTAAGTAACACTCATAGTTGCTTTTACTCTCTGGACAACTGAGGCAGTGATATCTGGAGCTTGTTTGGATCCACAGAGCCTTTGAGAAGACTACAGAGAAAGTTTGAAGGTGAACACGAACCATGGGTCAGTACAAAAAGCTAACAGCCTGAGGAATTCAGTGAGTCAGACAGCATCTATGGAGGGAGGTGGACAGGTGACGTTGTGGGTCTGGACCAGACCTGTGTCCCCATGGGTTGATTCTAGGATAGTCTGAGCCATTACATAAAAATAATTTCTAAATTGCCAAATATATCCTTAAAAACTGACCACAGAACAAACAATTTTTTACAAAACCTAATATTCTAAGCACATCAGATATTTAAAGAAAAATAATATTAACCTGGAATTCTTAACTGATCTGGTTATGTTGAGAACTAATAATGATTCCAGAAAAAGTAATTCTAGAGAAGTGAATTTGCTTTCAACATGCAATTTCCAGCATGGTCTATCAGTATTTTATTCCATGCCGTACAGTAAATGTTTGACAGTAATTCGCTTGAGCAGTCCTGGTAATGTAATGAGCAACGAGAAAGAAGCTTAAGTAGTTTACAGACGTCAGCAGAACCTTGAGATTGAATCACAGGCTTAAAGCTCACCACTGGTTTATTTATTATTCCTTATAATCTACGCGACATGTCTTTATTTAAATTGCTTTCTCCAACTTTTGTCACTGATATGCCACAGTGCCACTCGCCATGGCCGAGACAGCATGCCATGATTGAAAGGGTAACAAGATTATTCATGTTGCAGTTCATAAAGGTTAAACAGTGTAACATCGCCAGTGCAATTGTAGAAGCTGAGAATTGCTGACCAGTACAAAGCATGCATTATATCAAAAAAAAAATACCCACACAAAGTGCTGGAATAACTCAGCCAGTCAAGCAGCATCTCTGGAGGACATGGATAGGTGATATGTGTTTTTCTTTGTAAACAAGCATCTGCAGTTCCTTGTGTCTATGTCTTCCACCATATCGAGAATTCACTTAGCTGCTTGTTCCAATGTTCTGTGGTCATCGGTGTTGTAACTTGACCCATATTATGACAGTAACTCGAGCCTATATTACCCAATAGGCGTTCCATTTATTTTCAAGCTTGATAGGACTGAAGAAAGCACAGAAACCGCAGGATAGAAACTGATTGATTGACACGATGATTGCTTGATGTCAGAAAAATATAGGTTGGGAGCTGGAGTTCACTGCACAGTCCCTGTTGTACAGAGCTTTAATGCAAGTGGCAGGTGGCAATGGTTAAACCAGCTCTTCTCTCTCTTCTCCCTTCTTCATTCTTTTAACAGAGGGTACAGTGGTGCTTCCCCCACACAGCTCCAGCAACTCGGGTTGGATGCTGACCTCCAGCATTGTCTGTTCGGTGTTTTCATGTTCTCTGTGTGTCCGAGTGGGTTTCCCCTGGGTGCTCCGGTTTCCTCCTACATTCCATGCATGTGCAGGGTGGGAGCTTAATGGGCCATTACAACTCACCTTTAATGTATAGTTAGAGGGTTAGAGTCTGGCAGTGGTTGATAAGAATGTGGGGAGAATCGTTTGCAGGGGAATTCAATGGAGGAATGGAATTGATATGATTGCGTTAAGTCCTGGCATATATTTGACATTCAGCATTGTGAAAAGAATTATGTGAAAAAATATTCATCTTAAGCACTGGAAAGATGTTATCATTATCTTTTCAACTAGAGGATAAAAAAAGCATGTTTTATGCGTAAGGACTTCACACATTACAGGGTAATGCTTGCTGGCTAGAGTCAAGAGTTATGAACATCAGCATTCAGCTACTGAACTTCAGTAAATATCGGTATAGGCCTGTTGAATGAGAATGCCCAATGTTTACTGAATGATAGATGGCACTACTTTGAATGTGGAGTTAATATTACGATCAGATCAGTAAGACCCTATTAAACGTTACAGCTGACAAGGGGCTGAGTGGTCAATTCGTCTGCCATAGTCACGGATATTTAAAAACTATTAAAGCACCTCATCCGGTGGTTGATAAGAATGTGTGGAGAATGGGTTGGAGGTGAAGTCAGTGGTGGAATGAGATTGTTCTGATTGCTTTAAGACCTGTCATATACTTGATCGTCCATGCCATGGCCTCCTACTTTGTAAAATAAGAAATTGTGAGAAAAAAAACAGGTTTGATGTCTATTGAGGCTGTTCAGTGAACAGGGCCTCAGGTCACCACAGGGACCTCAAGGTGTACTTAATGCTGTGGTAGACCAATGATACCACCCTGGCCAACCTAGGTCAGTACAGACATGCGGGGACCACTGGTAGTGATCCTGGATGGCAGGCTCTCACCAACATATATGAAGTCCAACCTTCTTAACCCCAATCTCTGCTAAGCGTACCTCTCTCTCTTGTGGAAATAAGACTGCATACCATTGCAAGCGTAAGACCAAAAACAAAGTCCCAAAGACAAAGATGCCTGTGTGATAATCTGGAGAAGCAGAGAAGGTCTCAGAAATTAGAGTGTGATGTTGTGGGAGATGGAATTATTGCAGAATATTTGCACAGGTTATAGACCGTGGAGAATTGCCAACAAGAGGTGAGATGATTTGTGACAAAGTGGAACACAGGTACTGTAGCTTTGCTGCTCTGTATCCTCCCAGACAAATGGAAAGCCCTCTCTCAACAAAGCCAGCTGAAATGAAACTGTCAGTCTATTTGCTCCAGCACTCATTCGACACATCACATCTGCCTCACTTTAAATGTTTGCACTGTCTGCTCCATGTTATAATGTGCTGTAGCCATTGTCCACAAAGGAACTTATGTAAGCAGATCGTAATGTCTCTAATTTATCTTTGCAATAGATCTGGGAGATTGCCTGTGGTGAGGAAGAGTCTCTGTTTCTTATCCAAAGCAAATAAAGTCATTAGACACGAGAACGGCAATTAGCAATGGCACCATTTCCTGTAAACACATACATGCAACATTGTGTGTAATACAAAATTAGTGTAAATACTACGTCATACAGTTTGCAGAATACTCTGGACAAAATTTGATTCAGCATAGTGGCACAGCGGTAGAGTTGCCCGCCTTATAATGCCAGAAACCCAGGTTCGATCCTGATGACGGGTGCTGTCTGTGTACGGAGTTTGCAGATTCTCCCTGTGACTGTGGATTTTCTCTGGCTGCTCTGTTTCCACCCGCACTCCAAAGGCGTGCAGGTTTGTAGGTTAATTGGCTTGAGTAAGAATTATAAATTGTTTCCAGTGTTTAGAATAACGCTAGGGTATGGGGATTGCTGATCAGTGCGGACTCTTGCGTGGGCCGAAGGGTCGGTTCCGCGCTGTATAAACTATAAACAAAACAAAAATAAAGGCCAGTTAAATGCAACACATGTCTGCGATTACGAGTAGTTTTGAGCAAGGAAGAGCTACTATGCCAGTTGCAATCACCTTGAGTTCTGGGTGATCAGAACCGTTCACCTGGCTGGTTATTCAAACTAGCAGCTTATCTCCAAACTCCTTTGGTTGTGCTGTCACAATAACTTCACCTCACATTGGTTCCATCAGCAAACTCAGATGACAGAAAATGTAATGGAAAGGATCTCTCTTATTTTATACCTTATCTGGGTAGATCACAACATATGTTGTAACAGGAAACAATATAGGAGGGGTAACGTTTTCACACAACGGGTAATCGGTGTATGGAACAAGCTGCCAGAGGAGGTAGTTGAGGCAGGGACGATTGCTATGTTAAAGAAACAGTTAGACAGGTACATGGAAAGGACAGGTTAGGAGGGATATAGGCCAAACACAGGCAGGTGGGACTTGAGTAGCTGGGATATGTTGGCCAGTGTGGGCAAGTTGGGCTGAAGGGTCTTTTTCCACACTGTATGACTAACAGACAGAGCAAACACAGAAAGGAAACAGAGTGTAGAATATAGTGCAGATTTTTTTTTAAAGTGCAGTAATAAGGTGGATTGAAATATTTGGAATATGTCCTTAGCCTATGAGAGTTCCATTCAAGGGAATGTTAGCAGTGGGAAAGAAGCTGTTCTTGAATCTTGTGGTATGTGCTTGTCAACTTTTATATCTTCTGCCTGATGGGAATGGAGAGTAGGGAAAATAACCATGTAGTCCTTGACTTGTGATCTTCGACAGAAATGTTGCCAGATCAATGACTGTGATACATTCTAATAGGATGCTTTCCATGGTGTTACTGTAGAATTGTTAAGAATCACTGGAGACATGCCACATTTCCTTAGACTTCTGAGGAAGTAAAGGAGTTGGTGTGCTTTTTTGACCATTTCACATTGTGGTTGGATCTGGTCAGATTTTTGGTGATATTTTCACAAGGAACTTGAGCCTCTAGACCATTTCTACTCCAGCACTATTGATGCGGACTGGCGTGTGTGCTCCGCTCCATTTCCTGAGCTTGATGCCCAGCTCCTTTGTTGTGCGGACACTGATGGTGAGATTGCTGTCTTGACACCATGCTACTAAACTCTCTACCTCCTATTTATTACATGCCTTACATGTGCATTATAAGTGATGTTGATAATGGGACACCTAGTGATGGTAATGCCACTGATTTTCAATCAAAGGCTAGTTTGTTGGAAATGTGGCCAGAAACTTAACTGGAATAACCATACACTTAGGGTTTCAGCCCAAAACGTTGCCTATTCCCTTCGCTCCATAGATGCTGCCTCACCCGCTGAGTTTCTCCAGCATTTATGTCTACCTAATCATACACTGTGCTAATTCATTTACCAGCAGTTACAAAATACTCCTTATAACTCAAACAACCTAGTCTACTCTGGTATCACCTTTCAAACTTTTGACTTTTACCACAGAGAAGGACAAATAGTGCACGTTCATGAGAACACCATGGTTCTTAACCTTTTTGGCGTACGTACGCGTGTGAGAACACCACCGCCTACAGCAGTGGTTCTTAATCTTTTTGGCATACGTACACGCTTACGCGAACAAAATACTGTATGGGGTATGTACCTTTATTAGGTAACTAAAAATGGGCTCAACAAATGGATATGTTGTTTTTGACCCTTTCATTCCCCCTGGTAATAATAATAATAATAATATAATAATACATTTTATTTTTGGGCGCCTTTCAGACATCTCAAGGACACCTTACAAAGATTCACAGGAATAAAAAAACATATAATCAGAATAAAATAAATAATAAAGACATCACAGAAACACAAATTAAAAACATAATTCAGTCCAAAAACAAAAAATCAAAAACACAATGTGAAGAGAGAGCAGCGGCAGCTAAAGCGCACCAGCGTCCACTCTCTCTTCCCAGCAGCCACCTTGGACAAAGACTAACAGGATTACGTAGAGACAAAAAATCATCCCCCCACAATGGACACCACTGTGGGGGAAGGCACAAATGCCCAGTCCCCAACCTCAAGTTCACCCAAAGTCAGGCCTATTGAGGCCACCGCAATTGCCTCTGCGGAGGCCCGATGTTCCTGGCCGTTCTCACCGGGTGGTCTTGCCCCGCTGTCGGGAGAGTCCTTTCAGCGGCTGGGCCACCTGGAACGGCTGCTTCCAAACTGGAGACCGCGGCTTCCGAAGCCGACAAGGCCGCGCCGGTTTGGAGCTCCCAGGCTCCCGATGTTGAAATCGGCGCCGCCCGCACCGCTCCGCAGACCCGCAGCCCGGAGGTGTTGCTCTCGGCGGTCCAGCTCACCGGAGCTCCAGTGCGTCACTCCAGCGCGGCGATCCAGGCAAGGCATCGCCCGCTCCACTCCGCAATAGCGCTTCAGCGCTGTGCCGCCACCGAGGCCGAGGTGCTAGGCGGTCCCCGCCAGGAAATGGCACTCCAAGCCCGCTGGTAGGCCGCAAGGACGGGTCGAGGGGCAGCCCGGAGAAAAAGCTGCCTCACCGACCAGGTAGGGACCTAGAAATAAAATTGCCCCCTACCCCCCACATTAAAAAGTCCATTTCTCTAAACGGTCGAAACACAGGACTTACTAAAAACTTTAAAAAAAAGTGAATTAAATGGACGGCTGCTGGTTAGCAGCCGTCCCCCAAGATGGCTCCTCCTCCCAACCCCCAGGTTAAGAACTACTAGCCTGTAGGTTCTCCGCAAAGTGACACTCAATCCTGACATGGTCATATATCGGCGGTCTATCATCATTGCTGGGTCTAAATCTATGATCTCCCAACACAAACTGGACTGCAGAAGAACCATTACCAGAAGATCAATATTGCTTGAAGAAGGCTGCTCACCGCCATCTCCTCACGGGCAATAAATGCTGGTCTTCACAGTGATGCCAATAGACAATAGACAATAGACAATAGGTGCAATAGTCGACCATTTGCCCCTTCGAGCCAGCACCGCTATTCAATGTGATCATGGCTGAGCATCCCCAATCAGTACCCCATTCCTGCCTTCTCCCGATATCCCCGGACTGCTAACTTTAAGAGCCCTATCTAGCTCTTAAAGTATCCAGAGAACCAGCCTCCACTGCCCTCTGAGGCAGATAATTCCACAGACTCGCAACTCTGTATGAAAAGGTGTTTCCTCATCTCTGTTCTAAATGCCTTACCCCTTATTCTTCAACTGTGGCCTCTGGTTCTGGACTCCCCCAACACTGGGAACATGTTTCCTGCCTCTAGCGTGTCCAAAACCGTAATAATCTTATATGTTTCAATAAGACTTCCTCTCATCCTTCTAAATTCCAGAGTATACAAGCCCAGCTGCACCATTCTCTCAGCATATGACAGTCCTGCCATTCCAGGAATTAACCTTGTGTCCACATCTTATAAAGGTCGGTGGGGGCGCTGCAATGGCGGCAGCCCTGTCAGCAGCGCGTTAGTTTTTTCAACTTGTTTTATATTTTTAGTATGTTTTAAAGTATGTTTTAATGTTTCTTTGTGTGTTTTGTGTGGGAGGTGGTGTGGGGGGGTGAGGGGGAAACCGTTTTGGCCGTCTCCTCCATGGAGAGGCGACTTTTTCCAGGTCACCTCCCCATGGCCTAACAGCAAGGATCGGCGCGGCCTTTCCCGGCGTGGACTTTCGGCGTGGAGCAGGCGAGCCCTCGCTGGGGCTCGCTGGAGGGGAGCGCTCCGATTCGCTGGCCCGCGGCAGCTGGCAGCCGGAAGCCACGGTCTGCACAGCTCCAGCTGACGCGGCGTCTACAGCCTGGGATCCCTTGTGGGGGACCCGGGGGAAGAAGAAGCCATCACTGCCGGCCCGCGGCCAACTTCTACCGTGGGTGGGGTGGCGACCTACCATCACCCCTGGAGGGGAGCTTCGACTGCCGGCCCTGCGGTCTGCGGTGCTTCTGGCTGCGGCGCGGCGGGAACTTTAAACTTTAAATCTTTGACCGCCGGCCTGCGGCCTACACCAACTTAAAGCCGCGGTCTCCGGTGGGGAAGAGCCGACTCTGGACTTACCTGGACTTGTACCTTGTCCTTTTACCATCTGGACGCCTGCAGCAATGGCTGCGGAGGGTTGAGGTCCCGACCACGGGGGAAAATGGAGGAGGACTGGCCAAATTGTGTGCCTTCCACCATAGTGATGAATGCTGTGGTGGATGTTTATGTTAAATTTTTATTGCGTTTTTGTGTGTGTTCTTTATAATTGTACCGCTGCTGACATATTAATTTCACTTGCACTTATGTGCAATGTGACAAATAAACCATATTGTATTGTATTGTATTGTAATATTTAAGAACAATAAGAAAGTGATGCCTCAAAATGAATTGGAGCTGAAGTAAGATTGAAAAGGAAAACCTCACAAGAAATACTGAAAACCATCTAATCCAATGTATTGCAAGCAAATTGTAAGCACATAAACCTGAAATATCAAACAGAAACAGAGGTCTGTATTTAATCAGTAAACTCCGTCAAGTGAAAGCGAATGAATTTATTAATATTAACACCCTTTATTATAAACCCCTTGCCTTTACAAAACAATTTTAGTTAAAAAGTGAAGCCTGATTATTTCAGTTGGAAAATGACCCTTTAATATGACTGAATAAGACAGGAAGCTGGATTATCAAATAGATCTAGAACGAGTGGCAGAATGAGCAGTTAATAAGTGAGTCCGCTGAGCACCCTGCTGTAATAATCCATTAGGCCCCCACCTAAATCCAGCTGCTTGCCACAGACAAGTTGAATAACTTTTTCTCACTGTCATTCACACGTTAATGTCCACCATTGGCTAAGTGTTTTAAAGTTAAGATAAATTGCTAAATTTAATCATTGTAACAGATGCGGAGTTGTCCATTAAAGAACGAGGCATACACGAAGTTTGTCTGAAAATGCTGTTCTTTATTGCTACACTAATTCTCCTCACTCACCAACCCTGTGTGTGCGCGATTAACACCTTAAATATTCCCGAAGGACATCTGTGACCACACCGTGACACCTACATCTCGTCACCGGGACACGTCATCTCGTCATCATTATTGACATAATTGTGACCAAGTGTTGGTCAAATGTTGACCAAATGGTCATCCGAATGTCCCACAATCTTTTCTATAAGACTGCTGCCTTTGAGTCCATTGATAACATTATCCTTCTTCACTGATTTCTGCCAGTCAAAGAGTCACAAATTCATACAGGCTCTTGTGCACACTGTGTTTACACCCATGTCCCAAATATCCGGCTGGGTGGGATCACAGCTATCCTGGTTCCATTTTTCTTTGTTCAGTTATAACAAGAGACTCTCCCTACAATGGCTCATATTGTTGCAACCACAATGCTATCTCTGGTGTTTCACGAAGATCAAATTCCTATATGTTCCCTCGCCTGTAAACTCTAAGTTAAGAGTCAAGAGCATTTAATCATCATAAGTACGGGCAATGGAACAGTGGAATTCTTACTTATTGTAGTTTTACATGCCCATTTGGCAATAGCGCACAAATAAAAATGCACTAATTAATAACACACTAAATTAATAATCAGTAATGCCAAGTAACCAACCATAATAGTGCAAAGCCAAAGTCTGTAGAGCAACCAAAACAAAGTCCATGGTAGATCATAGTTGCTGAGGTAGAGGTTACTGGCGTGCAACGTTTAAGAGCCTGATGGTTGCTCGGATGAAGCTGTTCTTGAACCAAAGGTCATGGTTCTCAGGCTCATATATCCTCTTCCTATGTTAGTAGCGGGATCAGAGCAAGGCCAGGGTGGTGTGGGTCTTTGAAGAGATTACTTGTTTTTTCGAAGCACTTCGGTAAGAGTCAAGAGTCAAGAGTCAAGAGAGTCAAGAGTGTTTTATTGTCATATGTCCCAGATGTGACTATGAAATTCTTACTTGCTGCAGCACAACAGAATATGTGAATATGTAAACATTGTATATGATGGGGAAACAAGAAAAAGTTCAATAAATAACAAATATAGTGCAAATAACAAATAATAATATAGTATTTTGCAGTTCAGAGCCAATAGTTTATTCACTGTGTTTAATAGCCTGATGGCTGTGGGGAAGAAGCTGTTCCTGAACTTGGACGTTACAGTCTTCAGGCTCCTGTACCTTCTTCCTGATGGCAGTGGTGAAATAAGTGTGTGGCCAGGATAGTGTGGGTCCTTGATGATTCTGGCTGCCCTTTTGAGGCAGCGATTGCGGTAGATCCCTTCGACGGTGGGGAGGTCAAATCCGGTGATGGATTGGGCAGTGGTCACAACTTTTTGCTGTCTTTTTCGCTCCTGGACGATCAAGTTGCCGAACCAGGCCATGATGCAATCAATCAGAATGCTCTCCACCGTGCACCTGTAGAAGTTTAAGAGAATCCTCTTCGACATGCCAAATCTCCGTAATCTTCTCAGAAAGTAGAGTCGCTGATGTGTTTTCTTTACATTTGCATCAGTGGGCTGGGACCAGGTAAGATCTTCTGATATATGCACATCCAGGAATTTGAAGTTATTGGCCCTCTCCACTGTTGTCCCGCTGATATAAGCAGGATTGTGGGTCCTCATCCTTCCCTTACTAAAGTCCGCAACCAGTTCCTTGGTCTTACTGATATTGAGAGTCAGGTTGTTGTGCTGGCACCATTTGGTCAGTCAGTCGATCTCACTTCTATACTCTGACTCATCCCCATCTGTGATTTGTCCAACCATAGTGGTGTAATTGGTGAACTTGATGATGAAGTTCGCACTATGACCGGCTATAAAGTGAATAAATCTGGGGGCTGAGCACGCAGCCTTGAGGTGCCCCCGTATTAATTGTTACTGAGGATGATGTGGTTCCTCCAATTCGAACAGACTGTAGTCTGTGGATGAGGAAGCCGTGGATCCAATTGCAGATGATATTGATACATAGGGATCAGCATTACATTAATAACAGGTATAACCTAAATATGAGTCCAGTATCAAAATACACATTGAATATAGACCTCACGGTCTCTATGTAAATATAGTTAAATGTTCAAAAGAAAACGTATATATATAAAAAAAACAAAAATATTAAAAATAAAAAAAAGATAAAAAAGGAAGAAACAAAACCCCTCTAAACTAGAAAAAAAAAGCAAAACCGAGCTGCAAAGAATTTCAACAATTCAGTCCCTGTTTGTCGTCAAGTACGTTCCACCGTATAAAGGTAAAATAATTTTAATAACGGTTGTAGAGGGGACAATTTATATCGTGTGAAAATGTTGAACAAATCTACCCCAAGTCTTCAACAATGTCACCTGATTTTTTCTAAATTTAAACATGATATCGTTTCAGAGTACCAATGGAGTGTGGTCGGAGGGTTAGAGTCTTTTCAGTTAAATAAAATAGATCTTCTGGCGATTAATGTGGTAAAAGCAATCAGCCGATGGGCGGAATGTGACAAATTAATAGAATCTACCATTGGTAGCCCAAAAATTGCAGTAATAGGATGAGGTTGTATAAGGATCTTCTGACGTCGGCCTCTGTGACTATGACTGTAACACCATCAGGGTGAATAGGGGCTCCGATGGTAGGAAGTTCATTACATATGATGGGCAGGCAATGTTTACTCCTTTCTGCAGTCTCTGCTCCTGGGCATTTGAGTTATCAAATCTGACAATGATCCAATCAGTCAATATGCCCTCTATTGTATGGTTTTAGAGATTTGATGGAGTAGTCAACAACATATTGGGTCTCCTCGATCTTTTAAGGAAGTAGTGGCATTGGTGAGATTTTTTTGTGAGTGAATCAATGTGCTTGGCCCAGGACAGATCTTCAGAGATATGCTCGCCCAGCAACTGTAAGCTCTTAATTCTCACCATTGCTCTTCCAAAGATGAAGACAGGTTCATGGATCCTCAGGTTTCTTTTCCTTAAGTCAACAATCACCTCCTTTGTCTTGATAATGTTCAGAGCAAGGTTGTTTGTGGTACTGCCGGTAAACGTAAAGAGAGTGTTGGAGCTGTATCTGGCTACATAGTCATTTAATAGAGAGAATAGAGCAGGGGATTGAGCATACAGCCTTGAGCAGTGGCGGACTGGGTCTAAAAATATTGGTTGCCAGGAGACAAAGGGGGCCCACTTTATCAGGGGCCCACTTGCCATCAGGCAAGCTGACACCCTGGCCAGTCCGCCACTGGCCTTGAGGTGCTTCTGTGTTGATGGTTATTAAGGAGGAATTGTTGTTGCCAATACATATTGATTATGGTTTGCCAATGAGAAAGCCATAGAGTCGAGCAATTATCTGTGCTTGATAGTAAGTTCAGACGTGATAATGATGTTGAATGCCAAGCTGTACTCAATGAACAGCCTGTTGTACATGTTCTTACTGTACAAGTGCTAAAATGCAGAATGGAGAGCCAGCGAGATTGCATTCCTCATTGATCTGTAACGGCTGTAAGAGAATTGCAGCGGATCCAGTGACTTGTTAAGGTAAGAATTGATGTGCGGCATAACGAACCTCTTAAAGAACTTCATCACCACATATGGTGGAGACATGGGTCAGCAGTTATTGAGGTATTGGTCACCTTGCTCTTCATGTAGGTATGTTACAAAACCTACCTGAATCGTGGCTGAGCATCTACCCCACCCCTTGTGTGTGATTTTGGCTCTGTTTCGAGGGGGCGGGTTTAAAACGCGATTTTTACTAGGCTGTTCCAATCGAAAATGTTCAGCCTAGTAAATCATTAACGGAAAATCGCTGAAAGGCCCCGTCGCAAAAGGTATTATTAGTTTTTATGGCCTTGTATAATATTTATAGTAGTTTAAAAATCACTTTCTCACTCCGCAACCTCTCGCAGCCCCAGGGTTTTATAAAGCAAACAATTAAAGGTATGTACCTTATTTTTACATTAAATGGGGCATGTATATAACCCTGTATATAAAGTTTTCTATAGCGAGTAGTTCATTTTGGGCTCTTTATATCCCGCAGTATTTTTCTGGGCAGTTGAGGGCACAAATCCAGCGCAATGTGAACGTTCTAAACCAGCGCGTTCACAGGAACCCACTAGAAAGCCGATTTAAATTGACTTTAATTTACAGCAATTGAACACTAAATTCCTTCCATTTGGCCTATAAATTGATGTAAATGAGATTTAAAAATCATGTTTTATTGTGAATTATTTGTGAATATTATTTGGACACTTGGGCTATTTAAAAATGTTAATCATTTATTAAGAAATGGATAGATGTTTAGATCTAGTAAGTGAAGTTTGAAATTAGCTACAATTGGGTAACTAACTAATTATATGCTTTAATTTCAGGTCATCCAAGTAAGATTATTTTATATTTGTTTCAGAATGCTTCAATCTATGATAACTGAAAATTTCATTCAGTTCTCTTAATTTTTAAGAAGGTTATGGGCTTTTGACAGCACACGATCACAGCTTTTTTGTTATGTCCATAGAAAATCAATAGGGAACAAGATGCTAATTTCCGAGTATGAAAATGGCCATAACTTTTTTATTACTTGAGATATGAAAGTGAATTAAACTTATTGTTATGCTTTATCTGATGGGATAAATTGCAGACTTGATTTTTTAAATCTCAAAATTTTGTAACATTGCTACTTCATATTTAAGAGGGAGTTAGATGTGGCCCTTGTGGCTAAGTGGATCAGGGGGTATGGAGAGAAGGCAAGTACGGGATACTGAGTTGGATGATCAGCCATGATCATATTGAATGGCGGTGCAGGCTCGAAGGGCCGAATGGCCTACTCCTGCACCTAATTTCTATGTTTCTATGTTTCATGGGCACCCATATTATAGATGTCCTTTTAAAGCAGGTAGGTCCTCAGCCCTATGCAGTGAGAGATTGAATATGTCTGCAGAATCTCCAACGGTTACTCCACACAGGTTTTATGAATGGGGCCAGTTGGCCCATCAGAGCCAGACACTTTCCAAGAGTTCACCCTTGTGAAGTATTCTTCTGAAATCAGTCTAGATGACTGGGATTACAGTGGTGTCAAGGTTGTGGAAACACGAGAAGTTTCATCAATGTTCTCATTTACAAAATAGCATTTCAAAAAGAAATTGCACTGCTGACATCCAGATTTCACCTCTAACCTTAAAAGTGGGAAGAATAAAGCTTCTACCTTGGCGGTAAGAAAGTAAAGGAATGTTAGATGCTGGAATGCTGAAAAGAACAGAAAATACTTGAAATACTTTGCAGTTAAGTTAAGGGTGTAGTCCTGATCTCCCAACCTACTTCATTGCAGGTCTTACACTTTCATTTTACTTGCATTTTCTCTGTAACTATCAGCTTACATTCTTGCAGCACTATATTCTGCACTCTGGTCTTTCTCTCTTTGGACTACCAAATATGTTTAGCTTGATTGTACTCATGTTTTGACGAGAAACAAACACAGTTTTTTGCTGTATCTCAGTATGCATGACAGTAATAAACCAGTACCAATACAAATACAAATTCTCCACAGCACATGTGGAGAAAGAAACAGGATCAATATTTCAGGTCAATATACTTTCTTCAGAACTTTTTTATAATTGATCTGACAAAAAATTGTCAACCTGCAAAGTTAAATCCGCAGATAGATATTTGTAGGAAGGCACTGCAGATACTGGTTTATACCGAAGATAGATACAAAAACCCAGAGTAACTCAGTGGGACAGGCAGCATCTCTAGAGAGAAGGGTGACATTTCAGGTCAAGACCCTTCTTAAGTCTAAAGTCAAGGGAAAGGGAAATGAGAGATATAGTCAGTGAAGTAAAGAGATATAGAACAAATGAATGAAAGATATGCAAAAAAGTAACAATGATAAAGGAAAGGCCATTGTTCCTTGTTAGTTAGGTGAGAACAAGAAACTGGTGCGACTTGGGTGGGGGTGGGGGGGGGGGGAGGAGAGAGAGAAGATGCAAGGGATACTTGAGGTTAGAGAAATCAATTATTATTCCACTGGGTTGTAAGCTGCCCAAGCAAAATATGAGATGCTGTTCCTCCAATTTGCATTTAGTCTCACTCTGACCAATGATCCTATAGCAAGCAAGATAGTCCACTCAACGAGAAAGCCGTAGTAGGGTCATGGGTAATCTTCAGCACCATTTCCGTAACCGGCTTCTGTCTCTGCACCAAAGATCCCTTAGCGGAGCAAAGATACTAGTGCGGAGACGGAAGCTGGTTACGGAAACATCCTCGTAAAAATCAAAGATCTTTGGTAAAAATCTTCTCCTCATTTTCTTTGCCTCTCTGCCTCACAATAAAAAGGGAAAAAAAAACCTGTGTTCCTTCCACAGCATGTGGGAAGTCTGGCCCGGATCAGCATGGCTGGGATGTCAGGGTAAAGTTGCAGCGATGTTTGCAATGTATTTTTATGTAATGTTGTCCCTTGTCTGGGCCTTGAGTCCAAAATAAAGTTTATCATTATATATAAAAATCTGGAGAAATATATATGTATGTGTTATATGATTATATACATCTATATCACATTCATATATATGTGTATGTGTGTTCTTTCCTACAAAACCTAATCAGTTGTATGGTCGCTGGATAAATCATCCTTAAGTTATACACCATTTGTTAAACTTGCTCAAAACAAATTTTATTTTGTTAAATACTTGATTTAGATAACCCCACCATTACAGACAGATCTCATCCACTCTCCGGCTTTTGGGAAGACCAGACCCATTTTATTGTTGAAAAGCAATTCCATAGACACAAAGAAATATTAAGGAACATTCCAATAGTAGAGCAACTGGTAGAGCAATCAGTAGAGATCTTCATATTGCTATTATTTTACCAAATACCGCAGTTGTGAACAGTGTGATTAGATGAATTACAGTGCAAGTTTAATACAAAAATTAACCCAAACACAGCACATGAGCCATTTAAAAATAAATTAAAATATATATTTTTAAATAATTTTTTTAAAAACCATTAAAAAAAGAAAATTAACAAAATTATAATTTATTAACACAATCCGTTACACCACAACGTTGATTACACTGCGAGAGGAATAACCAAAGTCAGGTCGGGATTACTGAAATGGCCAAAGAAATGATCGACGTTCCGCTCCATTACGTACTACACGTCAGCCCATTTGATTTAACAGGAGTGGACTATCTTGCTTGCTATAAGATCTTTGACTCTGACAATGGAGGAGGTCGAGGGCAGAAAGGTCAATGTGGAGGAAGGAACTGCAGCTGCTGGTTTAAACTGAAAATAGACACAAAAAGCTGGTGTAACTTAGCGGGACGGGCAGCATCTCTGGAGAGAAGGAATGGATGGCATTTCGGGTCGGGCGATGCTGCCTGTCCCGTTGAGTTACTCCAGCTTTTTGTGTCTATCCAAGGTCAGTGTGGGATTGGGAAGGGGAATTAAAGTATTTAGTAACCGGGAGATCAGGTAGGTCCAGGCATACTGAGTTCAGTGAAATGATCGCCCAGTCTACATTTTGTGCCACCGATTTATAAGGGTCCACATCTTGAACTCCAGATACAGTAGATGAGATTGGAGGAGGTGCAAGTGAACCTCTGCCTAACCTGAAAACCCGAAAACCTGAAAATCGGACTCTCTGTCCAGAGAATCGGCCTGATGTGTTCAGTGTTTCCATCATTTGTGATTATTTTACAGTTTCAGTATTTGCAGCCTCTGATTTTATTTCTCCACATCAGAGCTTTTGGCCATTTGTGCCTTGTTTTGCATGTTTATGCTGCTGTGAACCACCTAAGATATTTTGCTTGGTTAGAATGCTATCTAAGGTTTGTTGCTTATGTATAATAATGGAACAGGTTATATTTGAACTACCTCTTGCTATGCTAGAAAATATCAAAAGCGATGGCATTTGCACGAATTGATATTGGCTTTAAACGTCATAATGCTTCAAAATCAATTTTAATTGCATTACGTATGGCTGCACCAATAGATTACTTGAACCCATTTGCAGTTTTAAGAATTAGTGGATTTTCGTCATCCATTTAATTATCTCATAATATTTTAAATTGGTATGATTCTCAATTAAGTGTAAGTGTTATTTCCCAAGTGATGCATCTCAGCTCTTTACCATTCATCTAACATCCCTTTACATTCATCAGGCAGAGGTTTTCCAACCATTCCGAATGGATCATCCTTTGAAACCTTCCGACTTGCTGTCCATAACATTGTGGCAATTCCTTGAGGATTACCCTGCACACTTCATAATTATGAATGCAGGATCAGTCGGTTGGCTTGGTAGGTTTATGGCTGAAGAGGAATGAATGGCTAATTGCTAACTATTAGGCTACCCATGCTGCTTAATGTGATGTAGTTTGCCTCGGAGTCGTTTAAATCATTATCGGGCTATATTAGCATGGAGGAACTGCAGGTACAGTTCACAGCTGGGGTATAAATATGTTGAGTTTGCAACTAACTACATAAAAAAAAAACATGACGATGCACCTCTAGGCCCAGCTTTCTCTGAGGATTAGTACAGAACAGCCTATAAATATGTATCATTTGCTGATCTTAGATCCATTGCTCTCTTTAAATCTACTGGGAATGTAGATTGTGGCTGACCTCAAAAGTATGAAAAGTAGTGAAAAGCCAAATTTAACCCTTGAAGCGCCGTGGTTGCCAGTTCTTAATCTTCATGTAGTCAACCATTAAGAATTCCAATTTTAGATAACATGGCCTCCTTCTGTCCCTTTCTCTCTCCTTCTGATCTAGCCAGGTTCTCTCACACATACCCTTCTTTCCAAACCTCCGCTTCCTCGGACTCCTATCGCCCATTGCTTTACTATTGTCATGTACTGCAATACATGTCAAATCTTTGTTTTGCATGCTATCCAGATGCCGCACACAAGTACAATCAAACCAAACATGAGTCCAAAGAGTAGTGCAGGAGAGAGAATGAACCATGCAGAATATAGTGTTACAGCTACAGAGAAAGTGCAGATTTTTTTTTAAAGTGCAAGGGCCACATCAAGGTAGGTTGTAAGATTAGAAATGCATCATTTGCAGATGAGAGGTCCATTCAAGAGTATGGCAACAGTGGGGAAAATGCTTTAGTTGAATCCGGTGATATGTATTTTCAAGCTTTAATATCTTCTGCCTGGCAGGAGAGGTGAGAAGAGGGAATGACCTGGGTGGAATGGTCCTTGATTATGGCTTCTGCTTTCCTGAGACAGCGTGAAGCGTTTATGGAGTTATAGAATATAGAAAATAGAAAAATACAACACAAGAATGGGCCCTATGTCTGTGCTGGCAATGATACCAAGTTAAACTTACCATCTCTGCCTGCATTGGTTCAGATCCCTCCATCCCAGCCTACCTATAAGCCTCTTAAATATTACATCCACGCCCCTCTCCCGGCAACGAGTTCCAGGCACATACTATTATTTGTGTAAAAACTTGCCCCACACATTCCTGAATCTTCCAAATGCGATTTTAAAGTGCCCTCTACTCCTGGACATTTCAATTTCAAGTTCAAATTCAAGTTCACATTTATTGTCACATGCACCACTTGGTACAGTGAAATTTGAGTTACCATACAGCCATACAAATAAAATTAACACAATACATGATAGACTTTAACATAAACATCCACCACAGCAGAATAAATGTTTCACACTGTGATGGAAGGCAATAAAGTTCAGTCATCTTCCTCTTTGTTCACCCGTGGTCGTGGCCTTTGAACCCTCCGCAGTCGCCGCTGTGGACGGCTCGATGTACAGACCCTCTCGCCAGGATGATCGAAACTCCGGCGTCGGAGCGGATCGGAGCACATTAACGGCTTGGAGTTTCCGAATTGGGCTTCCAATGTCCACAGACCGAGCTGGGTAGAGCTCCAACACAGGCGATCCCCGACAAGGCATCGTCCTGCTCCACGATGATAATTCAGTGCTGCGCCACTGCTGAAGCTCTGGGCTGGACTCCGGTAGGAAAGGCCAGTTGGTAGGCCACGAGGGGGGCGCGAAGATGCAACAAGGAGAAAAGACGCCTCTCCATCCAGGTAAGTGATTGAAAAATGGTTTTGCCCTGTTCCCCCCCACGACCCCCCCACTAATTTACATAACGGCGGCGCCATCAGAGGGAATTTAGTTCTAACTGTCTCCCCTATCCATGTCTCACACAGGTTTATAACTTCTATCGGGTCACCCCTCAGCTTCTGCATGACCACTGATTCGATGGCATTAGGCTTGGTGTGCATGATGGACTCGACTGTGTCCACAACTATGATACGATACGATATGATATGATACGATATGATAGAACTATACTTATCTCAGGTAGGAAATTGGTCTGCTAACAGTCATAAAACACAAACAAGATACTTGAAACATGGGTCAAGAGTCAAGGGCCAAGTGAAGAGTGTCTTATTGTCTCATGTCCCAGACGGTCCTATGAAATTCTTACTTGCTGCAGCACAACAGAATATGTAAACATTGTCTGGAAACGGGAAAGGAAAGAAAAAGTTAAATAAAGAACAAATATAGTGCAGATAACAAATAATAATATGGTCTTTTGCAGTTCAGAGCTCATAGCTTATTTGTTGTGTTTAATGGCCTAATGTCTGTGGGGAAGTAGCTGTTCCTGAACCTGGGCGTTACAGTCTTCAGGCTCCTGTACCTTCTTCCTGATGGCGGTGGTGAGATAAGTGTGTGGCGTGGATGGTGTGGGTCCTTGATGATTTTGGCTGCCTTTTTGAGGCAGCGACTACGATAGATCTCTTCGACGGTTGGGAGGTCAAAGCCGGTGTTGGACTGGGCAGTTGTCACAACTTTTCGTAGTCTTTTTCGCTCATGGACATTAAAGTTGCCGAACCAGGCCATGATGCAATCAGTCAGAATGCTCTCTACCATGCATAGAAACATAGAAACATAGAAATTAGGTGCAGGAGTAGGCCATTCGGCCCTTCGAGCCTGCACCGCCATTCAATATGATCATGGCTGATCATCCAACTCAGTATCCCGTACCTGCCTTCTCTCCATACCCCCTGATCCCCTTAGCCACAAGGGCCACATCTAACTTAAATATAGCCAATGAACTGGCCTCAACTACCCTCTCTGGCAGAGAGTTCCAGAGATTCACCACTCTCTGTGTGAAAAAAATTCTTCTCATCTCGGTTTTAAAGGATTTCCCCCTTATCCTTAAGCTGTGACCCCTTGTCCTGCACCTGTAGAGGTTTAGGAGAATCCTCTTTGACATGCCAAATCTTCGTAATCTTCTCAGGAAGTAGAGTCGCTGATGTGCTTTCTTTACAACTGCATCAGTGTGCTGGGTCCAGGAAAGATCTTCTGATAGATGCATGCCCAGGAATTTGAAGTTATTGACCCTCTCCACCATCGTCCCGTTGATATAAACAGGATTGTGGGTCTTCATCCTTCCCTTACTAAAGTCCACAATCAGTTCCTTGGTCTTACTGATGTTGAGAGCCAGGTTGTTGTGCTGGCACCATTTGGTCAGTCGGTCGATCTCACTTTTATATTTTGACTTGCCCCATCTGTGATTCGTCCAAACCACAGTGGTGTCATCGGTGAACTTGATGATGAAGTTCGCACTATGACCGGCTACGCAGTCCTGGGTATAGAGTGAGTAAAGCAGGGGGCTGAGCACGCAGCCTTGAGGTGCTCCCATTCAAAGTCAAAGTCAAAGAAGCCTTTATTGTCATTCAGACCTTGCGGTCTGAACACAATTTTGTTGCCTTGCAGTCCTACATATAGTACAAAATAACAAAAACACACAATAAACACAAAATTAACATCCACCACAGTGAGTTCACCAGGCACCCCCCTCACTGTGATGGAAGGCAAAAGTCTTAAGTCTTTGTCTCATCCCTTCTTATTCTCCCTCTGCGCCGAGGCGATCCAGGCTTCTAATTCTAATTGTTACTGATGATCAAGTGGTTCCTCCAACTGTGGTCTGTGGATGAAGAAGTCGAGGATCCAATTGCAGAGGGATGCGCAGAGGCCCAGTTCCGTGAGCTTGGTAACCAGCTTGGAAGGGATGAAATTAAAGTGACATGTGGAAAGTCCTGGATTGGTGATGTACAAAGATTGGGGTGGGGAGGGGTGGAGGAGAGTGAGTCTACCCCATGACAGAAGGGGGAGGAGTGGTACAGTTTGATAGCCACAAAGGAAAAGGATCTCCGATGACATTCTGTGCTTCATCTAGATGGAAGGTTCACCAGATTGATTCCTGGGATGTCAGGACTTTCATATGAAGAAAGACTGGATAGACTCGGTTTGTACTCGCTAGAATTTAGAAGATTGAGGGGGAATCTTATAGAAACTTACAAAATTCTTAAGGGGTGGGACAGGCTAGATGCAGGAAGATTGTTCCCGATGTTGGGGAAGTCCAGAACAAGGGGTCACAGTTTAAGGATAAGGGGGAAATCTTTTAGGACCGAGATGAAGAAAACATTTTTCACACAGACAGTGGTGAATCTCTGGAATTCTCTGCCACAGAAGGTAGTTGAGGCCAGTTCATTGGCTATATTTAAGAGGGAGTTAGATGTGGCCCTTGTGGCTAAAGGGATCAAGGGGTATGGAGAGAAGGCAGGTACAGGATACTGAGTTGAATGATCAGCCATAATCATATTGAATGGCGGTGCAGGCTCGAAGGGCCGAATGGCCTACTCTTGCAACTATTTTCTATGTTTCTATGTTGCTAAAGGTGTTCCTCAGGTTGACCAGTGTGTCATGGAGGGATGAGCTGTATTGTCCAAGATGCTCTGCAGTTTGAGGAACATCCTCCCCTCTAAGACCACCTCCCATGAATCCAATACCCCCAGGAGCGAGCTAGCCTCCTTGTGGTCTTGGTCAGAGCAGTTGCTATACCAAGTGGTGATACATCCCATTAGCATGCTCTCCATGGTCTATATTATGCAGAAACATTGGTAAAACTATCATAGAATATCATGGAAGTTCTGGCATAAAAAATGAAAAAACCAACTGGCCCAGACAGAGTTCCTGGCCACGATCTTTGAAGCTGTGCGAACCAGCTAGTGGGAGTATTCACAAACATCTTTAATCTCTCCCTACTAAAGTACCCACCTGCTTCAAGAAGACCACCATCATCACGGTGTCAATGCCTTAACGACTACCATCCAGTGACTTGACCTCCACCATCATGAAATGCTTTGAGAGGCTATTTATTTACGTTATTCCTTTATCATGTATCTGTAGATTCCTCGATTGCAAACATTTGTTCTCTTTCTGCTGACTGGTCTGCACGCAACAAAGGTTTTTACTGCTCTTCGTAACACGTGACAATAAATCAAACGCAAACTCAAACTCAAAAGTGTTTCATTGTCATACTTACCAAAACGGAACTATAAAGCATATCTAACTTCCAACAAAATGCACAATCTCTTTCACAGTTCCCTTCAGCAAAGCTTCAACAATCAGTACCTTTCAAAGCAAGTAAATGTTACTTTTATTTACTATCAAAAAGGAAACATTTTACCCTGACAGCAGTAGCATATGGTTGGAGACACAAAGACAGCAGGTGCTGGAATATTGAGCAAAACACAAACTGCTGGAGGAAGTTTGCAAGTTAGGCAGATTCTGTGGGAAAAAAATGGACAGTCGACGTTTCCATCCAGGACCATGTTTCAAACCATGTTTCAAATCTTGTTTCAAACCAATCAACGACTGAAGAAGTTTTTGAGAAAGAAATGCAGATGCTGGATAAATCGAAGGTAGACAAAAATGCTGGAGAAACTCAACGGGAGAGGCAGCATCTATGGAGCGAAGGAATAGGTCGAGACCCTTCTTCAGACTGATGTGGAGGTGGGGTGGGGGGGTGGCAGGAAGAAGAAAGGAAGAGGCAGAGACAGTGGGCTGTGGGAGAGCTGATAAGGGGAGGGGAAGGAGGGAGGGCAATTTGTCCCTTCCCACCCAAACCACCCCTTCCTCTGGTACTTTCCCTTGCAAACATCCCTCCACTCGTAACAAGGACAGAGTCCCCCTTGTCTTCACCTACGACCCTACCAGCCGTCACATACAACAGATAATCCTCCGACATTTTCGCCACCTCCAACAGGATCCCACCACTGGCCACATCTTCCCATCTCCTCCCCTTTCGGATTTCCGCAGAGACCGCTCCCTCCGTAACTCCCTGGTCAATTTGTCCCTTCCCACACAAACCACCCCCTCCCCTGGTACTTTCCCTTGCTAACTGAACATACAGCCCTCCACTTACTCTGCAACAACCCAGACTGCGTGATCAAACCTGCCGACAAGAGTGGTGCCGTGGTAGGCTGATCTCTACCAGTCTGAGGCCAGGCACCAACTCTCAGACACCTTCTCCTACTTATCCTTGGACCATGACCCCACAGACGAGCATCAGGCCATTATCTCAAACACTATCACTGGCTTTATCACTTCCGGCTCCCTGCCCTCCCAAGCCTCCAACCCCATCGTTCCCCTGCCCCGCACGGCTCGATTTTACCTTCTCCCCGAAATCCACAAACCTGTCTGTCCTGGCAGACCCATTGTTTCTGCTTGTTCTTGTCCCACCAAACTTATTTCCACATACCTCGACTCCATCCTATCCCCCCTGGTCAAATCCCTCCCTACCAATGTCAAGACACCTCACACGCTCTTCGTCTCCTCCATGACTTCCGTTTTCCAGGCCCCCGTTCCCTCATCTTCACCACGGATATCCAGTCACTCTACACCTCCATCCCCCACTAGGAGAGTCTTAAAGCACTCCATTTCTTCCTCGACTGCAGAACCAACCAATCCCCTACATGTTGAGGATGCTGTTCCTAACTCTCACCACCTTTTCCTTGGACTACTCCCATTTCCTCCAAATCCAAGGCGTAGCTTTGAGCACACGCAAGGGCCCCAGCTATGCCTGCCTCTTTGTTGGTTATGTCGAGCTATATTGACAACTGCATTGGTGCTACCTCCTGCACCCATGCAGAACTCACTGACTTCATCCATTTCACCACTAGCTTCCATCCGGCACACAAATTCACCTGGACCATTTCCGACATCTCCCTACCGTTTCCAGACCTCACCATCTCCATCAAAGGGTAACAGACATCTACTACAAACCCACTGACTCCCATGGCTATCTGGACTACACTTCTTCCCACCCTGCTTCCTGTAAGGACTTTATCCCCTACTCCCAATTCCTCCGTCTACGCTGCATCTGCACCCAGGATAGGTGTTCCAAACCAGGGCATCGGAGATGTCCTCATTCTCTAGAGAACGGAGGTTCCCCTCTTCGACTATAGCTGAGGCTCTCACCACCCCGATGCTTCAGGCCCTCTCGCCGGATGATGAAGCTCTGGCGTCGGGTGAACACTCCTCAGCGGCTTGAAATGTCTGGAGCGGCCGCTTCCTCCCCCGAGACCGTGGCTCCTGAAGTCCACGGGCTGCGCTAGTCGAAGCTCCGACTCTGGCAACCTCGTCGTGAGATCCCAGGCTCCGCGGTGTTCAAAGCTCAGCGCCGCCCGCGGCTAGAAGCTCCACAGACCGCAAACCGCAGACCACAGAGCACAGACCACAAACGCAGCTCCTCGATGTTGGAGTTGGCGGTCCCAGCCCTCCGGAGCTTACCACACGCCGACTTGGGCAAGGCATCGCCCGCTCCACGATGGTGCCTCAGCGCTGAGCCGCCGCCGAAGCTGAAGTCCTGGCTGGTCCCGGCAGGAAATGCCGCTCCAACTGTTGGTAGGCCGCGAGGAAGGGGCGAAAACACGGCTCGGAGAAAAGCCGCATCTCCGACCAGGTAAGGACTGAGAAAAATAGTTTCCCGCTCCCCCACCCCACACAAAAAGACTAAAAGACCTCCAAAACAAACACTTTTAACAATTTTAAATGGGACGGGCCCTTTAGCCATTCTTCACCATGGTGGACATAATTTACCAAAGACATAAGAATGCAATGATAATGAATAAAAGTTACCCCTGGGGCATAAACTTACAAAATTCTTAAGGGGTTGGACAGGCTAGATGCAGGAAGATTGTTCCTGATGTTAGGGAAGTCCAGGACAAGGGGTCACAGCTTAAGGATAAGGGGGAAATCCTTTAAAACCGAGATGAGAAGAACGTTTTTCACACAGAGAGTGGTGAATCTCTGGAACTCTCTGCCACAGAGGGTAGTTGAGGCCAGCTCATTGGCTATATTTAAGAGGGAGTTAGATGTGGCCCTTGTGGCAAAGGGGATCAGGGGGTATGGAGAGAAGGCAGGTACGGGATACTGAGTCGGATGATCAGCCATGATCATATTGAATGGCGGTGCAGGCTCGAAGGGCCGAATGGCCTACTCCTGCACCTAATTTCTATGTTTCTATGTTTCTATGTTCAGGCCAGTTAGCGAGCTGATCAAGATCCTGCTGTAATTTGTTGCTTCATCAATACAATACAATACAATATAATACGGTTTTATTCATCACATCAATGACCTTTCTCCCGTCATAAGGTCAAAAGTATGAATATTCACTGATGGTTACACAATGTTCAGTTCGATTCACAGTTCCTCAGCAAGTGAAGCTTGAATCCGATTGAAAATTTGTGATCATTTATCAAGGAGAGACTGAAAGAAAGCACTGCACCACAAGACAGAAGATTTTCGAGATCAGAATTCAGCTGCACTATCTAGACAAAAAAATCCATGGAATCTGTCAGAATCTGGTTGATTCCATACCAAATTGTGTCAAGGACTTGATAAAGAACCGTGGTGGACATAATATACCAAAGACATAAGAATGCAATGATAATGAATAAAAGCTACCCCGGGGCATATACATTGACTTGTTATATCCAAATGTATGCTTGATGTACCTTGCTTGCATGCAGCTCAGTGGCAGATAAGGAGTGACTAACATTTGTGCCAAAAGAATGCCTGACAATGATGATCAGAAACAGGAGAGGGTCTAACCACTGACTCTTGATATTCACTAAGTACTCCATCATTGAAATCCTGAAGGTCATCATTGATTAAAATTTAGACCAGCCACATAAATACTCTGGCAGCAAGAATAAATGAGTATCCATCGGCGAGTCACCTCCTGATATTTCAAAGCTTTTCAACCAACTACAAGGCAGAGGTGAGGACCACAATTGACACAAATAGTGGTGGGCATATGGATCAAGTTACCGGAGGAAGTAGTTGAGGCATGTATAATCATATTTAAAAGACATTTGGACGGATACATGGATAGTAAAGGTTTCAAGGGATATGGGTCAAATGTTGGCAAATAAGCCAGCAACTTGGTTGGCATAGACAAGTTGGGTTAAAGGATCTGTTTCTGTGTCATATGGGTTTATGACTCAATGGGTTTATGACTCAACACCATTCACGATAAAGCAGCCCGATTGATTGATTACTCACAAAAGCATTCTCTCCCTCCAGCACACTGCACTTGCAGTGAATTACAAAAGAGAACAATCAGCAAAGATTATTACACTAACATAACTGGAGTGAAATCTGAACATGAACACAGTGATGTGGATGGTAAAATGTTCCCCACTGAGCCAGCCACACTTTAAAAGCAAAACATACGTACATGCATTTTATCTATGATTATTTCCTGGAATCAATGTACAAAATACTGCTGTGCCCTATTGACAATTTGTGATAAATAGAAGATTGAACTTTATCTTGTAAAATGCATTGGAACCAACATTTGGAGCCGATGGATTACCTGATCAATGGAAACAGTTGTCTGACATGTTTGTATTAAGGCTCTTTAATGTTTTGAGAATCTCTCCAATATCTGCTCTTTGTCTCTTTTTCTGCCTATTGATAATAAATCCGCCTTCTTCAGTGAAAATCAAAAAATAGCAGATGCTGGTCATCTGAAATAAAAACTGCACTTTTTCTTGAATCCATTTGTAGGAACGGAGAGATCTTTTCAATTGATGAAGGTGCTAGACTTGAGATGTTAGCTCCATTTCACTCTCCACAGATGCTGTTCAATCTGTTGAGTGTTTTCCAGCGGGTTCTGTGTTGTGATCCGTAACCCCTCCCCTAGGATCCCCAAACCATGGAAGGGGTGTTCAGAAACCTGATAGCAGAGGGCAGAAACTGTTCCTGAGTCTGGTGGTGCATGCTTTCAAGCTTCCGTATCTTCTGCCGATGGGAGCTTGCATCTCTAGCAGATGAGCATAAAATCTGCAATGCCCATTTTAAACAGGCAATCTAAGTTCCATCTAGTCATGTTCCCCCATCCCCCGCTGGTTCTGAAGGATGCATCCGAGATGATCCGGCATGTCCACGGGGATTCTCTCGAACTTTTACAGATGCGCTATAGAATGTATACAGATGAAATGCACCTCAACCTGGTATGGAAACTGTTCTGCAGAGGGTGGTGAATACAGTCCAGTCCATCACAGGGTGGCCATTTCTTTCCATCCACTCCGTGTTCACAGGAAGTCTCGAAGTATCATCATGTATGCCGGCCACCCTGGCAATTGTCCTTTCTCCCTTCTGCCTTCAAGGGCTGGGGCGCTCAGACTTAAGGGCCTGTCCCACAGTACGAGGTAATTCAAGAGTTCTCCCGAGTTCTCCCCTGATTCGAGCTCGTGTAATGTACGTAGCGGGTACATAGGAGCTCGTGCATGTCACATTGCGGCTCGTACAAGTAACGGTAGGTATTCGGGAAATCCGGTAAAATCGTGACATTTTTTCAACACTGCAAAAAATGTCCATGAGTAAAAAAATACTCCTGATGAAAAAAATGGTTACTTTTTACTCGTACGAGCCGCTACGTTCCCGCTACGTACATTAAACGAGCTCGAATCAGGGGAGAAATCGGGAGAACTCTTGAATTACCTCGGACAGTGGGACAGGCCCTTTAAGAACAACTCCTTCCCCACTGCTACCAGATTCCTAAACCAATCACCTCTCTCACATCCCATCCCGAAGGTTCAGCCACGTATTTTTACTCTAAATTCCATCCCATTTGGTTACTCTTTGGTACTTTTTTACTTGGATGTTACATTACAATCTTGCACAGTTCTGCTGTTTTGTTCTTGTTGTATTTTTCATAATGTAAACTGTTTACTTGTGAGCATCATGTGAACAAGGGATTTCATTGCACCCTGATGTATATGACAATAAACTGATCTGATTCAGAGTTTGAATCTTTTACTAACACATCCATCCTCTAGTGTGGCAACCAGAACTCTTATACTGTTTAATATTTGTTTTATATCGAAGTCACGTGAGTGACTACGTGAAGATCCCGCCAGCCCACATGCGCGTCAATACGTCGATGCATGGCGCGAGAATTGGAGCAGTTCGAAACTGCTCCGACAGGTAGGAAAAAAAATTACTTTCAAGAACGGGCCGCTGCTCGGGAACAGGGACAGCGGGCCTGGAGAAGCTGGCACAGCTTGTGCAGCTGCCGCTGTGGAGGTGGGATAAATTCAGATTCAGATTCAATTTTAATTGTCATTGTCAGTGTACAGTACAGAGGCAACGAAATGCATTAGACAACGAAATGCATAAATATAGCAACAGCCAGGATTACTGAATGTTATGGAGGTTCTGCACGAGCTTATGCTTTAAAAATAACAGCAACCGGTGCGGCCGGGATTGTTGAATGTTATGGGTGCTCCGAGGGAGCTCAAGTTTTAACAATAGCAGCAATGGGCGCGGTCGGGATTGCTGAATGCTATGGAGGCTCCGCGGCAGCTCATGTTTTAAAAATAAGAGTGGCCGGCGCGGCCAGCGAAACACTGTGAGAGGCTCCGAGGGAGCAAGCAACACTAGCAGGCGCAAACTGTCTAGTAAGTACAATAAATAAATGAATGAACAACCAAACAAATATATTTAAAACAAAAATAATAATAAATGGATGAACAAATAAAAAGGAAATGAAATGTGCTGCTAGCTCAGGAGACATTTACAGGCCGTGTCAGTCAGATGCCTGTGGCAGCAACACCTGGTTCAGGGTTGTGTTATAATATCTCCCGCTCAGAAGAACAGAAGCAATACCTGGCTCAGGGTTGAGTTATGATATTTCCCGCTCAGAAGTTGGAGATTCTTACATATGTGACTCCAATTATGTGGATATCGATAAGGAAATCGAATCCCTGAACTAATGGGGGATATGCTTCATTTTTAATCATATGAAGGAGCTACCGGCTCTTGTCACATATTTGCCATCCCTTTGGGGATTAAAAAATCTGGCTAAAAGTATCCAGGGAATATGTCAGTCCAGATAACTACCAGACTTTTGGATGTTTCCATACATCAATTTCATCATTATGATATCCCAGTGATGATATGTAGGCAACAAAATTATGTCAGCAAGCCCAAAACCGCTTTGGAGTCATTTTGGCCTTTTGCAGGAAATTGCATTATCACTTCTCTGTATACCCAGTTGGGGCTATTGCCTTCGCAAAATGCTATAAGATATTTCCCAAAATGGCTCATTTTTACAGGGCCAGTAATGCACACCTGCATAGTATCTCTTCAGAGAGGTTTTATGTAGCAAGTTGAAGACTTGCAGGGGGATTTTTAGGCAGTTGCGGGGGTGGAGTACCATTCTAGGTTGTTAAAGCTCCAATATTCCGGCAGGTTTTTCACCCTGTATTCAAGGAGCAGGAAGCGCCGTTGAAGCTCCAGAGAGGAGCAGTCGGGAGTCACCAGCTGGCCTCGCAAGAACAGCATATTGAACCAGGCTTGCAGTAATGACAGGCGTGACCTGTCCAGTGAGCCCCGCTGAGGCTCCGAAGGAGCAGCTGGCCAAAGGAGCAGCCTGTCTATCCAGGCTGGGAATATACTGGCAGCATGGGCTGCACAATATAAGCTCCAGCAAGGGTCTAAGAGGCTGTAGGTCGAAGAAGTAGTCAGTCCCATTCGGCTCAGGAATGCTGGCAGGCATGCCTTGCACAGCAATATCGCTTTTGAGCTCCGGAAATGAGTTGTTGGCAAGCATGGGGCTGAAGATGTGGTCAGGCAGGGTCTGCAAATGGAACTCCGCTGAAGCTCCGCCAAGCAGGTCGACCCGGGTTCAGAGACGCTGACAGGTAAGATCTCTTTATTAACCTCCGTAAAACTCCAAAGTGGAGTCTGTCGGCCCAGGTTTGGGTTTACTGGCAGCATGGGCTGTCCACTATCTTTTCATTGTCTCTGGAGAAGATCAGGTTGATGCAGAGACATTGGCAGGGTGCCTTGCATAGTAAACTCTGTAAGCTCCGTAGGAACAACTTGGTTACCCTGGTTCAGGGTAGACCATCTTGGAACTGGCTGGCCATATGGGTCATAATAACCAGGGAAACACTGCCTCAACATCTGTGATTGAGGTTATCGGGCTGTTCAGTAGAGTGAAGTAGTTGAAGTCTCCCTCTACACATGTTTAAATTTCGGCTCAGTTAGTGGAGTTGCCAGTTCGTTGGAAACATCATTGCCATCCTCTCTGGGATTGGTAGCTACCAGCAGGAAGCCAGTCTGGCATGTAGTATTTTTTATCTGACCTGCAGGTTCATGTTGTGAATCAAAAATGTATATATAATAATCTGTAGGCTCTC
The DNA here is from genome assembly GCF_028641065.1 of Leucoraja erinaceus. Lineage (NCBI taxonomy): Eukaryota > Metazoa > Chordata > Chondrichthyes > Rajiformes > Rajidae > Leucoraja > Leucoraja erinaceus. The sequence goes on from NC_073382.1 coordinate 18,108,605, forward strand.
CATACCAGTATTCCTGATTAAGTGGCTGGTCAAAGAGATTGTGTTGCGCACATTGGCGACTCAGACAGGTGGTTTCAGTCAGAGGACTGCGAAGCAATTCCTGGTTGAAGCTTGCATCATGCGAATTTCCACTCTGAGGAAGAATGTTGAGGTTTCATGGTGACTCTGACAGTCAAGAGTTGACAGGGAACTTGTATTCCCACATCAAGTGGATGCTGTGTTTCAGCTCTAGTCATAAGGTTCTGATTACGTGTTATCAGTGGGAAAAAAATAATAAATAAGTGATGCATCTTCAGTGGCAAGAGAGGCCGAAAAATTTCCGTCCATACGGTCAATAGAGGAAACGATGGTTCTAAGTGGAATCAGTGACATCTCACAAAGGATGAGTAGTCTGCCCAAGAACAAGAGGGGTATATTTCTGATATTTCTCAAGATTGCAGAAACATGGAGCATGCCAAAACAGGTTAGGATTTGACTAATCTGATCATGTGTTTGGTTACCCAGTTTGATATGGATGATTGGCTTTCAGCAATTTAGCTGATTCAGAGATTTGATCTTGAAGATGCATACTTTGCCATGTCTATACACAAGAGACACAGGTATATCTGGTGTTTTGATACCAAAGCCAGTGGTGGCAGCTAATGGAGCCCTACTCAGATCTAAAGGGCATTGGGTCATCATGTTTTTAGATGACATGCAAAATTTGCAGCTGATAAGACTTAGGGGTTTATCAGTAGATGCCTCTTACGATATTAAGGATGAGGCAACATCAAATTTAATAGTGCCAACGTTGCCCATTCATTCAGGGTGTCCATGGTAAGGTGGCTGAAAGAAGCACCTTATACTCAAAGTCATGGGTGATGGCTTGTGCAGCCTTTTTCTCGGGCAGCCTAGTGCTGCACGATTGTATGGGAAGTTTGTGAACAAGACATGTGAGTTACTTTTAAACGGAATTAACAGAGGTTTGTGTTGCTTTCAGTTTGGCTTTAGAGAAGCGATTATGTGATAGCACAATTGACGCTGCTTGTGCTGCTTTGTCATTCTCTATAGTCCCATAAGTGGGACAATAAATGATTGGTTGTTCACCCATTGTTCACTGACGTTATGCAAGGTGTCTTTTATATGACCGCTCTATAAGCCTATACTCATCGTAGTGTGCAATGTATATGCGTAAATTATTATTTCCGTAATAATTTCCAGTAAACCCATAAATTAATCTATGGTATTCCTAATGGGAGCTGTACCCCGGACGTGGCGGCGCTGTTGAACGGCTGCGGCACAACTGCAGTCCGTCTGTTTTTACTTTTTTTGTGTTGTTTTTTTCATCTTGTTTAGTTAAATATTTGATTTTTAGGTTGTGTTACGGGGGGGTGGGTGGGGGTTGAAACAGGGCTTTCTGTCTCCCCCTTCTCTGCCTCCGTCTGCGCTGAGGCCTAATGGCGGAGCTGGCAGCCTCCAACCTGCGACCGACCTCGAGGCTCCGGAGGCAGAGCCAGCCAGGACTCGCCCTGGGATCGCTCCCGTGAGGGCGGCCCGGCGTGGGGCTGAGACGATTCCATGAGGGCAGCCCGGCTCGAGGGTGGAACGGCGCTCCCGTGAGGGCGGCCTGGCGTGCGGCTGAGACGCTCACGTGAGGGCGGCCTGGCTCGAGGGTGGAACGGCGCTCCCGTGAGGGCGGTCTGGCTTGAGGGTGGAACGGTGCTCCCATGAGGGCGGCCTTGCTCGAGGGTGGAACGGCGCTCCGGTGGCTGTCGTAGCCCGGCTCGGTGCTGGAACGGTGCTCCGGTGGCTGAGGCGGCATTCTTGGGCTCGGTTGCGGGCCAGTGGACGACATCGTCAACAGCTGCGTCCGCAGGACTGGAGGGCGGCAGCTTCGACCACCCCGGTCCGTGGAGTTTGAACCGGCCCGTTCGCGGAGCTCGGTGAGCCGCGGGACTGACTTACCATCGCCTGGTGAGGTATCGCCTCAGCGCAGAGGGAGAAGAGGAGGGAAGAGACGGCAGCCCTAAGATTTTTGCCTCCATCACAGAGAGGAGGTGCCTGGTGGACTCACTGTGGTGGATGTTAATTTGTGTTTACTGTCTGTTCTGTTGTTTATTATTATATGTATGGCTGCAGCTAACGACATTTCGTTCAGACCGTAAGGTGTGAATGATAAATAAAGGATCTAATCTAATCTAATCTAATATAAGTTGATTATGCTTTTAGCAACTGATTTCAGCACAACGAGCACAGTCTTTACTCAATCTCTGGCTCGGTCTCTGGGTCATAACTGACATGAGGGTAACTTATGGGAATTCAGATTCAATTTTAATTTCTCATAAAACATTATGGGCATGGTTGCGTATATTTGGCGTTAACAGCATACCCACCAGATCGGAGATTGGGGGTGTTATTAGGTATACAAGTAACTGAGCTTGCTAGTACCCATGAGATGAAGGATAGTTTCTTCATTGTTAGTTAATAGTCTCTCAAGAGATTGCTGATGGCTCATTAGCAGCCAATAGAATGGATATTTCCTTTTCATCGTACAGCAGGAGGCTTACATAGTGCATTTTCAGAAGATATAAAATGTGATTGAATATGCCTGGATGTTTGCAGATAGAATTATGAACAGTGTTGCATGAGTTATTGTCTAACTCAAAGCCAATTGGGACTGTGGTCCGATTAAGAGCAATGGCCATGTATGCGAGTTAGCATCATGGTATTAATAACCTATGTTTTCTACCATTTATGGTTTATCTGTTTAAGTGTTTCACACACAGATTGGGTTATTGCATGAAAACACAGAGTTTTGAAGTCTTCACGTAGTCACTCACGTGACTTTGATATAAAATCGAAGGATTAACCAAAAACTTACTGTTTGAAGTTTGATCTTTATTTTATGAGAAGTTGAAGTGAGGGATTACATGCCCACCACCCCCAACCCTGATTCGCATAAAGATCATCCCGTATGTCTAGGGTCGTTAATCTTTCTATAGTTTCAATCCATACAACTGGTCTGTGGCTTCATACAATTGCTCTGAAGATTGATGCGCATGCGGGCTGGCGGGCTCTTCACATAATCCCTCACTTCAACTTCTCATAAAATAAAGATCAAACTTCAAACGGTAAGTTTTCATTTAATGTTTCTATTTAGAGTAACTCGCCTCATGGGAAAAGAGAAGTGCTTCACTATTTTACTTTAGTTTAATTTTATTTTTGATTGTTAACATTTATATATTCATCTATATTTATTTATTTCTCTATTTTATTGGATACACAAGGAAATGCAGATGCTGGTTTACAAAGAAAAACACAAAGTGCTGGAGTAACCCAGCAGGTTAAACAGCATCCCTGGAGGACATGGATAGGGAAAGTTTCAGGTCAGGATGCTTTTTCATACATCAGGTTTTTTTTAATTAATTGAATCAACTTGTATAGTGTTTATATGGTGTTTATAGTCTTTGATTGTCAGAGATATTTAAGAATAGTTAAGTCCTTTGGCAGCCAATACGTTGTCAAAGGTCATCAAGATGTTTTGAAGGCATGGCCTTAGAACCACTTGCTGACGCCAATCATCAATGACAGATACTCCAGATTCAGCATTGAGGCGGCACAGTGGCGCAGCGGTAGAGTTGCTGCCTTATGCCCCTGTCCCACTTAAGAAACCTGAACGGAAACCTCTGGAGACTTTGCGCCCCACCCAAGGTTTCCGTGCGGTTCCCGGAGGTTGCAGGTGGTTGCCGGAGGTTGCAGGTATTGGAAACAGGTGGGAAGACTGACCAAAACCTTCGGGAACCACACGGAAACCTTGGGTGGGGCAAAAAGTCTCCAGAGGTTTCCGTTCAGGTTTCCTAAGTGGGACAGGGGCATTGCAGTGCTTACAGAGACAGAGACCCGGATTCAATCCTGGCTACGGGTGCTTGCGTGGGTTTTCTCTGAGAATAACAGACAGGTTTGTAGGTTAATTGGCTTGGTATAAATGTAAAAATTGTCCCTAGTGTAGATAGTGTTAATGTGCGGGGATCGCTGGTTGGTGCAGACAGTGGGTGGAAGGGCCTGTTTCCGCGCTGTATCTCTAAACTATACTAAACTAAACTAAACTAAATCTAAAATTTGCAGGTGGGAACTAGAGGTGACGCATCCAGGATGGCAGGTGGGAACTAGAGGTGACGCATCCAGGATGGACCCAGGACTATCTGGAATGATGTGATGCTGGTTATGTGAAGTGAAGTTAGGTCAACCATGTCCATGTTGAATGGTGGCACAGGTGTGAGGGGTTGAATGGCCTCATTCTTCCTCTATATTGGTATGACACACAGTGAGTATGTAGAAGAGAGAAATTAGATTTGGTGTATTAATTTAATTTCATTTCACTGCTGAATGGCTGATATTCTATTACTTCAAACCCTGTGGGCTTCTCTTTGATCTTTTCTTCGATAACCGCGCATGTTAAAAGGCTTATTTATTTTCCCCTCACTTCACTTCACTTCACTTCACATGAACTGGTGGAGGAGATTAGATTAGAAACTGCCATCAGTGGGGCACAGTGCAGATGTTGTTTCAGAATCTGTGGATAACATTAGTCAGGATATGGTGTTGGGTAGACTGATGGGACAGAAGGCTGATCAATCCCCAGGGCCTGGTGGTCTGCATCTCAGGGAAATCAAGGAGGTGGCTCTAGAAATTGTGGATGCATTGGTGATCATTTTCCAATGTTTTATAGATTCTGGATCAGTTCCTGTGGTTTGGAGGGTAGCTAATGCTATTCCACTTTTCAAGGAGGGAGAGAGAAAGCAGGGAATTATAGACAAGTTAGCCTGACACCGGTAGTGGGGAAGATGCTGGAGTCGATTATCAAAGATGTAATCAAACTGCATTTGGATGGCAGTAACAGGATCGGTCTAAGTCAGCATGGATTTTACGAAAGGGATATCATGCTTGATAAATCTTCTGGAATTTTTTGAAGATATAACATGTAAAATGGACAAGAGAGAGCCAGTGGATGTGGTGCAGCTTGACTTTCAGAATGCCTTTGATAAGGTCCCACACAGGAGATTAGTGGGCACAATTAGAGCACATGGTATTGGTGTAGGGTGTTGACATGGATAGAAAATTGGTTGCCAGACAGGAAACAAAGTGTAGGGATTAGTGGGTCCCTTTCAGAATGGCAGGTAGTGACTAGTGGGGTGCTGCAAGGCTTGGTGCTGGAACTAAAGCTATTTACAATATACATTAATGATTTTGATGAAGGAATTACAAGTAACTCTAGCAAATTTGCAGATGACACAAAGCAGGGTGGCAGTGTAAACTGTGAAGCGGATGTTATGAGGATGTAGAGTGACTTGGACAGGTTCGGAGAATGAGCAGATGCTTGGCAGATGCAGTATAATGCGCATACATGTGAGGTTATCCACTTTGGAGGCATGATCGGGAAGGCAGATTATTATCTGATTGGTGTCAGGTTCAGAAAAAGGGAAGTACAATGAGTCCAATGACTGTCCAATGTCCTAGTACATCAGTCATTGAAAGTAAGCATACAAGTACACCAGGCAGTGAAGAATGCTAATGGCATGTTGGCCTTCATAAAGAAAGGAGTTGAGTATAGGACCAAAGAGGTCTTTCTTTAGTTGTACAGGGCCCTGGTGAGACCACATCTGGAGTATTGTGTGTAGTTTTGGTCTCCTAATTTCAGGAAGGACATTCTTGCTATTGAGGAAGTGTAGCGTAGGTTCACGAGGTTAATTATTGGGATGGCGGGACAGTCATATGATGAAAGAATGGAGTGACTGAACTTGTATTTACTGGAATTTAGAAGGATGAGTGGGTATCTTATGAAAGCGTATAAAATCATTAATGGATTGGACACGCTAGATGCAGGAAACATGTTCCCAATGTTGGGGAATCCAGAACCAGGGGCCACAGTTTAAGAATAAGGAGTAGGCCATTTAGAACTGAGATGAGGACAAACCTTTTTGCACAGAAAATTGTGAATTTGCGGAATTCTCTGCCTTGGAGGTTGATTCACTGGATGCATTCAAAAGAGAGCTAGATAGAGCTCTTAGGGCTAGCAGAATCAAGGGGTATGGAGAGAAGGCAGGAACGGAGTACTGATTGTGAATGATCACATTGAAGGGCAGTGCTGGCATGAAGGGCCGAATGGCCTACTCCTGCACCTATTGTCTATGTATCTATGTATGCACCAATGATACAAAAGATCTTTGCAAGATGGCCACGGCAACAACTTTGCATTTAAGTTGAAACTTTTGTTTGATTGCAGGTAATTGCGAAGCCAAGAAAAAAAATATTGCACTTATGTAACATATGTTATGGCTCTCTCAAGTTGCTTGCAACCCACAAAAGTGTACTCAATATTATAATTATCTTCACCTTCTTCTGCTGCCTTCTTCTTCATCATCTATTTATGTTTCTTCTTCTGCAACTTATTTTTTTGCATTTCTTCAGTAGAATCAAGAATCAGCAGGAAACAGACCCTTCAGCACAACCTGAGCATGCCAACCAACATGCCCCATCTATACTAGTCTCACTTACCTATGTTTGCCATACCCCTCTAAACCTATCCTATCCATGTACCTGACCAATTTTTTTTAAATTTGTGATATTGATAGTACCTGCCTCTACTACCTCCTCCGGCAGTTTACTGTAAAAATTGGTGTTTGATAGTTGGCTAAGTCATTGGGTCTGTTTTTCATGCTGTTTAACTCTTTGACTAATACTACAGGACCCCGGTGAGTACAGTTTTGGTCTCCTCATCTATGCAAGTGTATATTTGACATGGAGTGAGAACAACAAAGTTTCACCAGACTTGAGATGGCAGGATATTCTAAGGATATTCTATAAAAAGAGAATGGGTCCATTAAACCTGCATTCAATAGAGTAAATAGAATGAGAGAAAATCTGGTTGTAACATATAACAATTCTGACAGGCTTTGCCAGGTTGAATGAAGGGAGGAAGTTTACCTTGGCTGAGGGTGTGTAGAATGAAGAGTAAGACATTTGGGACTGAAATGATGAAAACTTCCTACAGCAGAAGCTAATGAACCTGAGGAATTCTCTAGCACAGAAAGCTAAGGAAGCCTCATCACTGAATGTACTTAAGGAGGAGAAGAATAGATTTCTAGATCTGAAGGTCATCAATGGGGTATGGGAAGAGTGTAGGGATGTTATTGAGAGTGAGGATCAGCAATAATCTGCTGGGTGCAAGCTTAAAGAGCCAATTGACCTTGCTCTGCAAATACTTTTTTTGTTTTTATCCTTCTCAGACAAAATGCTCAAAGTAATTGTTTTAGAATCCTTAGCATTATGTTCAAGGAGGCTGGTTTATTTTGTACATTGTGTTAAAATCCTAAACTATTTTCACAAGGAGCACTGAAAGTTCTCATCCAACCCCTTGTGTTTTTAAACTTGGAAATTACTGTTTGACAACAGCCATGAAATATTAATTTCACATTCTGCTGACTGAGATTCTAAAGACATTGTTAACATGCCTGAAATAAACAGGTTAACACTCTGTTAAAATATTAGGCAGAAGAATGTCATACCAAGTGTTAAATGATTTTATGCTAATAACACAAGCAGCAATTTCTTGGCTGTATCTTACTTAACAGATGGTTGAGAGCTGATGTGTTAAATACATGTTTTATAAATGCAAAAGGGACATACAGCAATAATATAACCCAGCAAAACACAAGATATTATTTTCTTTATTCCCCAATTTGAGTGGATACTACCCGTCTTGTTTTCCAGTTGGATTTTCTCCCATCTCTCACATTTGTGAAGCACACATTCATATAAACTAACCTGTCACTGAATATTAAAGACTCAAGGTCATTTACGATGTGTGCTAGAATGGTAAAGGGGCTGTCCCACTGCGGCGACCTAATTGGCAAGTTTAGAAGTGGTTGGGAGAGTTTAAAGAAATGTCATGTTGAAGACCTCCTTCGACTATGTAGAAGACCTCCTTCAACCTCCTTTGACTATGTTGAAGACTAGCTTCGACTAGCTTCGGGAAAATGGGGCACCAAATAGTTGAGAGTGAAGACGACTTCCTTCGATCTCTTTCGACCTCCGTTAGACTTCCTTTCGACTATGTTGAAGATTATCTACGACTACCTTCGACTACCTTCAATTACCTTTGACTACTCTCGATTACCTATGAATAACATGCCAACCTACTATGACCTACTTTGACTAAACCTACCAGTAAAAAAAGTATTGATTTTTTCCATGACGACCTTTTTTTCTCATACGCATTTTTCGACGTTGAAAAATAAGCAGCGACCTAGCTTAGGCCTCGAGTACGTGGGGACTACCCTCGAACATGAAGGAGCGTTACAAAGACCTTCTTGGACCTCGTGTCGACCATGCTGTGAGTATGAGTTGAGGGCAAACTTGCCAGAACTCGCTGATTAGGTCACCACAGTGGGGCAGTCCCTTAAGCACCAACATAGCATGAGAATGAAAATGTGCACAAATCTTTGCAGAATTTAATGATACCTTTGAAAAGTGTTTGAGGCTGTTGGAGTTATGACTCACTTGAGTCCCCTGGGAAGCTTTGCAGCACATTTCCAGATTTCTAGTTAACTCCATGCAAATAATGAAAGGGTATAAAAATCATGAGTGTTCCAAAGGTTGACTTTTAGTATTTTGAAATGCTGGGTTCAGTTTGACATATGTTGGCTAATAATCACAGAAGTTAGTATTCAGTGCACGGAAACTATTGCTGTTTGCATGTAACAAAGCCATTGATAATTCCAATCACTTTGGTTTAACATTATTCCATTGCAGTGAAATAAAAGATTAATTTTCTCTTTGGCTTAAAACAATTTAGGGTTGATCTTAATTATAGAACATAAAACATGGAACAAGGAATGGGCCATTTGGTCCACAATATTTGCTCTAAACATGATGCCAGCATAAACTGATTTTCCCTGCCTGCATATTGTTCAAATTTCTCCATTCCCTACATACTTATTTGTCTATGTAAAAGTCTCTTAAATGCCACAATAGTATCTGTTTCCATCAGAACCCCTGTCAGCACGTTCCAAATACCAATATTCTTTATGTGAAATACATGCCTGCACATCTCCTTTCCCCCTAAACATATGCCCTCTATTTAATGACATTTCCATCCTGGGATAAAGGTTATGATTGTCTGCCCTATATATACTTTTCATAATTTTATAAAGCTCTATCAGTTCTCCCTTCATTTTCAAAATTCTGCAGAAGAAACAATCCAAGTTTGGCTAAAATGGCATGCACTGTAATCCAGAGGGCGTACAGAAATTGCTTCCATATCCGCTCCAAACCCTCCACATCCCTCCTATAATTAGGTGGCCAGAACTGAACAAAATACTTCAAATGCTGACTAACCAAAGTTTTATAAAGCTGCTACATGCCTTCCTGACTCTTATACTCACTGACTGATGACGCATACCATGTATATCTTTACTATCTTCTTGTGTTGCCACTTTCAGGGAGTCATAGATTTGGACTCCAAGTTTTCTCTGCAGGTTAATGCAGTCAAGGGTTTCACCATTAATTTGATTATTTCCTTTTACAGGTGCACAACCTTTTATCCGAAAGCCTTGGGACCAGACACTTTTCGTAATTCAGAATTTGTCGGTCTTCGGAATGGAAATTTTTTAGCGTAGATTTTAATGGCTGGCTCAGTGGTAGAGTGCTCGGCACATATCCGCAAGGTCGCGAGTTTGCGCCTTGATCCCGGCAGTTACTCGGTCGCGAGTTTGAGTCTTCAATGTCGTTTTTTCTTGCAGAATAAATGTCTGTATGAAATGCAGCGTGTTGAATGAATTCCTGAATTTGTAAATGTGACCGCAGCATTGAATCACCTATTGCACTCATGTCACCCTAGCGGGGCTACATGCCCTTAGGCGGCCTAGCTCAGGGATTCTTGAATCCCCGAGCTAGGTCGCGAGTTTGCGCCTCAATCCTTACTCAGTTACTCAGTCGCGAGTTTGAGTCTTCAATGTAGTTTTTTCTTGCAGAATAAATGCTTGTATGAAATGCAGTGTAGGAGAGGTGTACTGGCTGTGTGGGCAGAACTTTGGAAGTGATTGCCCACCAGTCTAAAAAGCCGCTGTGTCTCCCTGTCCCTGGGATAGCAGGGGGCGATCAAACAGCACAATACCCCCCTCCCCCTCCAACTCCAGAGGAATCCTCTCCCCGATGGGCCGCTACGGCGACAAGTGGCAGTTTGCCCACAGCCCGAGCTGCGCCCCCTCATCCGCCACCCCAAGAACAAGACGTACCTTGCACACCATCAGCTTCTGCCCCTACGTGTTCCTCTGGAGTTGGAGCGGGGCTGGGCTGGAGTTGCTGCTGGCTGTGGGTCTCTGGGATCTCCGTGCTTGCAGTGGGCCTGGGGTCGGTGTCCCGTTGGTCCTGACGTCTCCGGCCACCCCCCCCTGGACTGGAGCTGAGACTGGGAACTGTACCGCCCTTGCCCCCTCCCTCTGCAACTGCAAACAACCCCACTCTCCTGCAAGGGCGGTACAGTTCCCGGAGGATAGCAGGTGGCCGGAGACGTCAGGACCAACAGGAACCCGCTCCCCGATGGGCCCCTACGACGCCCCGAGCTGCGCCCCGTCATCCGCAACCCAGGTTCCTCTGTAGTTGGAGCGGGGCTGGGCTGCTGTTGGCTGTGGGTCTCTGGGATCTCCGTGCTTGCGGTGGGCCTGGTGGTCGACGTCCAATTGGTCCTGACGTCTCCGGTGACTGCACTGACCTGCTGCCATCGCCGACGTGAAGACAGTACAAAGCCCCCGCGCCGGTGCAATGGGCGGGGAGCTGGAGAGGGGAGGGAAGGGGTCACACACATGGCCGGGAAGCAGAGGGGTGTAGGTGGGGTGAAACTGAAGGAAGCGACAATCTGCTGCTGCCTGCACACTGAGGTAAAAAGTTCCCACGCAAGACTCACGATGCACTGTGTATCGTGAGTCTACCATGGGAACTTTTTAACTCAGCGGGCAGGTAGCAGCATATTGTCAATTTTTAACCCTCCAGTGCAATATACCCTCACCTTCTCTTTTATGAATGGGGATTTAGTTCCCCCTTCTTCGAGGACCGACCGGAGGTTCCGCTGTCACCTCTGCGGGCCGCCCTCGGTGAACGTTTTCAAGGACCTTTTTTCAAGGACCGAAAAAATGTCCGCTATTCGGAGGTTTTCTTATTTGGATCTTCGGATGAAAGGTTGTGCACCTGTATATTCATCCTCCCAAAGTAAAACACCTCACACTTGCTCAGAGTAAATTCCATCTGTCATTTCTCTGCCCATATCTGTAATTAATCTAATCTACATCCTGCTGTCTCCTTTGTCAGTCTTCCTCACTGTCTGCAACTCCATGAATTGTGGTGGTGTCTGCAAACTTACGAACCAATCCATCTACTAATTAAGAAGATAAAGATGTATGAGATTTGCTGGAGTAGTTCCTGAGAATTGGCAGATAGCAAACGTAACCCCACTTTTTAAGAAGGGAGGGAGAGAGAAAACGGGGGATTACAGACCAGTTAGTCTAACATCGGTAGTGGGGAAACTGCTAGAGTCAGTTATTAAAGATGGGATAGCAGCACATTTGGAAAGTGGTGAAATCATTGGACAAAGTCAGCATGGATTTATGAAAGGTAAATCATGTCTGACGAATCTTATAGAATTTTTCTAGGATGTAACTAGTAGCGTGGATAGGGGAGAACCAGTGGATGTGGTGTATCTGGACTTCCAGAAGGCTTTCGACAAAGTCCCACATAAGAGATTAGTATACAAACTTAAAGTACACGGCATTGGGGGTTCAGTATTGATGTGGATAGAGAGCTGGTGGCAAACAGGAAGCAAAGAGTAGGAGTAAACGGGTCCTTTTCACAATGGCAGGCAGTGACTAGTGGGGTACCGCAAGGCTCAGTGCTGGGACCCCAGCTATTTACAATATATATTAATGATCTGGATGAGGGAATTGAAGGCAATATCTCCAAGTTTGAGGATGACACTAAGCTGAGGGGCAGTGTTAGCTGTGAGGAGGATGCTAGGAGACTGCAAGGTGACTTGGATAGGCTGGGTGAGTGGGGCAAATGTTTGGCAGATGCAGTATAATGTGGATAAATATGAGGTTATCCATTTTGGTGGCAAAAACAGGAAAGCAGACTATTATCTAAATGGTGGCCGACTAGGAAAGGGGGAGATGCAGCGAGACCTGGGTGTCATGGTACACCAGTCATTGAAAGTAGGTATGCAGGTGCAGCAGGCAGTGAAGAAAGCGAATGGTATGTTAGCTTTCATAGCAAAAGGATTTGAGTATAGGAGCAGGGAGGTTCTACTGCAGTTGTACAGGGTCTTGGTGAGACCACACCTGGAGTATTGCGTACAGTTTTGGTCTCCAAATCTGAGGAAGGGCATTATTGCCATAGAGGGAGTGCAGAGACGGTTCACCAGACTGATTCCTGGGATGTCAGGACTGTCTTATGAAGAAAGACTGGATAGACTTGGTTTATACTCTCTAGAATTTAGGAGATTGAGAGGGGATCTTATAGAAACATACAAAATTCTTAAGGGGTTGGACAGGCTAGATGACGGAAGATTGCTCCTGATGTTGGGGAAGTCCAGGACAAGGGGTCACAGCTTAAGGATAAGGGGGAAATCCTTTAAAACAGAGATGAGAAGAACTTTTTTCACACAGAGAGTGGTGAATCTCTGGAACTCTCTGCGAGGGTAGTCGAGGCCAGTTCATTGGCTATATTTAAGAGGGAGTTAGATGTGGTTTTGGTGGAAGGTTTATATTCTGGTGGAGGTTTGTGCTGGGACCTCTGCTGTTGTGATTATATATGAATATATATTCAATAATCACAACAATATATATATATATATATATATAAATGATCTAGACATAAATGTATAGGAAAGAACTGCAAATGCTGGTTTACACATCTAGATATAAATGTACTGTAAAGTTAATTGCCCGTGAGAAAAATGAGCCACTTTCATGAACCATTATGATCTCTCTGGTGAATCTCTTCTTGTAGTGTTTTTGAGGAGTGCCATTGAATGCCATTAATTCATTCATTGCCAGGAATTAAGTTATTTCCATATATCAGGGTTTTGTGTGAGTGTGCAGGGGAAGCTATGGATGGTTTGGTTTCCCATATGTTTGTGCCTCGGTCCATCCTGGTGGTAGAGGGTGGGAGATATGCTGTTGATAATTCCGTTATTTATATCCCTTCGTCCGTTCAGTGAAAAATACCGACTAAAATACTTTAAATCTCCTTTATTTCACCAAGGTGACTGTGCTTCTCTGTCCTGCTCCGGGAAGCTCTCCCAGTGAATCATGGGGAAAACACATGTGTTCATACAAAGGAATTAGCATGTATATATATGATTAATATAGTGAGAGGTAACTAACAATGGGCAGTAATTCTAGACCAATACCTACAGTATCACACGGTTATATCGGTGGGGACAATTTTTCCACTCAATTGTAATCATACACAGCATAATACATCTGAGCCAATCACAATAGCATTGAACATCACATGTTTTCCAAGAAAAATGATGTCACAGTAAGAAAAGTGAAACTTAACTTCAAACGGAACACTTAAACCCCTTTCTCACGGGGCGACTGGACGCAAGAGGTAACCAGAGTTTAACATCGTGGGGACCTCGTGCGATAACAGTACGGCATTCGTGGACCACCGTGGCGCTAACGGGAGGTAATCGTGTAACTTGGTGACTCGGGAGAAAATTCAAGCAAGCTTGAATTTCTCCAAGAGTGACTTGTACACTTGTGGTTGAGCATTGCAACATTATATGCACGTAGTGGCCAGTGCGATATCCATGCGATATCCGTAATAACTCTTGCGGTTACCGTGGGAACTCCTGCGAACGGTGAACCCGGAAGCTGGACAGAGGGGACAGATGGTGAGTAAAAATTGTCTTCTGTGGGATTGAATTTAAAAAATAAAGATTTGCATCCGCATATGGACATCAATTTATTCATGAGTTATGTTAATGAGATTCAAGAAAATAACTATAATCTTTAAAAGGGACTTTACTGAAAGGTCCCACATTTTTATGGTCCGTGAGAAGTTTTTCACATGTACTTCTTTGAGAGATACAGCTCGGAGTCCTCGCCGACCAGCGATCGATGCCTTTCCGAAGCAGGATCCGGAACGCTACCAATCAATGTTCTCCAGAGACCCGTGTAAAGGAGTGAACTGCACATGCTGGTTTAAAACGAAGACTGGAGTAACTCAGCGAGTCAAGCAGCATCTCTGGAGAAAAATAGGTGATGTTTCAGGACGAGACACATCTTCAGACTCAATTCCGATTAGGATGTCTGAAGAAGGGTTCCGATTCGAATCACCACCTATTCTTTTTCTCCAGAGATGCTGCCTGACGCGCTGACTTACTCCAGCTTTTTATGTTTTTCTTCCCAGATCTGACTTACCTGCTGAGTTACACCAACATTTTGTGTCCTTTTGTGCGTATTAACCAGCATCTGCAGTTCCTTTAGACATTACCTAACTTCAGATTTTAGAGAAATAACGCGGAAACAGGCCCTTCGGCCCACCGAGTCCGCGCCGACCACCTATTCTTATACACTCCAGGGACAATTTTACAATGTTACCGAAGCCGATTAACTTACAAACCTGTAATCTCTGGCGTGTGAGAGGAAACCAGTGCACCCATGGTCAGGATTGAACCCCGGTCTCTGGGGCTGTGAGGCAGTAACTCTACCACTGTGCCGCATGTAGTCAGATTTAATAAATTGCTGGTGTTGCTTCCAAAGACAGAGGCACTTATAATATTAGATCAAAATTGCATCTTTCTGCTAATAGAGTCAATTATTAGTCAATTAATAATAGAATCAATTATTGTTGGTGACATTTCACCTACGAATATCAGACTATTTTCGCAGAGGTAAGTGCCAATTAGGCATAGCAAAAGGTATGAACACTTTTAAACATTTTTTTCCGCCTATTTTGTCAAATGCAAATACAGGGAGAATGATCAAAGTGCTCATATGGCTCACTCTGTTAGAAGTGTTCTGAGTTTAAATGTTCCGTATATTCCTTCTTAAAGTATACTTATATATTTGTGTGGCCAGGGGTGCGATTGAGAACAGCTGGGAAAGGGCGGAGGGGGCGTCATGTAGCGTGAGTCTACCATGGGAACTTTTTAGCTCAGCGGGCAGGTAGCAGCATATTGTCAATTTTTAACCCTCCCGTGCAATATACCCTCACCTTCTCTTTTATGAATGGGGATTTAGTTCCCCCTTCTTCGAGGACCGACCGTTTCCCTGGCCATATCATGGCCCATTTCCCAATCATTACATTAATCAAGCTCTGTCTAACTCCGCCTTCACACCATCCCCCTGTGACATGGGTTAGTCATCGCTGGGCGGGCTGTGGGCTGAATGGCCTGCCAACGGGAGTCAGGGACTTGACACTGAGATCCATTGTGCAGGAAGGAACTGCGGATGCTGGGTTTTTACCGAAGATAGACACAAACGCCACCTGTTCATTTTCTCCAGAGATGTTGCCTGACCCATTGAGTTACTCCAACATTTTGTGTCTGTGTTCACTATGAACATTGAATTCTCTCTTATTTGATTGAACGATGGTCCCCTCTTGGGATCACACTATCCCTAGTCAACAATTGGCCTATCAGGGAACCAAATATAGACATAAAGTGCTGGAGTGACTCAGTGGGTCAGGCAGCCCCCCCCCCCCTCCAAAATACCCCCATCTGTTGTTGGCCCATTTGTCAGGTAATTTTCTTGCTTCGGTTAAATCAAGAAGGGTCCAAAAAATGGAATTTGCAAGATGCGATGGTTCCCCATTTTGTGTCTTTGGGATCACACTATACCCTAGCCAACAAATTGGCCTATCAGGGAACCAAATATAGACATAAACATGTTGGAGTGACTCAGTGGGTCAGGCAAAGCCCCTCTGGAGGAAAGGGTTAGGCGACATTTCGGGTCGGGATCCCTCTTCAAAAGGCCCTGCTGAGGTCATCTGTTGTTGGCCCTGATTTGTCCCGGTCTTTTCTTGCTCCCTCCAGTTCCCCCCCGTACAATCATCCCGAAGAAGGGTCCCCACCAAAAATGGTGAATCTATCCTTTTCTCCCAGAGGAGGCTGCTTGTTGCCCCCCAACGACTGACGTTACTCCCAGCATTTTTTTAAAAGTTTAACTTGCTGATTCACACACTATCGTGGGAAAAACTCTTTAACTCAGACAGGCAGGCAGCAGTGCTAGAGTCGCGCCGCCCCATTGTTGCTCCCTTTAACAGTTTCCCAGGGGGTTTGGACGGGATTGGAGTTGGGAGGGAAAGGTGGGGGAGTCGAGGGAGAGACAGATGGGGGTGTCTTCATTGACTGGCGGCGGGTGTCTGCCACAGAAACAGGCAGGTGAGATTTCACATCCACCTTGTGTGTGCCTCTCTCTCTCTCTCCCCTCCCTCCCTCTCTCACACAGGCTGAGAGACTCTGACTCTGTGAGTGTACGTCTCTTTCTCCCCCTCTCCCACACACAGTAAGACCGAGGTACTGTGCTCAGTCCATCTGTGTCTCCCGCATACACAGTAAAACTCTGCTTTGTGTGTGTATATATACGTCTCCCCTCATTTCTCTCTCTCCCCCCCACCCCTCTCTCTTCTCTCCCCCCCACCTCCCCCTCCCCCCCACCTCTCTCTCTTCTTTCTCCCCCCACCCCCACCTCTCTCTTTTGAGAGATTTTAAAAATCTCCCCCCACACACAATAAGACACGATGTATTCTGCTTAGGAATCTCTCTTCGCTCCCACACACACAGATAGACCAAGGTCATGTGCGCTCTTTCTCTTCCGCCAGTCACCCCGAAGTACATCACACTGCCTCTGTGCCTCTCTCTCTGTCTCTCTCCCCCTCTCTCCTAAGTAATGTGGCATCTTCCTGCAGTAAAGTCACGGCATTAGTGCAGGCACGTCTCCAAATGAGCCAATTCAACCTAGGGAAGATATTTATAGTGTGTGGAAAAAAAAAGTGACATCATTTGTGCCACGTGATGATTTAACTACATTTGACAGTTCACAATGTTCATTCAAGATTTAACTGAAAAGCCCGGGAGACGGACAAGTCACTCGCACAAATAACATAAATGCCGAGTATCGTGGGAACTCTTTATCTACCCCCCCCGTTATATTGTGTGATATCGTGCTAGACCACGACCACTTCACTCTGGTTACATCTTGCGTCAAGTCGCCCCATGAGAAAGGCCTATTCAACCTTAGTCCTAAAGTATCCCCAATTCTACATCAGTCAGGGTGGTCTGGTAGAGTAACCACAGTACATTTTGCAGGATGTACTGGAGACATTGTGTAGTAACAATGGAGGGGCTCAATGCATAACACAGTTACTAGGGTATCAATGAAATATATACTTTACTCCTTTCTCTTGCAAGCTCATATGCAGTTTATTGCTAAGCACACATTAAAAATATACTGCAGATGAAATAAAACCACAACAAATGCTGGAAACAATCAGTATGTCAGTCAAAATCTGTGTCAATATAAACAGTTAATGTTTCATATCCAAAACCCTGACAAGATTCCGACAAAATGTCTCGGACATGAAACGTTAAGTTTCTCTTCCCACGAATACTGCCTGACCTGTCAAGTATTTCATCAGTTTATATTTTGTTTTTTTCTCCTTAACTGTATCTTTTTTTTAACCTATCAGTTAAATATTTCCTGGTTAAAATTGTTCCTGCTGAATTTCTTGCCATGCTTATTTTATGCCTTGTGATCATTCTTATTACAGAATCTAATCCACCTTTTCTACAAACATTAGTGTCAAGCCCTACAATTTTATCCACTCTTGATCACAATTTCTTTTACCAGGACCTGTCAGTTTTTAACAAACAAAAATCTAAAGGAATTTAACTGGTCAAGCAGCCTTTGTGGACAAACTAAAGGAGAGTCTTGACCCAAAACATCAACCATTCCTTTGTCTCCACAGATAATGCCTGACCTGCTGAATTTGCTTTTTGCACCAGATTCCTGAACCTGTAGTCTCTTGTGTCGTTCTCATTAAATTTTAAATTTGAGCACTGCTCAGCGCTGAGCAGGAACGACAAAATACACATTGTAATTTCGATCTCCCATTTCTTAAATTAATAAATAAAGATCCTTCCTCTCATTCTGTTCATGGCAAAACCATCTGCCTTGCTATGTTTCTATTTGCTCAAAATTATCCTCAAAGCAAATTGGGAGGGATAGGGAAATGGCAGTAACATTTAATATTAATTTAGATTTTGTTATATATTAGCACTTCACCTAAGAGCATGCTGTGCTAATGTTTCCTACAGGTGCAATAATTATTGTAAATTTAATTAACTCTTCCCCTTAAGAAAGAAGGAAGCAACCATTACCAATCACCAAAGCAACAATACATTACTGCAGTTTCCAATAAGCATAGAGATTTTATTCGTTTTCTACTACAAAACAATTGCACTGGAATTCCAACTTCATATTACAGGGGAGTTTAGCTCTCATTAGTTATTACTAAAGCAATATAAATGCCTGTTTTGGATCATCATTTTGGTAGGATAATTTAGTGAGGCTGATTAGAAGATTAGATTGCACAAGACAGCAATGTTGCAATATAAAAATGGCTCATTTATTGTGCAGATAGATTATTTTTGTGTGGCTTAAATATGGCTTAAATAATTTAAGTATGGCTTACATAGTTTTGACCAAACTACCATAATATCTGAGGAACTATCAGAGATCTTGAGATCAATTATTTTACATATTGTGTCTACGGGGACTTGGAATTGCCCAGTGTATGGAAAATGAACTGAGAAATGGCTCAAAGCCAGGGAAATTGCTGGTGTCAAAATGAATTATGACATCTCACAAAAAATCCATTGTACTTTTCTCTATGACATAGAAAAAAAAACTTTTACAAATACCACCCACTTCTATAAATTACAGTTGTGACAGTTTATTTCCAAAAGCAGCGCAAAGCCAATTTTATCGCCATTCCTGGGTGCGGAAAACTGCTGAAAATCCACATTAAATTAAAAGATATTGCTTAACTTGTATTCAAGATCTGTAATGATTGTTTGTAACAGATGAGATTACCATGATGGAGGCTAACACCAAGCACTGGAATGCACCGTTGAATGGTAAATGAAAGTAATGCCTGCAGATGTACTTTCAATTGTGGCAAAAGCTGTGGAGGTCTTTTATGCATTATGTATGACCATTAGTTTCACTCTTCATGAGTTACATTAAATCTGCCATTAGCAGCATGGTTGAATGTGGTCCACTCAAATGGGTGTGTTACCATTAAAGGGAATAATTCCCTTTATGAGAAAAGCATTTTTACCATTGCAGTTATTATAATGCACTAATAAAAGGAATACATACAGCTATCAAATATTAAAGTAAAGAACACAAATATTATAAACCAAATTCAAGTAAACAGACATGAGTGCGTTTTAGCTTGGATGATGTTACCAACATTTTACCATGAGTGGGTTTTAGCTTGGATGATGTTTTCTTTCCCTTCAAATGATTAGAATTATAGGGGCTGCTGCTTTTGTGACAATAGTAGGCCATGGTTTGAATTATTCCATTGTGCGGGAGATATGATGCCTTTCATCAAAGGAAGGTGGAAGTTTACGAGGGATCAGCAAAAATGCAGAGCTGAGTTTACAATGAGATTATTGAATGGCAGATGGACTCAAAGTGCCTGAGTAACTCGGCGGGCCAGGCAGCTACTCTGGAGCGAAGGAATGGGTGACGTTTCGGGTCGAGACCCTTCTTCAGACAGATGGCTGAGCAGGTTTAAGGGCTGACTCCTGCTCTGAATCCCATTGTTTGGCTTTATACACATAAAGACAAGAAACATTCATTTGAACCAAGTTTTAAATGCATTAATAATTAATTTACGTAATTAAATAAAGTAATGCTGAATAAATTGTGAGCTGTATAAAGAAGCCTACTGTTGGTCGAATAATAGGAATAAGAATAGGGATGGGAATACTTTATTGTCACATGTGACTAGGCACAGTGAGATTCCTTGCTTACATACACAATGTATACAAATAACAGCCACAAATAACACGCCGGCTCCCCCTTTTGACCCCCCCCAAACAGTTCCCCCGCGCCGGGTCCCCATTGTCCTTTGTCCCCCACCCCCATTGTCCATTGTTCTCCCCCACCTCCCACATGACAGTCCCCCCCACGCCGGGTCCTCCATTGTCCCCTCCCTCCTCACAGTGGTCCTCTCATCGACAGTCGACCACGGGTCAACTCGCGAGGCATCGCCGCCGCCGTGCGGCATCACTACTGCTGAGGCCCCATCATCATGAGGCTTATACCAACAGCAGAGGTGAGAAGTAAGCCAGAGGATGTTGAGTAAATAAGCTGCTGGGGAGACCAACATTCAATCATCCTTAGCTTGACATTATATCAAGATTGCATGCACGGTAGCAACACGGTGTAAAGTATTTTTTAAACAAAAGATTACAATCAAATTTCACCAGAAATACTTTGTTAAGTTTGAACTGAAGCAGTGGTGAAAAAAATATACTGGTCACCTGTACTCATTGCAGTATGTCTAAGTGCTCCATAACATACAGTGCAAAGCACTTTCCTTGCGGTATCATAGTTGTGTCGCTGGCCATCCAACTTACTGTACGCACAAGATTCTTCAACACATAGCCATGACGTAATGGAGCTGACATTTCTTCTTGGTACATAAAAGGACAATAGATGTAATTTGTTCAGTGATGAGTTAATTGTACTGTAGATGAAAAGATCTTTGGGGCAGAGAATTTTTCTGATCTTTAGATCATTCCTTTGCCTATATGATTTTTTAATTTCAAAAATATTTTTTTTCAAAAAGTACATGTGAAATACAAACCAGTACATGGCTTTTTTTCCTTTTACATCGCTGTCAAATCTATATG
The DNA here is from genome assembly GCF_028641065.1 of Leucoraja erinaceus. Classification (NCBI taxonomy): domain Eukaryota; kingdom Metazoa; phylum Chordata; class Chondrichthyes; order Rajiformes; family Rajidae; genus Leucoraja; species Leucoraja erinaceus. The sequence goes on from NC_073382.1 coordinate 18,129,573, forward strand.
TTCACAGCATTATCAAGGTAATACATTTGTAGTGTCATTAAATTATTACATTCTACGTATAAAACATTGAAACCATTCATGTTGTCTCATTGAACAATGGACTCTTGAAGTGTTGATGTGACTGTTACCCATGGTCTAGTCCCTTAGTATTCAGTGGACCTTAGATCCCGGCTGTTCCACACACAATTGTTGTGTTGCCTGCACTGAGCTGCAATGCATCCCTCAGCATGTATTCCTGCAACCAGGAATGTGTCAGACAGCAGGATTTTTTTTGTGGACATCTTATTGTACTGGAAGACCAACAGGTTTTGGGTCTCGACCCAAAATGTCGCTATTCCTTTTCTCCAGGGATGCTGCCTGACCCATTGAGTTACTCCAGCATTTTGAGTCTATCAAAGAGTGTATTTCACTGAGTTGACAATCTTCCACAGGTAGTTCAACTATACATTCAGCATTCCTGGTCCTGGACATAAGAAACTGCAGATGTTGGAATCTTGAGCATAAAAACAAAGTGCTGGAGGAACTCTGGAGTTCAGGCAGTATCTGTGGAAGGAATGGATAGGTGATGTTTCAGGTTGGGACCCTTCCACTGAGTTCCTACACTGAGTTCCACCAGCATTTTGTTTTTGCTGGATTTATACATGGTACTTAGCAGATCTCTGTTCCATGCACAGCACCATTAGCTCTCATGTGGCTGCTTGGAATGACGTCTCCTTCCATTGATTGAAGGGTTTCTCCAGCGGACTGTACCCCTCAATATCCAGGAGTGGAAATACCTGTATTCAGTGATTGATATGTTCAGGGGTTAGCTGGAGAGCAGCCTGTCATCCTGTCCCATTGCTATTCCTCACCTTCATATTCTTCATACCTGATGATGTTGGGGTGGATTTCAGCTTCCTTTGTCAACTGTTGAACCTCAGTATTTCACTTTGAATGGCTGTAAACCCTTCGACCCAGATAAGCACTTAGCTCCTAAACAAAAACAAATAAATGCAACATTTCAATCCTGATGAACTTTGGGGATTCTTTCTGCTGTTTTTTTTTATGACACTTCACAGCATTATAACACTCCTGACATGTCTTCTGATCAGCGATTGAATCCCATGCCTTATCTGAAAACCCAGCCATTTAAACTTGAAGGCACACTTTAATATAAAGATAGATCAAACACTCTATCCACTCTAGTGACAATGCTTTGAAACCCTGAATTGAGACATTTGTTAATAATTAAAACTCTGCTACATATCAATAAAATGTGACTGTTTTTCAGAGTGGAATATTAGAAGAATGCTCATGTTAATCTTGCAGCGTTATTCTTTAGAAAGAAGTTATTAATGTGCTGCACAATAGACTGACGCAAGAACACAAGGAGTTATGAGCCGCTTGGCCCCTCAAAGTCTGCCTACCACTAAGTATGATCCCGACTTATGTACACCAGGCCTCAACTGCTCTCTGCGCCAGTTCCCCATAGCACTTAATTCCCTGATCTTTCAAAATTGATCTATATGCTCTTTAAGTACCTCCAATAATCTATCCTCCGTAACCCCCTGTGGCAAAGAATTCCAGAGATTTATCGCCCAAAGCAAAATAAAGTATTACACACAGACCCCAGTTTTAAATGATCACATCTTATCTTGTAACTACTGTATGTCCTTTTCAGTCAAGAGAGAGATATAAGCAACTGGAAATGCTGGTTTATAAATAAAGACACAAAATGCTGGAGTAATTCAACGGATAAGGTAGCATCTCTGAAGCACATGGATAGGTGATGTTTTGGGTCTGAACTCTTTTTCTAGATTTTCCCGCAAAAGGAAACATCTCAATGTCTACCCTTAATGTCCCCATTAGCATCTTACATTTTTAATTAAAATTATCCTTCATTCTTCTAAACTTCAAAGATCGCATGTTACAATGTACTTCTGAGATTTACTTCTATTGACCTCACTGAAATCAAGCATCAGAAGCAGAAAGCAATGCACAACTGTTAACATGGCATGCATTAAGCATACATGTATTCCCTTCTAAACATCTCAACCTCTCAATTCTACCTTTCGGCATTGCTTAAACCTTATCGTTCATTGACGTGGTTTTTGGTCATCTGCCTGAATGTTACCTTATGTTTGTTAGAATTAATTTTTAATTGTAATACCAGAATACTTTATTACATGAAAGGTCCTGTGTAAATGTATGTTTGTTCATAAAGTAATTCTGAAATAGAACTCAGAAAGATCAAAAATATACTCACTTAGTGAGGAGACATCTGTGGAAGAATGTGAAACATTCAGAAGGCAATAATACCAGTGTTGAAAACACTCAGCAGGTCAGGCTGCCTCTAGGGAGTGAGAAACAGAATTAATGTTTCAAATTAGTCCAGGGAAGAGAGCTCTATTCAGCATTAGTTGGCACAATGATGCATATGACAAATTTTCTTCCTGGTCGTCAACTGCAGATTGTACTAATATGACCTGCTTGTCCAAGGAATGCACGAAGTTGATCACATCTAGGACAACGTAATCCAAGTACTCCAACAATGTTCCAAAGGAGCATTGCACAGGCGACAACATTGTCCCCATATTACAGTTATAAGGGTACCAGCTCATTCAAGAGCTCTTCCGAGTTGAAAAAAAAATCAAACTCGTGGAAGCATGTAGAATGTACGTAGCTGGTACGTCGGAGCTCGGGATGTCTCTTAGCGGCTCGTAAAGGTAATGGCAGGTACTCGGGAAACGCGCGCGGTAAGCTCGGAAAGACTCGTGAAGATTTTTCAACATGTTGAAAAATGTCCACAAGAGCCCCCGGTACCTACAAGCGGCCATTACCATAAATCTCCGAGTTCGAATCAGGGCAAACTCGAGAGAACTCTTGAATGGACATATTTAGTGGGACAGGGCCATAATTCATAACTAATGTCCACATTTCCAAATAATGCAAAGCAACCTGGAGAGAGAGAGAGAGAAAGCAATCAAATGGATGCAAAATAAAAAGCATTGTGCAGTTGATTTCCCTGGCAGATGAATTTAAAACAGTTTCACAGTGGACTTAACCTGCTGATACAGATGAATGGTCATTGGCCGGAACATATTACATCTGTCTGTCTCTGCAGATGTTACCTGGACTGTTTCATGATCTATTTTTCATTGCTACTTTTGCTTTTGATCTTCTACATTTAATAACATAATTAATCCAAACATGCTAATTCTACAAATGAAGGGGTTGCAGCCCTAGCAAACAATTATCCATTCTACATTTTCCTTGACTTTGTTCCCTTTGATCTCTCATTGTCACACCTTACCCTTCCATATCTCTGTATCTCCCTTTCCCCTGACTCAGTCTGAAGAAGGGTCTCGACCCGAAATGCCACCCATTCCTTTTATCTGGAGATGCTGCCTGAGTTACTCCAGCATTTTGTGTCTATCTTCTGTCTACACCAGCATCTGCAGTTTCTTCCTACACATACTCAAAAATGTTAATTTTACAGACGGTTTAACAGAGGAACATACCTCCATGCTATTTGGCCGAAGAAGAGTCCCAACACAAAACATAGTCCATTTCCCCCCACAGATGCTGTGTGACCTGCTGAGTTACTCCAGCAGTTTGTTTTAGAAACATAGAAAATAGGTGCAGGAGTAGGCCATTCGGCTCCTCAAGTCAGCAACGTCATTCAATATGATCATGGCTGATCATCTAAAATCAGTACCCCATTCCTGCTTTCTCCCCATATCCCTTGAGAGCTTTACCTAACTCTTTTGAAAACATCCAGCAAATCGACCTCCACTGACTTCTGTGGCAGAGAATTCCACAGGTTCACAACTCTCTGGGTGAAAATATTTTTCCTCATCTCAGTCCTAAATGGCCTACCCCTTATTCTTAAACTGTGAGCCCCTGGTGACCCCCAGCATCAGGAACATTTTTCCTGCATCTAGTCTGTCCAATCCCTTAAGAATTTTATATGTTTCTATAAGGTCCCCTCCCATCCTTCTAAATTCCAGAGAATATTGCTCAAGATTCCAATATCTGCAGTCACAATTCCAGTATCTGCTGTCTCTTGTGTCTCTATTAATTTCACTGATGGCTTGGACACATCAGTAAGTGTCAGAAGATTATATCTTTGCTGTGAATGCGTGTTGAAAGGTTTTCTATTGTTGCTGATAAAATGTGACGAAGAGTGATAATTTCATTGTTGATCTCTGGAGTCCCCAGTCCTCGAAAGATGATAATCCATGTCACAAGAGTCTGTCTCTGGTTTAATTTATGGTTGCTTAGCAAGGGCTGTGGATTCACTCACCTTTTATTTAATTATGTCCTTAAAGTTTTTAATCAAAAGTGACCTGTGTTCTTCTCCAACCCACAGCTGGTCAGTGTGGACTTGGTGGGCAGAAGAGCCTGTTTCCACTCTGTATCTCTAAACTAACTAAACTAAAATAAATAAATTGATGTCTTGGACTCAAGCGCCACAATAGAAGACAAGATTTAGAACCTGTCATCAACTTGATCGACTGATGCTAATTAATTCTTAGTTATGGCCTACAAGCGGTTCCAGGCAGTTGACATATTACGGCAGTTGTTGATGATCTAGAAGTGAAACCGTCACTGTATTAAAATGCAATATTGTACACTGTGTTTCCCGTCTCTTTTTTGCGATACCTGTTGGGCTCATGTATGGTTTGATTGTACTTATCTCTGGTATAATTTGCATGGAAAACATACAAAACAATGTTTTTGCCATACCTTGGTGCATGTAGCAATACTAAATTAAACTAATTTGGCATAATTAATTGTTTATTGCCTATTCCTCTACATTGGCCTCCTCTAAACTAGTGACACAAAATGTAGATTGGGTGCTCACCTGCTCTCAGTCCTAGATGATCCTGAGGTTCCTGCTTCATGCCATCTGGGTTCTCAATCCCAATCCTATTCTAATCTGCCTGTTTAAAGCATCATCCACTGCTATAGTCAGGCCCAGTGGAGCACCTGGTTGCTAACCATTTTGCATCCCCTTCCCTTTTCTGGTCCCTTTCCCTTTCCCATTTTGCATCCATCCGATCTCCCAATTTGTAATACAGAAATTATTGATGCCCGTCTGTCAGATCATAGCGAAATTATATTCGATACATCTCTGCCTTTCTCTCTCTCAAAATCCCATCTCCCTGCTCGCTACTCCCGCTACGTAAACTCTTCGACTGCCAGTAAGTTCTCTGAGGCTCTCATAGCCGAACCCGACATCTGCACCATTGGGGCGTCTCCCCTCCATCTCAGCACTGACGACCTAATTTCTTTCTTCAATACCACTTGCTCTTCCATGCTGGATTCTGTTGCTCCTCTTAAAATGAAAAAGCCTAAGCTTAAAGGCTGGCCCTGGCTCAATGACACCACCAGAGCCCTACGAAGAGAGTGTAGAAAATCAGAACGGAAGTATAAATCCGATACACACTGGTACACACCTACTCTATGCCAGCTAAAAATAAAAGGACGTCGCCTGCAACGTCTCTACAAAAAAAACGGACTTGTTGTTCACAAGGACATGTATTACAACCACATACTGCACTATATGGATGCCCTTTCCACAGCTAAATCCATATAATATGCTAATTTAATTTAATCGGGCGAAGGGAACACTCGAGCCCTGTTTTCCGCAATTAACATGATCTCATGACCACCTTATACTCTTACATACATAGAAACATAGAAATTAGGTGCAGGAGTAGGCCATTCGGCCCTTCGAGCCTGCACCGCCATTTAATATGATCATGGCTGATCATCCAACTCAGTATCCCGTACCTGCCTTCTCTCCATACCCTCTGATCCCCTTAGCCACAAGGGCCACATCTAACTCCCTCTTAAATATAGCCAATGCACTGGCCTCAACTACCCTCTGTGGCAGAGTTCCAGAGATTCACCACTCTCTGTGTGAAAAAAGTTCTCCTCATCTCGGTTTTAAAGGATTTCCCCCTTATCCTTAAGCTGTGACCCCTTGTCCTGGACTTCCCCAAAATCGGGAACAATCTTCCTGCATCTAGCCTGTCCAACCCCTTAAGAATTTTGTAAGTTTCTATAAGATCCCCTCTCAATCTCCTAAATTCTAGAGAGTATAAACCAAGTCTATCCAGTCTTTCTTCATAAGACAGTCCTGACATCCCAGGAATCAGTCTGGTGAACCTTCTCTGCACTCCCTCTATGGCAATAATGTCCTTCCTCAGATTTGGAGACCAAAACTGTACGCAATACTCCAGGTGTGGTCTCACCAAGACCCTGTACAACTGCAGTAGAACCTCCCTGCTCCTATACTTAAATCCTCTTGCACCCCACTTGTCAATGTAATAGCTTTATGTCCATTTTCAAAACCAAAATTGAAAACATTCACAAACAGCTCCCCTCTTTATCTAATACGGATAATAGTGCACTCCATCCACCTTCTTCTGTCACTCCCCTTTTTTTATTTTCTAGTTTTCATCTCCCAACTGTTACTGAAATATCTGATCTCATCCGAAAATCCAAATCATCCACCTGCCAGCTCGACCCCCTCCCCACCCACTTAGTCAAAACCTGTCTACCTTCCCTCTCCTCTTTCATAACTAACATCATCCACTCCTCCCTTATTTCTGCTCATGTTCCTTCCTCTCTCAAAACTGCTGCAATAACTCCAGTACTTAAGAAAACCGGTGCTAATCCCAACAATCTGAATAATTTCCGACCAATCTCCAATTTGCCATTTAGCTCTAAAATGCTAGAAAAATCAGTTGCTGCACAGGTTCACAATCATCTCATCAGCAATAACCTCTATGAACAATTTCAATCTGGTTTTCGCCCTCTCCATAGCACAGAAACAGCATTAGTTAAGGTCATCCTTAACTAATGCCAATGACCTGCTGATGGCCGCCAACTCTGGTTTTCTCACCATACTCATCCTCCTTGATTTGACTGATGCCTTCGACACCATCTCTCATAACATCCTCCTCGAACGTCTAGCCTCCATTGGTATCATCAACACATCACTCACCTGGTTCACATCATTCCTCTCCAGCCGCACTCAGTTTGTACAACTTAAAAATGTCCAATTACAACCCTTCCCAGTCACCAGCGGTGTTCCCCAGGGTTCAGTCCTGGGGCCCCTCCTTTTTATAATTTATTTACTTCCCCTTGGTTTTATTTTCAGGAAATACAACATTCAATTTTACTGCTACGCGGATGACACCCAGCTCTACCTGTCCACCAAACCCATTTCCATGCTTCCTCCCTCTTCCCTGTCTGACTGTTTAGTGGAAATTAAAACCTGGTTTGCTCACAACTTCCTCAAACTCAACAGTGACAAAATGAAATTCTGCTTGTTGGCTCCAAATCCACCCTACTTAAATGTCCCAGTTTCTCACTCACCATTGACAATTCCATAGTCCCTCATTCCCCTCAAGTCAAGAGTCTGGGTGTCATCCTTGACAGCACTTTTTTTTGAAAAACACATCAATAATCTCACTCAGCTGCTTACTTTCATCTACGCACTATCCACCGTCTTCGTCCATCACTCACACTAACACCTAACATCACTGCTACTCTCATCCATGCCCTCATCACCACATGGTAGGCTGCTCTGGAGGGTTAGATTGCATGGGATCCAAGGTGAGATAGCTGAATGCATGGAAGGAAGAAGATGGTAATTGTGGAAGGTTGCTTCTCAGACTGGATGCCTGCGACTTTTGATGTGTCTCAGGGTTCGGTGCTGGGCCCATTTACTGTTTGTCATCCACATCAATGATTTGGATGAGAATATACAGGGCAAGATTAGCAAGTTTGCTGATGATACAAAAGTTAGTGGTTTTGCAGATAGTGAAAGTGGTTGTCAACGATTGCAGCAGGATCTGGATTGATTGGCCAGGTGGGCAGAGGAATGGGTGATGGAATTTAATACAGAGAACTGTGAGGTGTTGCATTTTGGGATGTCGAACAAGGGCAGGAACTACACAGTAAATGGTAGGCCTCTGGGTAGTGTTGTACAGCAGAGGGATCAAGGAGTACAGGTGCATGGTTCCTTGAAGGTCCATTCGCAGGTAGATAAGGTGGTCAAAAAGGCTTTTGGCACTTTGGGCTTCATCAGTCAGAGTATTGAGTATAAAAGTTGGGAGGTCATGTTTTCACACAAAGGGTGGTGGGTGTATGGAGCAAACTGCCAGAAGAGGTAGTTGAGGCTGGGACTAGCTCATCGTTTAAGAAACAGTTAGACAGTTACATGGAAAGGACAGGTTTGGAGGGATGTGGACCAAACTCAGGCAAGTGGGACTAGTGTATCAGGGACATTGTTGGCTGGTGTGGGTTAGTTAGGCCGAAGGGCCTGTTTCCACACTGTATCACTCTTTGACTATGACTCTATTTGTTTATTGTCATGAATTGAACATTTCTGCCAGATTCATGTATGTTTTGACTCTTTTTTTTCCCTTATTGGTATATCTCTATGTCCCACAGAAACGTATATGAGCAACCTATAACACAGATGAAGAAAATTATTGTGCTTCTAGCTACCACATTAACTCATAAGGTCACATCTTATCCCCTTATTTTATTCACGTCTTCTCTGTAACTGAAAACTAATTTGTTTTCGTATTTTGTCCAGTTTTGATGAAGGGTCTCAGACCAGGAACGTTTCTCTGCTTTTCTTTCCACAGATGCTGCCTGACCTGCTGAGTGTTTATGTTGTTATTTCAGAAGAAATGTTGCTCTTCATCAAGATATAATGAAAAATGGAGCAGCTTTAGCCGTATTAAGATTTTTTAAAGTTTGCAACACTTTTACTTTCGGTACAAGGTCATTGCAGAGAACATTTCTGTTTACAACTTCACTGATAATCAAAGCATGTGGGTGCTATTTATCCAACCCCTGGATTCTGTGTGAAGAATAAAACTCTTTTATCTGCAGTTGAAAATTGCCCTGCTGCTTAAAAAGTAGATTCTTTAAAGTTATTTATTTGATTTTATTTTCAAATAAACTTGCTTTGAAACTTGTGTTTTTGCAGAGATCTTGCTTTTTCTCTTCTGTCGACAAAGGAGAAAAGATGTTTCTCACAGATCAAAGATAAGACCACAGATTTACATATGTCGCATATGTACCAAGCTGCATTTTTATTCAACATGAGGAAGGGCAACGTTTCAGTTCTTCATTTCAGGGCCAATTTTTAAAATAAAATTGTGAAGATTCAAATCTGAAATAAAAACAAAAAAATGTTTGAAATGCACACCAGGTCTGGCAACATCTGTGAATTGAAGAACATAAATAAGCTGTCCTATTATCAGATTGTAAGCTTTCCTTGAAGCAAGTATTAAAACAATAATTTAATAAGCATTTTAAATTAATTAACAAGCATGAATATGTAACTAAATATTAAAGTAAATAATGAATAATGCAGAAACAAAAATTACAGATGCTGGAATCTTGCATAGTGCTGGGAAAACTCAGCAAGTCAGACAGCATCTCTGGAGAACTTGCAGAAGAACATTGAGTCTACATATTGAGTCCTGATCCAATATGTTACCCGTCCATGACCTCCAGAGAAATCTGCCTGACCTGTTGAATTACTCCAGCACTTTGTGTTCCCATGAATTAATACTTTTTTTCATTCTGATCTGAATTGCTCATTCAAATGAGGCTTTCCAATCTGATACCAGAATTGTGTAAGGCCAGAGAATCACAAAAAGTCCTGAAGACCAAGTGCAGACTGATAATGGGTCCATGTCCTGAGTTTAGTTATTTGGTAATGCCTGAACACCAGCTTAGTTTCTTTGAATGAAGCTGAAAATCATTGGGTTCTTCTCAGAAACATTTAGTGGAGATTTGGAATATCCTGGGCTGGTGGATGCCAGTTCAATGGTGATCTTTTCAAGAGATGAGCTCAGATCTGAAGGGGAAATTTGCAAGAAAGAAGTTTGGGAATGGCATTTTACTGCCTTAAATGCTGAGATACCTCAGCAAGCTTCATGGGCTGAATGGTCTTCTATTGTACCCTGTCCTTCAATGATGCTATGAATGGATCTACTAAAATTGGATGTTACCTTCAAAGATCGTTTGCACTATCAATTCATTTCATGGTGAGGAAGGGTAAAATTATAGGACATCATTCAACCTGGCTTGACCTTACTGTATGTAGTAAGTAAACCTTGACTAATGGTAAGTGTAAATGGAATACATCTGATATGGAGCGGCACTGTTGTACAGCTAATACAGATACTACCATACAGCTCCATTGCCCCACGTTAATTCCTGATTTTCAGCACTGCCTGTGCGGAGTTTGCACATCTCTCTGTGATTGCTTAAAGGGCCTGTCCCACCAGCATGCGATTGCATGTGTCTAGCGCGACCAAACATGGCCGCTTGAGGCGTATGGCCGCGCGGGGCCGGTCCCACTCTTCGAACCATGGAGCTGTATGGAGTTGTGCGGGGCTGGTCCCGACATCGCGGGGGGCTCCGAATTAAGGGCGTAAGCAGCGTCTTGACGGCGTACGCAGCGTCTTGACATCATACGCAGCGTCTTGACCGGGTACGCCTAGCGCATGCCGTTGCGTGATGACGTCACCACCCGTCGGCGTGCGACGTCCAAATTCTGTCGGCCCGTCTCCTTCCCAGCTGACTGGTGAGTATGACGTAAATTACATCACGCGTTAACTTTGTGCGAACTTTGCGCGTACTCACCGCGTACTTAGCACGAACTCCGCTTCCTTTTGGTCGTGTAAACGCATGCAGTCACATGCTGGTGGGACAGGCCCTTAAGTCTCTCCTGGGTACTCTCATTTCCTTTCACATCTCAAAGACCTACAGATTAGTATGTTAATTGTCCACTGTAAATTGCTTCTAGTACATGCGTGAGCGGTAGAATCTGGGCAGAGTTGATGGTAACGTGGAAATAATTTTAAAATGGAATAGTGATTGGTAGAGCCAGGATTTTTGCCATAAATGCCATGTCTTTTCATGCTTTTTTGATGTTTTCACCAAGATAATGCCTTTTTCACGATCGAGTGCCTAAATCAGCCTTTTTTTGCAGTTTTGCTAAAAGGTTGTGACATTTTCTCTAATTGTACTATGAATACAATGATGTTTTCTATGTTAACATGTTAATATTAATGTTATTATTAACATATTAACATAGTATAACTTACAAGAAAATTTCCACCACCAGGCCAAAACCCGGGGCACCACCGTTGCTCGTTCATTCATTCATGCCGCTGCCCACTGGTTCAGTCTTCTCCAAGATCTATTGAAGAAAGAACTGCAGATGCTGGAAAAATCGAAGGTAGCCAAAAAATGCTGGAGAAACTCAGCGGGTGAGGCAGCATCTATCGAGAGAAGGGATAGGCGACGTTTCGGGTCGAGACCCTTCTTCAGACTGATGTGGGGAGGGCAGGAAAAGGAAAGGAAGAAGCGGAGACAGTAGGACTAGAAGGAGAGCTGGGAAGGGTGAGGGGGAGGAGGGAGAAGCCAAGGGCTATCTAAAATTAGAGAAGTCAATGTTGATACCACTGGAGTGTAGACTGCCAAAGCGAAATACCGAAGCTTGCCTCCTCAACACATTTACTGCTGGCTCCAGTCGCAAATCTGAGTTTTCAAGTGATCTGTGTAAGGCATTCATTGATGCTGGAATTCCACTGTGGAAATTAGAAAACAAATCTCTCAGAGGATTTTTAGAGAAATGCACAGAGGAACATAGACCAAGTGAGCCATAATTATGGAAGGATTATGTTGACAGCTACTTCAACATTGTTGTGCAGAAAGTTAGAGATGAAGTTGCATGCAACAAAATATGGATCTGAATAGACGAGACAACCAATGCTGTGGGAAGATATGTTGCCAATGTGGTCATCGGTATACTGGAGGCAGGTCAACCATCAAAGGAGTATTTGTTGACATCGGAAGTATTGGAGAAGTCAAACAGCTCAACTATTGCTTAGTTGTTTACACATTCACTTGCTGTACTTTGGCGGGAAGGTCTGTTTGTGACTGATGCAGCTCCGTACATAAAAAAAGCTGCTCATGCTCCTAAAGTTTTATTCCCCAAAATGTTGCATTTGACATGCTTAGCTCAAGGACTTAATAGAATTGTCAAGCACATACGTAGCTTGTTTCCAAATGTTGATCGCCTAGTCTCCAATGTCAGGGAAATCTTCCTCAAAGCACCATCACGTGTGCAGTTGTTCAAGGAAATGGCACCCGAGATTCTTCTACCTCCTCAGCCCGTTTTGACTAGGTGGGGTACATGGCTCTCTGTTGTACTCTACTATGCTGCAAATTTTGAAAAGATAAAATAAATCGTCCACTGTTTTGAAGAAGAGGAATCTGCTGCAGTCTGGATTGTCAGTGAAATCATGCAGAAAAAGTCTCTCCACCACGATCTTGTGTTTATTGTTTCCAATTTTGCAAACTTCCCACAAGCTATCACTTCCCTTGAGAAACATGGCGAAACATCAGTGAAGTAACTGACAACATCTGTAAAATTCCTGGCAATGTAGGTAAAGATATACAAGGAAAATGTGAGAGTGTGATTTTAGCTAACAAAGATCTTGAAGAAATACAAAACGTAGCTAAAGCTCTCAAAGGTAGTTGTAATGCCAAGATATCGACATGAATGTCGAGTTTGGTATGCACCAGTAACCTCAGCTGAGGTAGAAAGAAGTTTTTCACAACTGAAGAATATTCTGACGGGCGGCATAGTTTAACACCAGATAATTTGAAAAAAATGCTAGTAATTATGTGCAACCAGGTTTGGTCATTTAATGTAGAATACCTTTATACTATCATTTATAACCATATTTTCGTGGTGGGAATACATGCCTTTTTATGCCTTTATTTGTCAATAAATGTCTATTTGATGTCTTTTTTGTAATTTTATTATGCCCTTTTGCCTGCCATTTTCATAGTTTTTTACCGCCTATAAACATCCTGGCTCTAGTAATTGGTATTTAATGGTTAGTGGGTCTAGATGCATCAAAGGGCCTGTTCCATGCTTTATGACTATTAATCCTTAGACTGTGCATTTGAGTTTTGGGTCCCTCCAAAAGAGAAATTCTTGCAGCCTTCTAAGCCTTCTCAGGATCTCAATTTTCATTAAGACCATGTCTCATTGTCATACAAAGAGCATTAGCAATTCTGCTCAAGCTTTCCTCGTGAGACAATGCCTTCTTCCTAGTAATGAACTTGATGAACCTTCTCTGAACTGCCTCCAGGGCAAGTATACCCTTACTAAAATAAGGAGACGTAAACTGCATGCAGTACTCCATCTGTGGCCTCACCAAATCCCTGTTCCAATATTATTATTTTGCATGGTTTCATGCAGCGGTGTATTAATTTATGCACAACACCTGCACCGTACAAAAACTAAACCACACTGAGAGAAGGAAATTGCTTGTAAATCTAAAGAGCAACATCTGCTTAATATCTAGCAAGAAGCAATAAAAGTCATAGTTAAGCACATTTATGCTTCTCCTCACACCATTTGGCTGTTTAAAGTGTCTGCTGGTAATATTTAGTGTTGATTGATGCCCTTTGTAGTTTAGCTCTGTTTTCTGGCGGTTTCAAGAGATAATGGCTTATGGCATATTTCTGGATGATGTGCATTGCGAGCTGCTAGTAATTGAAGTACTTTTGAAGAGTAGCTGTGCAGTGATGTAGCAAATGGAGCCGTCAATTTGTGCACAGCAAGCTCCCAGCAATGGCTCAGTCATAATGACCAGACCATCTGTTCTCTTGAAGGATAATTATTCCTTGGAGCAATGTGAGAACTACCCAGTTCTTCTTCAAAGGGGATTTTCTATAGTTCCATTTGGGAGAACAAATGGGATACTGGCTTTATGTCTCCAATGCAATTTGATTTTTATAGACTCGTTATTCTCACTGGGATGACCTAGACGAGCCTGTTGACATTAGTTATCATCACTGATCTTGACCTGCCCACACTCACTTTTCCTGGATGGTGATGGGCTGAGATGCATCTTGTGAGGTGGACTGGGTTCCAAATGGGAACATGCCTGAGGTGGTGAATCTGGTTTCCTCCCGTTTGTCTTAACAATCTCTTTAGATGTTAAAAATGTTCTAAACATCTCTGATACACGGCGACATATAAAAACTATTCAAATAAATTGTCATCATTAAAATAAACTCCAATTAACATCTTAACAAAACAATCAAAACAATAAAATTAAATATAGTATGACAGCTATTAAGAAACATCATTAACCTAAAAAAGTTGCTTCTCCACAGCTGCTAAATATTTTCAGGTAATTTACTGTTTTCAATTAAACAAGAAAGTTATCTGCTCTTCCAACTTTCCAGCTTTAAACGCAAATTCCACCTCTGGGCCCATCGAAAGTATGGAAAAGCCAGTAAGATGCATTGCCACAATTCACAAAGCTGAGCGTGGACTTCTGTACCCACTTGTATACACTTGAGTGCCTGAGCCCATCATTTATGTAAA